>NC_041391.1:338602583-338654687 GCF_002162155.2 Triticum dicoccoides | reverse complement strand
GGGCTAGAGCGATGGTCGGGGCGGCGGCAGATCGGCGGTGGGGAGTGTTTTCTAGGCGGGCGGGGCGGCGCACAGCCGACCGTGGGCGGCGGGGGGCTGCTGTTTGGCTGGTGGTGGCTGGCGACTCAGGGGGGTGGAGGTTGAAGATCAACTACATGCCCTTGATTTCGTATCCAACGGCTGCAAAATCGACTGACCAGAGATGAAAAGGTCAGTCGACTGATGTGTAGCCTCACCTTGCTAGTGCGTTCAGTTTCGACAGTAAAATTCAGTTTCGACAGCAAAATTCGGTTTCGACAGTTAAGTTCAGTTTCGACAGTTAATTTCAGTTTTGATAGTTAAGTTCAGAGATGAGCGGCTGATGTATTTTACATCTAGCACTTTTTGGTTATGTATTTTACGTCATCTATTGGAGATGCTATTAGAATTCCACTCAGGTTAACATTGTCTCTCTTGTCCTGCTTCAGCCCCGGCGTCGTACAACTCACCGGAGCTGCTCCAATGACGAAACCCTCCATCACAGCAGAGTAGTACCTCGGGCTCCATCTCTAGATGCCTAATATCTTCTTCCCCTCCTCCGACAGCCAAGTCAGCCGGAGCATCCTCACCGGTCAACTCAATCACGCTAAGATCGACATGGCATCGCCAAAGAGGTTGTACACTTGTTGCATCTCTTTTTTACTCTACATGTTCTATATATTATCCACTGAGCACACGTAGTAACGGGAAATACGATTATTTTATCCTACCATATGACAAGCAATGAGGTACCAGGCAACTTAGCTATCCGTGATGGACTCTCTTGAACGCCATCATTATTTATCTCTGCGCATTGAGCTGTGTATTTGTCGATGGCCCTGGGAGTTGAGCTAGTAGGGCAGTGGCCTGGGTCCAAAGTAATAGAAGTAGCACAAAAACATTTTTTAGTCTAGGCTTTTCCTTGCTCAAGCCTGCCTACTAGTATCGCCAGTGCTTGAAAGGAAAAGTGAATGAAAAACATTGGAATTGGAAAGTTTCGTATGGTACTACTATTCATGAATTTGGTTCAAAGGAATGGAGCAAAGCAAAACTGTAGGATTGTTCCTTTAGTGTCTCCTTGAAAGAAAAAATGAAGGAATTTCAATTTTCACTTGTCCCCCTTTTCAAATTCCTATTCATGAAGCACAATACTAAGAGATAGTAGCATAATAGCATTATAACCGTACATTTTCTTGTGGTTTGACTTAATCTCACCATGCTTCTTTGCATCCTGTGATCTTCCAATTGTTGTGACTCAAACACCCAGATTGGCAGAAATCCTGTGTTTTTAAATTCTCTATTTTGCACGTGCATTCCTATCCTATTCCTGTCTATTTCCTATCCCTGCATTGTTGGAATCCTCCAAATCAAACAAGCCCTTACAGAATTACTTCTCTTACAGATAGTTGTCAAAGAAAACCTTGCGTGGTTTGTCTCGCTCCTGCTGCGCCGCTGCCCACCCCAGCTCAGCTGCTCCAACGACAAAAGGGTCCAGCATAGCAGGGATCTGGCCTCCAGACTGTCTTTCACCGCCTCAGATCTTCTTCCCTGCCGCCGACAGCCATGAAAACTGCATTACCATCATCAACCGAGCAGATGACCTCAAGGACTACACGGGTCCGCAAGAGAGGTCGCACTCTTTCGTGTCTGCTTACTTTATGCATCACTTAATATTACATGCTACTTTATCATCCTGTTCACCAATTAGACTCTGAGTCAGCTCCAAACTAATGGTCAAACTTGAGTTTTGAAATGGTTGTGGGGTACATATTGGGGCCGCAATCAATAGTATCTATCTACTATCTGGTTAATCTCCGGTGTCTACTATGAGTTTCATGTTGGGTGGGAAACAAACAATGAAGAAGCCATTATCTGTATTTTTTAACTGGAGCCATTATCTGCCTGCTATTATTGGTTTTGGGTCTATCCACAGGTTGCTACCATCACTCTGGATTTCTGCATGCACTCCTTACATAATATCACTATGTTTTATTCCTATGCATGACAGTTATTGTAAACAATGGAACTGAACATGTAGAGCAAAAGAGACGAGCCTTGTGTGGCAATAAGATTTAATGCAGACGTCGCTCCATGGTAGGCGCAAAGGCAGCCCCCCCTCCATGCATTTTGGATTGTAATCGAGAGAAAGATATCTGTTCTAAGGGGGATTCAGAAGGAGAAGACAACTCCTATTTACCCCCTGAGGTCTTCGCTCTAACTTGGCATGCTGATGTTGGTTATATCATGCATATGGTGCCTTGCATTGCTTACTTTATACATCAGATATGTCATCTGCTTAGTTTAGACATCCTTTGTGCGAATGCCATCTGTTTATTTTATTCATCGTTTATGTGAATTATGCAACACCATCTTGTTTAGCCAGGCATCATATATGTGAATTTTGCAATGTCATCCTACTTAGCCAGTCATCTTATATGTAAATTATATCAGGCCACCCTTTTTTCCGTTACATATTACATTTGTCAACAATGTTAGTACATTCAACTGCTCTTCGTGTGCATCAGCCATTTGACACGGTGATGGCAAATTCTGGAGTGAAAACAAGGTCTTTAGAGCACACTATGCTATCTGACGAAGCGCATATCTCGCTAGTTACGGATAGCTCCTCAAAGGAGGATTCAGATACAGATGACCAGTCCTATCCCCCCCCCCCGAGGTGTATGCTCTAACTTGGCAGGGTTATGTTGCTCATAGCGTGCGTATTGTGTCTCGCATTGCTATGTCATTTGATTAGTTTAGACATGCTTTGTGTGAATGCCACCTGTTTAGTGTCTAATTACCATATATGTGAATTATGCATTGCCATCTTGTTGCAAGACATTATATATGTGAATTATGCAATGCTATCTTGTTGCAAAGGCATTATATATGTGAATTATGCAATGCCATGCTATTTAGCCAATCATCATGTATGTGAATTATATCATACTATCATTTTTTTGTATTACGTGTTCCATTTGTCGACAATGTTTGTATATTCAACTACTCTTCCTGTGCATCAGCCATTTGAAGCGGTGATGGAAGTATCTGGAGTGAAAACAAGGTATTTAGAGCAGACAATGCTACCTGCTGAAGCAGACATCTTGCTGGTTACAGAGAGCTCCTTAGAGGAGGATTCAGAGACTGATGACCAGTCCTATTTCCCCCCTGAGGTCTATGCTCAAACTTGTCAGGGTTATATTACCCATGTCATGCATGTTGTCTAGCATTGCTTAGTTTTTACATCATATATGGATTGCCATCTGCTTACTTGCTTACTATATAAATCATATATTTGAATTATATCATGCCATCATGTTTACATAGTACTTACACATCATCTATTTGAATTATGGCATGGCAACCCATTTAATAAAGACATCATATAGTTATATCATCTCATCCTGTTTAGTGTTTACAGTCATCATATTTTGAATTATGGCATTCTATCCGTGAATGTATGTGAATTATGGCATGCCAACCTATTTAATAAACACATTATACATTTATATCATGTCATCCTATTTACATAGTCATCATATTTTGAACTATGTCTTTCCATCTTTTTTAGTTAGCCATCATAATGTGAAATTGTGTCATGCTATCTTGTTTAGTTAGCCATCATATATGTGAAATTGTGTCATGCTATCCTGTTTGGTTAGACAACATAAATTTGAATTATTTCATGCCCTCTTTTATTCCCCACTAACGCACCTGTCTATCATACAATGTCTATACTTTCAATTACTTTTCTTGTTTATCAGCCATTTGAATTGGAGAGGGTGATGGCAGTATCTAAGGGAGTAACAACACGGTCTTCAAAAAAGATAGTGCTACCAGTTGATGCAGATAGAACCATAGTTGTACTTGCCCAAGGACCAGATCCACCACACATAACCCAGACTCTCGCAGATTGTACCCCTACCCAGTTGGAAAGAGAACCAGCTACACCCCTTCTAACCCCAACCCCGGCTGATAGTAACCCAGTTCCAGTTGACACAACACCGTCTCCACCACAGAGCACCCAAACACCAGCAGTTAGTAAGGGAACTGCAGTGCCCAAAGCACGAGAACCAGCACTCCAAATCCCAACTCAACGCTTAAAGGAGAAGAAGATTTGTTCTCAGGTCAGGTTCTGTAGCTATGGTTCATACTCCTTTGCTCTTGCATTACTGTATTTACTCATACCAACTATTTTCAAATTTGAAGGATGGAATTGAAACTCCAATGGCGCAATAGATATGTTTTAAACCTGTTTCTTTAACTAGTTTGCTGTTGTAACCTGCTCTATGTTGATTTCAGTTTCAATTGAATAAACAGTTATGTTCTCATGTCATGCACATTACAAGTGTTGTCATTGCTCTATAGTTTCCCACACTTATATTCTGTCTATTCTGCTTTGTCTTGAACAAATATTATTTGAACTGTGTCTCTATCTTGATTTGGCAACAAAAACTAGAATGATATAGACCATAAAGTGACCATGGTACATAGATATATGTTTGTTTCATGTTGTTATCCTGTCCACTTTACTACTAAACTCATTTACCAAAATGAGTTTCATATACAACATGGTAATCCTGTGATGTGTCTGCTTGTTTCTCTTTTAGAATGTGGACAAAATATTGGAGAATAGTACCGCATTATGCAATGGTAAAGGAAGTAATGCAAATAAGGTTCAAGATAGTGAGACATCCCTGTTGGTCTCCAAGAAAGCTGATAAAAACTATCTTGACGATAGTGAGAGAACCCAAAAGTCCTGTCTTGATGTAGTGTTCGAGTTACTGGCCAGTACTGCTGGCACAAGCTCTTTGAACTCGCTGCCTGAATCAGTTCCTCTTCTTGAGTCTCAACTTCAAGTTGAAAGACATCGATCAGATGTGCTGCGACAGGGAGCTAAAGGACTGAGGAAGTCCCTGTAGATTTCAGATGCATGCTTCCTGGTGCAATAGCAAGCGCTGGAGGATTTAAGCGCCAAACAAGAGAAAGTTAATAAGCTTGCTAAGCATCTTGCCAGCATTATGGGTACCCATGATATTGTTTCTTGAGATCTTCTGAAGTGGTTTCAGTTCTGGATTTGTTTTGTTGTAGCGTTTATTTGCGTAGGTCGCCAACTTTGATAACCAGTGTATATGATATGCTGCTTTGTTCCCTATATTTGCACTGGTGGCGAACTTTGATGCCCAGTGGATGTAATATGTGTAATAGCCATGATAGCCTAGCGTTAGTTCCTTGCTTATTTATTTCCTTGTTGTCTTGTTTATTTGTTTGCTTTTAGTTAGTGAAGTTCTTTTTCTACGGTTTGCTAGTGGCAGCAATAACCTATTTTTAAAAACTAGGCCACAATAACCATGGGCTAAATATTTACTGTAGTGACACTGGGCCTCCTACCGGCCATAGAAACAATGGGCCTTCTACGGGCCATAGAAACAATGGGCCTTCTATGGGCCATAGAAACAATGGGCCTTCTACAGGCCGTAGAAACAATGGGCCTTCTTCGGGCCGTATGATCGATTGGCCAAACATGGGCCAATAACAGACCGCATTATAGCCATAAACGGGCTAGAGTTGGAATCTTCCGTTCATGGGCCAACCATAACGGGCCGTCGTTAATAGGCCGTATTTGATGACGCTATGAAAACGGCCCAACGTATTAACGGGCCACAAACGGACCGACTGTAACAACGGGCTGAATTTGGCCCACAAGCAGAAAATGACAGTAACGGGCCGTAAGTAACCGAATGCTGGAAATGAGCCCAAGAATAAATGGGCCCTAAGAAGGCTGAAAGATAACATGGGCTAGAAATGGCCTAATGGAATAATGGGCCGTTAATGGGTATAAAGTGATACACTGTTTATTACGGGCCAGTTTTACCACGGGCCGTTAATGGGCCAAGAGTTACAAAGGGCCTCATATGGGCCGAAAGACATCATGGGCCATACATGGGCCAGAAATTAAAATGGGCTGGAATCATATTGGACAGCCCATATGACGCTACTGGGCCTAATTCAGATAGGTCGTAACGGGCCCTGGGTTAGCGGGCTGTAAATGGGCTATATGTGAACAGGCTGTTAACAGGCTTTCAGTTGGCCGGCCCGCCACCTTTTAACCAAGTCAAACGGGTTGGCCTTTTCACAGGAATGGGCCTCTGTTGGGCTGTGCCATGTGTCGACGTATCATAAGTGCCTTCTGTCCAATGAGTGGATGACATCTGTCCCAACAATGAGCCGACACGTGTTTTCTCCAGCCAGTGATGATTCTACATGTGGAAAATCACCATTGGTCAGGGCTGTTATCGGGTTATTGGATCCAAAACTGGACCCGATAGCTTAACGGTGTTCCATTACGGTGGATGCCACGTGTTAGTCACCCTTGACGAAAGCACTTCTCTGACGCACGATTTATCGTCATGGAAGTGGACACTTCCGTGATGATAATTTTGGTAATGTCATGGAACACTTCTACAAGAGCACAGGTATGACTATCTTGATTCTGTCATAAAATTGTCATGGATGTACATGCATGACAAAAAACGCGACCTACTGTGACAAACACGTATCATCACGGAAGTGTATTTTTTTGTAGTGAAGGGGGAAACAGGGGAAATCTGACTTGTGGTCAGGGAGAAAAGGGGATGGGGGGAGGGTAGATATTTCAGCCTATTTCAAAATGTGGAGGGAAACTTTGCACGCGGTGCCACCGGACACCATTCACTTTGAATGATAGTGTGCATCACAAACGATTCTTCTGCTTAACGCGCATGGGATGAGTTTGATAATTGAAATTTTGGTGGAAATTTCCCGCGTATGTCATTGCATAATTTAACATCGCTTGCTAATTTGGGCACACAAAAGAGCGTACAACACACAGACCAGACTTACTGAATCGAGCAATTTTAGAAATTAAATAGAGACAATTCACCTAAACATTGCTCTAACAAAAGACCAGCATTAAAAACAAAGCCTAAGTATGAATAATTTTAACAAATCCGCCATTGCGCTGGCCTATGCATCGCCGGTGTGAGATGAGATGCCGATGACTTGTCCTGGTGACATGCCGCCGTTGGTGGACTCCACGTCCCCCTGCTGAAGTCGACCGCACCCTCGTCCTCGGTGCCGCCCTCAAGGTTGTAGTACTCATAGTAGTGGCTGCACCAAAGCTCGTGTTAATACTCCACCGCCGATTCCTCGACGGACAGACTCTTCTCTACCTCGACCTGGGCCATGCGCAACTCCTCCCGGCGCTCCTCGATCTCCGCCGCCTCCTGCATCTCCAGCTCCCGCTCGATGACCTCATGAGGAAGCAAGTGCTCCATGGCCACTGCCGCCTTCTCGAACGTGGGTTGCATGCTGGATTCCGAGGTGGCTTGGAATATCTTGGCGTGGATGGCCTCGACCGGGGCCAGGGCGACACCGGCGGCACGGACGGCAGCTCGAGCGCTCTTGGCGTTTGCAGCCGCCATCGCAGCAGCTACTGCTGCCATCTTGGCTGCTGTAGCTGCGCCGTCAGCTGCCACAGATACCCTCTTGGTGGAAGCAGCCGCACTCAATGCGGATGCGACAGCACTATCGGTGTAGGCGGCTGTGCTCTCGGCGCAGGCGGCGGCGCTCGGGGGGACGCGGACATCGTACGGGCCTTCACGTCCACGGTGTCATCTTTGCAAGAAGGGGCTGTGGGAATGGGGATCGGGATTTGTCGATTCGGGGATTGCCGGCACTGGAGCAGATGAGTAGGCGAAGCTTAAGGAGGAAGACTTAAATAGACCCAGAATTTTTCATCGCAAACTATTCCTACGAAACAACCGTGTGTTCTGTTTTAGATATTTTTTATTAGCTATGAAAGATGAATTTGGAGTAAACTGGCAATGGATGGTGTTTTAAATGTACGAGAACATTTGTAGTACTAATATAATTGTTGATGTGGAGCATCCTTCGGTCATCCCCATGGACCTACCATCGTCTGACCAAGCACCAAGAGGACCCATGACAAGAGCAAGAGCTAGAGCTCTCGAGACCGAGGTGACTTCTCTTAGTGATATCTCATATGATCCTCTTGAAACATGGTTACTGCCTAAATCAGGAATGTTGTGCATGATTAGGTACCAAGAGGACCCTCCCGCGGATGTACATGAAGATGGCCAAGACCCCAAGTCCACGGAAGAAGAGAACCAATGGAAGAAGGCGAGAACGGCCTCCAGGCACCGGACCTCCTGCCATGGCCCCGGACATCCGAACCCTGGAGATCTACATGGTCATGAGTCTGCAGAAGAAGCTACAGGGACCGAACATCCCGCATCCAGCCCGGACATCTGGCCCCCCTCACCGGAAATCCGGCCTCCAGCCCAGACATCCGGAGGCGCCATCCAGGGAGCACAGAAGCCTGCCCAGACAGCCCGAACATCTGGTCATCACCCGAGTCATCCGGCGCCTCCCAAAGCCCCGGACATCCGGCCCCACCGCTCAGACATCCGGCGCCGCCCATCCATAGAGAAGCACGGCCGTCTCCACCAGCACGGACATCCAGCCCTTCAGCCCGGACATCCGGCCCCTCGCGATCCACCGGACATCCGGCCCGATGCCTGGACATCCGGCCTTCCCTGTCTGCGAACAGTGTAAGGGCCGAGGCCCATGTACCCCCTTCGCCCCTAGACTAAATATACTCCATCCCCACCTATGTTTTAGGGTTAGCATTGGTTTAGCTCATTTGAGATAGAGCATTTCTCATCCATACCGGATCTACTCCCCGTGAGGGACCGCACCTCTTCGGAGAAGATCAATCCATATTCAAGGCCTCCATCCAGAGAATACAATCAAGACCTCCTCATGGAGAAGAACGGTTACTCTTGTATCGTCCCTTGTTGACTTTGGATCTCGTGTTACCTTGTGCCTCGATGATCTAGCACTTGTGTCATCAATTTTGTGTCGGTTGAGTGTTTCTCTTGTTTTCCCCTTGTGTTTACCCTCGTGTTCTTCCGTGCGTTCTTCGTGTTCCCCATAGGATCCTCTCCAAACATGAAAGATCGGCCCCATAGGGTTCCGCCCTTCATCATCTTGGTATCATGAGCCACGTTGATCATGTTTTTGGAGCCCCTACCCCGTGTTTTCTAGCTTGATTTTGTTGTTTTCGTCCTAAATCCGAATATTCCCCACCAAAAATAGCCCCAAATTTTTTTGTGATTTGTTGGTGTGATGAAGTTTTGTTGGATTTGATCCATGGATCTGCTTTGCATCGAGTGGATCTAGCTTTTCCCCATCTCTCCCGCGATTTCCATCCACCAATTCGTCCGAATTTTGCCCCGGAGTTGCCCTTTTTCCCGTGGAGTTCATCGTATTCGTCACCGATCCAGGAGCCCGGACATCCGCCCGTGTCCCCGGACATCCGGCGTCCCGGACATCCGGCAGCCGGCCCGGACATCCGGCCCCTGGCAGCAGCAACTCCATCCCCCGTGCCATTTTTCGCCTAGTTTCGCCCAATTTTGACCCGGTGCCCACGCTTACTTCCGCATACCACCACCGATTTCCACAAGCACCACCACCGCTCACCGCTACCTCCTATGACGATTTTGACCCATTTTGGTCTTTGAGATTTTGGGTTGTGGTTCCCGTGTCCTATTGTGTTTCGGCTATATAGGTACGGTCCGACGTCAACATCACCACCACTCATCTCCATCGACTACTCATCATCGCCAAGGACGGTAACTTCGACGGCATCTTTGTCATACCTTGCAATTGCATTGATACCCACATGGCCTTACATTTGCATAGCTTACCCATCGAGACTAGCCATTGAGTATTGCCGGCAATGTGACTTGTGCACATTAGTGATCATACTCCATAGCATACATACCATACCATCGTGGTGCATATCTTGGCATCAACTTTTTGTGCCACAAAGTTGTCATAGCATACACAATTGCTATCTTGGTTCGTGTAGTTTTGCATGAGACAAGAGCTCAAAAGTGAAAGAGCCACCCAAGCTTTTAAGCAAAGAGGAAAGACAAGCAAAGAGCTTATAAGCAAGAACCATAGCATCATACTACATTAAGATTGTCATAACCAATCATCTTGGATCATAGCACCGAAATAGCATACTTGGGATAGAGGTCGTTGCATTTTTGCCTAGTAGGTTGTGCACAAGTTCCGTATCCGCCTATTGTGCAATCGTGCTAGCGTCTCTCGTGTATTGTGCAACAAGAGGATTTTCATGGATTCCACATTTTGGCTCACTTTTCGTTTGCACAATCCCACTTATCTATTTGCGTTTGTGTTTTTGTGTACCACTAATTGCTTGGTCTACTTGTTGCATTTGCAAATTTGTGAATCTTTTCCAACATTAATGAAGCTCACTTACAATTGCATCAAATTTTGTGCCACCATCCTAACCAAGCTCCACCATAAGCTTTTACTTGTGTAGGTGTGAGAACTGACAAGAATTGGTACCAATAGTGCTATTTCATTGTCCGCATTTGAGTGAACTTGATTCATCATCAACATCGGTCAAGGTACATTGGTATAAGTTCTTCTCTTTCTACCACTCACATTTTGCTTGGAATGATGGATAGGCCAAGTACTTCTACCAACCCACTTTTCATCGAGCAAGATGACGACATGACAGCATTCGTCACCAAGAGCCACCTCTTTGGTGCACAACGAGCGTTGCATCAACAGCAACAAGCTATGACCGACCACATCGACAACCTCGCCACTGACTTGCGACTCTCCGAGCAACGTACCAAGGACTACTTCGACAACAAGCTCGACGCTCACAAGCAAGAGAACGATGCAAGGATGGATGAGATCTGCGCCTTGTTGGTGAACCGTCCTCCTTCAACTTCTTCATACTCAAGACGAAGCCGCTCAAGTCAACACTCCGACGACATCTTCTCTGACTCAACTACACCGACATCGAACACTCTTCGACGAGCCGCGCGTCAAGACCGTCATGCATCTCGCAATCCTCTACATGACAGGCATTCACAAGAGCAAGTCGATGAGCAAGGACTTCGTCCTCAACCACACCAAGTTGCTTTTGCTCAAGCTCAAGAACGACAACGTCAACGTCGCCAAGAGGAAGAACGAGCGCGTGTACATCAAGAGAAACAAGGCGCCGAGGCTCAACGTCTTCAATAACAACAACATGAAGCACAAGCTCTTGAGGCGCAACATGCCCTTCAAGAATCAAGTCGAGCCATTGCCAACCACAACCGAGATCGACGCAATCAAGAGGAAGCACTTCGTGAATAAATCCAAGAGCGGAACTACCAACCGCGCGTCCGACGTCAAGTTCCTCAAGCTCCTCCACAAGCTCGACAAGCTCCTCCACAACCTCAAGTTCAACAAGAGCAAGTTGATCATGGACTTCCTCCAGTCCAAGAGCAACATCATGATGATTATCCTCCATGTCAAGGACGTCATCATCACCATCGCCAACAACACAATGAAGAACAACTCTATGGCAAGCTAAAATTCACAATGCCCAAGTTCAATGGAAGCAATGATCCTGAAGAGTACCTCTCATGGGCATTGAAGGTCGACAAAATCTTTTGTTTGCACAACTATGAGGAAGAGAAGAAGATCGCTCTGGCATCACTTGAGTTCCAAGACTATGTGCTCATATGGTGGGAAGAAGTCCTTGAGCGCCGAGAAGCAAGAGGTGAACCACCAATCACCACTTGGGCTCAAATGAAGGATGTCATGCAAGCACATTTTGTGCCAACCAACTACAACCGCGATCTCTTCAAGAAGCTACAACTCCTCAAGCAAGGAACAAAGAATGTGGAAGAATACTACAAGGACATGGAGATAGCCATGATTCAAGCCAATGTCACGGAAGATGATGAGCAAACTATGGCACGTTTCTTGAATGGACTCAATCACCCCATCAAGAAGATCGCTGACTTCCAACCCTACTCCAACCTCATTGAGCTCGTGCATCAAGCTACCAAGGCGGAACGTCAAGTGCAAGATGACTTCAAGTACGCCAAGTACTCATCAAAGAACTACGGCTTCTCCAACAACCAAGCTTCAATGACTCCTCCAACTTCTACCTCAACCAAACCATCTACAACCAACGACGACAAGCCAAGTTACAAGAAAACTTCGACAAGCTCAAGTCGTCTTCCTCCTACTACAAGCAACTTCAACCTGCGTGCTTCATCATCTACTCCGAACGATGAGACCGTCAAGACAAGCTCCTTCAAGTGTTTCACTTGCGGCGGACGAGGCCACAAGTATTTTGAATGCACCAACAAGCGCACCATGATCCTCAACGATGATGGAACCTATGACTCCATGAGTGAAGAGGAGATGGAAGCCCTTGAGAAAGTGGCCATGCACCGGCGCGTGAACGAGGCTGAAGATGATCAAGTCTTTTGTGATGAGGATTCGAGCCCCGCTCTCGTGATCTCCAAAGTTTTGACTCTCCAACGATGCCACATCTTCCACACAAAGGCCGGCATCAATGGAAGGTCCGTCAAGGTCATTATCGATGGAGGTAGTTGCCACAACTTGGCAAGTGAAGAACTATGCTCCAAGCTTCAATTGGTCAAGATGAAGCACCCGCACCCATACAAAGTCCAATGGCTAAGTGACTCCGGCACTATACGAGTTGATCATACGGTCCAAGTCTCCTTCAAAATTGGTGCATATGAGGACACTTTGGAGTGTGATGTCGTCTCGATGTCCGTTTGCCACCTCCTTCTTGGTCGACCATGGCAATTCGACCGTTGTGTCATCCACAATGGGCGTACCAATCACTATAGCTTCAAGATGAAAGGGAAGGAGTATGTGCTACGACCTATGTCTCCTAGTCAAGTGATAGCTGACAAGCAAGCCACCCATCATGGAGAGAAGAGTGAGAAAGTGATCCACCAAAAAGTGAGTGAGAGCCACAAGCCAAACTTGAGCGCCTCTTCGCCTAGAGAGAAAAATCTAGTCCTATTTGCCACCAAAAGTGAGATGAGAGAAGTGTGTGAGAACCCATCGAGTGTTATGCACTTTGTCCTTGTGTGCAAGGATGGGGACCCAAAAACTAACACCTCTCACGATCTACCTTTAGTGTTTCAATCTCTTTTGCAGGAATTCCAAGATGTTTTCCTCGATGAGCTACCTCCAGGTCTACCTCCTCTACGAGGCATTGAGCATCAAATCGACCTCATCCCCGGAGCGCCCCTACCAAACAAAGATCCATATCATGTCAACCCCGAAGAAACTAAGGAGATCCAACGGCAAGTACAACAACTAATCGAAAACGGTCATGTATGTGAAAGCTTAAGCCCTTGTGTCGTTCCCGTTATACTTGTGCCCAAGCAAGCTGGTAGTTTTCCCTTGTGCTCCGATTGTATACCTATCAATGCCATTACCATTCATTATAGGCATCCCATTCCTCGCTTAGATGATATGCTTGATGAACTTAGCGGTGCCACAATTTTCTCAAAAATTGATCTTAAAAGTGGCTATTATCAAATCCGCATACAAGAGGGTGATGAATAGGAAACTGCTTTCAAAACCAAATTTGGCTTGTACGAGTGGTTGGTTATGCCTATGGGTTTATCGGAAGCTCCCGAAACTTTCATGCGTCTTATGCATTTTGTGCTTCGACCTTATATTGGAGTATTTGTTATGGTTTACTTTGATGATATTCTTGTGTTTAGCAAATCCTTGAAAGAGCATCTAAAGCATGTTAGGGCTGTTTTGCAAATGCTTCGTAAGGAACGTCTTTATGCCAACATGAAAAAGTGCATGTTTGGTGTTGACAAACTTGTTTTCTTGGGTTTTTGTCGTTTCTTCCAAGGGTGTCCATGTTGATGAATCTAAAATTGAAGCAATTAAAACTTGGCCCCAACCCACCAATTTGCAACAAGTGTGTAGCTTTCTTGGTCTTGCATGTTTTTACCATCGCTTTGTGAAAGACTTTAGCACTATTGCCGCTCCTTTGCATGCCTTGAGTAAGAAGAATGCTCCTTTTGTTTGGGGATCTTTGCAATCCACCGCTTTTGATGAGCTCAAGTCTTTGCTTACTCATGCTTCGATTCTTGCTTTGCCCAACTTTGACAAAACTTTTGAGGTTCATTGTGATGCAAGTGGTACCGGAATTGGCGGAGTTTTGATGCTAGAAAAAAGAGCTATTGCATATTTTAGTGAAAAACTCTCCGGTGCTCAACTTAACGATCCCATCTATGACAAAGAATTGTATGCTTTAGTGCATGTGCTACATGTTTGGGAACATTATCTGAGAGCTCATGAGTTTGTCATCCATACCGATCATGAAACGCTTAAGTACTTAAAGGGTCAAACTAAGTTGAACAAGCGTCATGCTAAATGGAGTGAATTTATTGAATCTTTCCCCTATGTGATCAAGTACATTAAGGGTAAGGAAAATGTTGTTGCAGATGCACTTTCACGCATATGCACGCTTGTCACTAAACTTGAGTTGAATGTTATTGGCTTTGAGCACATAAAAGACTTGTATGCTAATGATCCATCTTTTGCTTTTCCTTATGATAAGTGTTTGATGCATACATCTTGGGAACAATATTACATCAAGGATGCTTATCTTATGAGAGCTAACAAACTTTGCATTCCTGAGTCTTCTCTTCGTTTGCTCCTTTTGCAAGAGGCTCATGGAGGCGGACTCATGGGACATTTTGAACACAACAAGACATTCGCCACGCTCTCGAAGAACTACTTTTGGCCCAAGATGTTCCGTGATGTCTCACGCTTCACCAACCGATGCTCTACATGTCGCAAAGCTAAGTCTAAAGCTCAATCCCATGGTCGTTGCATGCCTCTTCCTATTTCTTATCAACCTTGGGAAGACATTAGCATGGATTTTGTACTTGGTTTGCCTAGAACACAAAATGGCAAGGATTCCATGTTTGTTGTTGTGGACCAATTTTCTAAGATGGCACAATTCATTCCTTGCAACAAGATAGACGATGCTTCACATGTCGCCAATCTCTTTTGTAGGGAAATCTTGCTACTCCATGGAGTACCAAAGACAATCGTCTCCGACCGCGATGTCAAGTTCTTGAGTTACTTTTGGAAGACACTATGCGCCAAGCTCAGAATCAAGCTCTTGTCCTCATCCGCATACCATCCTCAAACCAACGGTCAAACGGAGGTGACGAACCATATGCTCTCCACTCTACTTAGCGTGTTGATCAAGAAGAACATCAAGGAGTGGGAGGAGTGTCTACCCATCGCCAAGTACACCTACAACCGTGCAAGACATTCGACGATCAGCAAGTCCCCCTTTGAGGTCGTCTACGGCTTCAACCCGTTGTCCCCATCGGACATTCTACCTCTTACTCTACAAGAGCGCACCAACCTCGACGCAAGTGCCCGTGCAAGCTACATCAAGAAGATGCATGAAGATACAAGGCACACCATCGAGCGCCAAGTACAACGACTAGTGACCAAGCTCAACATCAACAAGCAACCCATGATATTCAACATTGGAGATCTCGTGTGGCTACACCTTTGCAAGAACCGCTTCCCCAACGAACGCAAGTCCAAACTTCTACCTCGAGCCGATGGACCCTTCAAGGTGCTAGCACGCTACAACAACAACGCTTACAAGATTGATCTTCCATGCGACAAGTACAACGTGAGCGACATCTTCAACACCGATCTCAACCCATACCATGGTGATGAGGATTTCGATCCAAGGTCAGATCTTTCACAATTGGGGGGAGATGATGCGGAGCATCCTTCGGTCATCCCCATGGACCTACCATCGTCTCACCAAGCACCAAGAGGACCCATGACAAGAGCAAGAGCTAGAGCTCTCGAGACCGAGGTGACTTCTTTCCTTAGTGATATCTCATACGATCCTCTTGAGACATGGTTATTGCCTAAATCAGGAATGTTGTGCATGATTAGGTACCAGGAGGACCCTCCCGAGGATATACATGAAGATGGCCAAGACCCCAAGTCCACGGAAGAAGAGAACCAACGGAAGAAGGCGAGAACTGCCTCCAGGCACCGGACATCTGGCCATGGCCCCGGACATCCGGCCCCTGGAGATCTACATGGTCAGGAGTCTGCAAAAGAGGCTACAGGGACCGGACATCCAGCGTCTAGCCCGGACATCCGCCCCCTCCCCCCCTCACCGGAAATCCGGCCTCCAGCCCAGACATCCGGAGGCGCCATCCAAGAAGCACAGAAGGCTGCCCAGACAACCCGGACATCCAGTCATCACCCCGGACATCCGGCGCCTCCCGAAGCCTCGGACATCCGGCCCCGCCGCCCGGAGATCCGGCACCGCCCATCCAGAGAGCAGCACGGCCGTCTCCACCAGCCCGGACATCCGGCCCTTCGCGAGCCACCGGACATCCGGCCCGACGCTCAGACATCCGGCCTTCCCTGTCTGCGAACAGTGTAAGGGCCGAGGCCCATGTACCCCCTTCGCCCCTGGACTATATATACTCCATCCCCACCTACGTTTTAAGGTTAGCATTGGTTTAGCTCATTTGAGATAGAGCATTGCTCATCCCTACCGGATCTACTCCTCGTGAGGGACCGCACCTCTTCGGAGAAGATCCATCCGGATTCAAGGCCTCCATCCAGAGAAGACAATCAAGACCTCCTCATGGAGAAGAACGGTTACTCTTGTATCGTCCCTTGTTCAATTTGGATCTCGTGTTACATTGTGCCTCGATGATCTAGCACTTGTGTGATCAATTTCGTGCCGGTTGAGTGTTTCTCTTGTTTTCTCCTCGTGTTTACCCTCGTGTTCTTCCATGCGTTCTTCGTGTTCCCCGTAGGATCCTCTCCAAACGTGAAATATCGGCCCCATAGGGTTCCATACATCAACTATCATATCAATTTTTGGAAAATTTCAGGGGTCATTTGACCTTTTAAGACATTTAAGTGATTTTTTAGCCATTTAATGACCGTAATTTAAATTTGAACTACATGTACATGCTGCAGCTAAACAAAACGGTTTGAAAAGTCATATTTTGTGTACTTGTGTGCGATTTAATTCCACGTGCAGAAATTGGAAGGAATTTTCAAACATAACATGAAACCTTGCTTGATGTAATGCCATACCACCAAGATGATGTGGTACAAAAATTAGCCTGTTTGACGAAAGTTTGGACACACACCCCTCTCAAACCGGAGCAACTCACTAGAAGTCACGTGGTTCTGAGAGGGGACAATGCATGTTTGATGACGAACGACAGATAGCTTCCTCTTACGGCCTTCAAAAATTTTCTACTTGTAATGTGCACTGATACTAACTGTCATGTGAAAATTTGGAAAATTTCAGGGGTCATTTGACCATTTGAAGACATTTAATTGATTTACTAGCCATTTAATGACCGTAATTCAAATTTGAACTAGATGTACATGCAACGGCTAACCATAACGGTTTGAAAAATCATGTTTGTCTACTTGTGTGCGAGTTAATTCCATGTGCAGTAAATTAGAAGGAATTTTCAAACATATTGGTCTCACGGCATGGACACATGCATGGAGTGCCATGGCATTTTAATTCCAAAAAAATAAAAAATGATCAGGAAAACATGAAACTTTGCTTGATGTAATGTCATGCCACAAGATGATGTGGTAAAAAATTGGCCTGTTTGACGAAAGTTTGGACACACACCCCTCACAGACTGGAGCAACTCACTAGAAGGCTCGTGGTTCCGAGAGGGGACAATGCATGTTTGATGATGAATGACAGATAGCATCCTCTTACAGCCTTCATAATGTTTCTATGGGTAATGTGCATTGATACAAACTGTCATGTGAATATTCGGAAATTTCAGGGGTCATTTGTCCTTTTGAAGACATTTAAGTGATTTCCTAGCCATTTAATGACCGTAATTCAAATCTGAACTAGATGTACATGCAACAACTAACCATAATGGTTTGAAAAATCATATTTGTGTACTTGTGTGGGACTTAACTCCATGTGCAGTAAATTAGAAGGAATTTTCAAACATATTGGTCTCACGGCATGGACACATGTACATGCACGGAGTGCCATGGCATTTTAATTCCAAAAAATTAAAAAATGATCAGGAAAACATGAAACCTTGCTTGATATAATGTCATGCCACCAAGATGATGTGGTACAAAAATTGGCCTGTTTGACGAAAGTTTGGACATACACCCCCTCACTAACCGGAAGAACTCACTAGAAGGCTCGTGGTTCCGAGAGGGAACAATGCATGTTTGCTGACGAATGGTAGATAGCTTCCTCTTACGTCCTTCAAAATTTCCTATGTGTAATGTGCACTCGCACAAATTGTCACGTGAAAATTTGTAAAATTTCAGGGGTCATTTGACCTTTTGAAGACATTTGTAGCGACCAGACCTCAAACAGTCTGATCTCTGTGCTCAGGTGTCATCCCTGGATCAGTAATGCTGACACCACACAGTACTTGAAGGATTTATAATAGAGTAGCAATCACACACTTATTACATCGAATGTCTCAAGAGAGAACTTATTAAAATAAATATGGCTTAAGGCCATCTAAATACGGTAACAACGGAAAGCTTGGAAGAATAAGCGAGTCCATCAACTCCAACGGCATCACTGAGTATAGAACCACGACCTAAGCACCTTACTCGTCGTCTGAAAAGTCTGCAACATGAAACGTTGCAGCCCGAAAATGGGTCAGCACATGGAATATGCTGGCAATGTAACACATAGAGAAATATGATGGAATAAGCTATACTACATGCATATTTGGCTGATGGAAAGCTCTATGGATACAGTTTTGCGTAAAGCCAATTTTTCCCTACTGCAAAGGAATAAAATTTATTTAACTATCACGGTGGTTGTTAAACATTGAGAATGGTTGACAGCATTCTCAATCCCAATTAAAGGTACTCATTAACAACCCAACAATATTAATTAAAGTAACATGATGAGATTCACATGATATCCAAATACTAGATACTCAAGATGTCCATAACCGGGGACACGACTAACCATGATTAGTTTGTTACACTCTGCAGAGGTTTGCGCACTTTTCCCCACATGACTCGATCTCCTCCATTTGGTTTGTCGCACTACATGGTGTTTGAGAAATGGATGACCGGGACATAGTCTTTCAGAAGCGCTTGCACCTTACGTAGCGGGTAGACCGTACCAACCTACAACCCCTACATCAGCTAGTCTACCACTGTAAGAGTTCGCACGACTTAATCAGCTATGCTAGAGCCCATAGTAGCATGTGGCTGCACACGGAAGTTTCTAGCATGAATAATCTCATGATCCCTTTGAGCCTGGGTGGCGGTCCGAAGAAAAACAGGCAAGTCCTGGAAACCAGGTACCTCAATCCACCCAGATGTGTGTTTAAGTTGCCACCTTAAATAAACCATTAATTAACAAACTCACATCTGTCATGGATACACTCACCCAATCCACATCTACTAGCATAGCATGGCATAATAAGCAAACATAGAAGTAACTCCCAAGGGTTTGATAATAAAACAGGTAATAGGTACTACCTCATCTACTTCCCAACCCACATATTAATTAGATCCTGGTCATGCAATGTTTGAGGATTGATCTAATGCATAAAAACTAGGTAGTAGAAAAGGTATGATCAAAGTGTTACTTGCCTTGCTGATGATCCGCGAAACCTAGAGACTCGAAGTAACAGGCGGCGCACTCCGGGTATTCTATCGCAGACAAACAAACACGCATACAATAAGTACTCATCTAATTCACAGGTAAAACTCGAATCAAAGATCTAACCAAAAAGTTCAACTTAAGAACTCCGGTTTGCAAAAAGAATCAAAACAAACGAAGCAACGAAAGTCAAACGGCGAAAGAAAACAGCTTTGTTTTACTAATCTGGATCTAAGTCAAATTTTACAAAAGCAAAAACTTGTTTAAGTTGGTTATTCAGAAAGAGGGTTTCGAGACGAAACTCCAGGCGCTTGAATCACCTGATTCCGATAAACGAGCGAAAAGTTATACTAAAACAAAAATCGGATCAGAAATCACGATCAGAAAAATCGCGGATTAAATCCGAGAAAAAGAAAAACGACGAACAGGTTAACGAACGAACGTTCGGTAACTAGATCTAATCTGACGAACACGTTCGTTAAAACGAACAAACGAGCGAATGCTCGCTATTTAACCTAAACCGAAAAAACCGATCTAATAAAATAAACAGAAACTAAAAAAACCGACAAAACCAAAGAAAATCGATCGGTTTTTAAAAAAACAACGGCACAGATTTCGAGGCGCGGCGAACCTCGGGTGGAGGGATCGGTGAGGCGGCGGCGGCTCCGGCGAGGTCGGCGGCGGGCGGCTCCGGCGAGGTCGGCGGCGGGCGGCGGCGGCGCGACGCGGGGCTCGAGGAGGCGGCGCGGCTAGGGTTTGGGCAGCGGTGGGCTGGCGGGGTGGGCGGGCGGCTCGGGTCGGCACTTTATATAGGTTGCCCCCGGGCGGAGTCCCGCTCGGGTACGGCCCGTAGGTCGGTTCGTTTTTTTAATAATTTCGCGCAGAAAATCAAACGAAAGAAATACTAAACGGACTCCAAAAATCCCGAAATAAATTTCCCCCGGCTTCTAAAATCAAGCCGGTCAAGATGAATATTTATTTGGGGCTTAAATGAAATTTTGAAAACGCGCATTTTTCCTAAATCCAAATAAAAAGGCGAAAAACTCCAAAATAAAATCCTATTTGATTTTTTTATTAAATCTTCATTATTTCTTTATTTTGGGAAAGTCATTTTATTCCCTCTCTGAAATTTTCATAGTACAAATAATTGAAGATAAAATAAATAAAATCAAATGATCCTATTTTCAAAATTTGAGAAAACTCAATTATGAAAATAACAAAATCCCCAACTCTCTCCGTGGGTCCTTGAGTTGCGTAGAATTTCTAGGATCGAGCCAGCAATGCAACAAAATATGATATGCAATGATGATCTATGTATAGCATTCCAAATTGAAAATTTGGGATGTTACAAACCTACCTCCCTTAAGATGAATCTCGCCCTCGAGATTCGGGTTGGCTAGCAAATAGGTGAGTGTGGGCCTTGAGCAGATCTTCCTCTCACTCCCAGGTGGCTTCTTCCCCGGTGTGGTGGCTCCACTAAACTTTGCAAAACTTGATGACCTTGCTGCGGGTGACTCGGCTGGCATACTCCAGAAGCTTAATTGGTTTCTCTTCATAGGTCAGATCGTTGTTCAACTGAATCGCTTCTAGTGGCGCAGTATCTCTTAGTGGTATATTCGCCATCTCTGCGTGACACTTCTTCAACTGAGAAACATGGAAGACATCGTGAACACCTGACAATCCCTCGGGTAATTCCAATTTGTACGCAACTTCTCCCATGCACTCCAAAACTTTGTATGGCCCCACAAAACGTGGCGCTAGCTTTCCTTTAACTCCAAAACGCTTAACTCCTCGAAGCGGAGATACTCGAAGATAAACTCTTGTCTCCGACTTCATATTCTGCCTCCTTGCGTTTTGAGTCCGCATAGCTCTTCTGCCTTGACTGGGCTACCTTGAGCCTATCACGAATCAACTTTACCTTCCGTTCAGACTCTTTAATCAAATCTGGTCCAAACAACTGGCGGTCTCCAACCTCATCCCACAACAATGGGGTCCTGCACCTCCTTCCGTACAAGGCTTCGAAGGGTGCCATCTTCAAACTGGTTTGGTAGCTGTTGTTATAAGAAAACTCCGCATATGGCAAGTTGTCATCCCAACTGGATCCATAATCCAAGGCACATGCTCTCAGCATATCCTCCAAAATCTGGTTAACTCTCTCGGTTTGTCCATCTGTCTGTGGATGAAAAGTTGTACTAAACTCTAGTCTGGTTCCCAATGTTTCGTGCAACTGCTTCCAGAACTTTGAGGTGAATTGGGTTCCGCTATTTGATACGATACTCCTCGGAACTCCATGCAAGCATACAATCCTGGTCATGTATATCTTAGCCAATTTGGCACTGCTGTAGGTAGTCTTTACTGGGATGAAATGAGCTACCTTCGTCAAACGATCGACTACAACCCAAATCGAGTCATAGCCTGAACGGGTCCTGGGCAATCCCGTGATGAAATCCATACCTAGTTTATCCCACTTCCATTCGGGTATAGGCAATGGCTGTAGCAATCCTGCTGGCTTCTGATGTTCTGCCTTCACTCTCTGACATACATCACAAACTACTACATACTCTGCAATATCCTTCTTCATTCCGGTCCACCAGAAAGTTTCCTTCAAATCCAAATACATCTTGGTATTTCCGGGATGGATCAAATACGGCGAATCATGTGCCTCTTGCAAAATCAACTTCCTGATCTCCGGATCACTTGGCACGTAAACGCGGTCCTCAAACCATAAGGTATCGTTCTCATCCTCACGAAATCCCTTAGCTTTTCCCTTGCTCATCCTCTCCTTAATAGAAGCAACTTCCTTATCTGTCTTTTGAGCTTCTCTGATTTTATCCATCAAAGTAGACTGAATCTCCAACGCTGCTACATAGCCTCTAGGAACTATTTCCAAACATAGCTCCCGGAATTCCTCTGCTAATTCTTTTGGTAAACCTCCGGTCATTAGGGTGTTGACATGGCTCTTGCGGCTCAACGCGTCTGCTACAACGTTAGCCTTTCCGGGGTGATAATGTAATCTCATATCGTAATCTTTAATAAGCTCCAGCCATCTCCTCTGCCTGAGATTTAACTCCTTCTGCGTGAAGATGTACTTCAAACTCTTGTGATCTGTGTACACCTCACAGTGATTTCCAATAAGAAAATGTCTCCAAGTTTTCAGTGCATGCACTACGGCTGCTAACTCCAAATCATGAGTAGCATAGTTTAACTCATGAGGCTTAAGCTATCGTGAAGCATACGAAACAACTCTTCCCTCCTGCATAAGCACTGCTCCAAGTCCTCGGTGTGAAGCGTCGCAATATACTTCGTAATTCTTGCCTTGATCTGGCAGAATTAACACTGGTGAGGTAACCAAACGTTTCTTCAACTCTTGGAAACTAGCCTCACACTCCTCTGTCCATATGAACTTGGTATCCTTCTTCACAATTCTGTCATAGGCTTTGCAATCTTCAAGAAATTCTCAATGAATCTCCGGTAGTATCCTGCAAGTCCAAGGAAACTCCGGATCTCTCCAACTGTTGTTGGTGCTTCCCAGTTTGTCACAGTGGCAACTTTAGTGAGGTCTACTGCTATACCTTCTCCGGATATAACATGTCCAAGAAATCCATCTTCCTTCAACCAAAACTCACATTTACTGAACTTGGCATACAACTGATGTTCTCTGAGCTTCTCGAGTACCAAACACAAGTGCTCCTTATGTTCTTCTTCATTCTTTGAGTAGACCAAAATATCATCAATGAATACCACGACGAACTTATCCAAAAACTCCATAAACACCTTGTTCATCATGTTCATAAAATAGGCTGGGGCATTAGTTAGACCAAATGACATAACGGTATACTCATACAGCCCGTACCTGGTGGTAAAAGTCGTCTTAGGTATATCCTGCTCCCGAATCTTCAACTGATGGTATCCTGATCGCAAATCAATCTTGGAAAATACCTTAGCTCCTTGCAATTGGTCAAACAAGTCGTTGATCATCGGCAACAGGTACTTGTTCTTAGTGGTCACTTCATTCAATCCTCGATAATCAACAACCATTCTTAATGATCCATCCTTCTTCTCCACTAGAAGTACTAGCGATCCCCAAGGCGAAGAACTTGGGCGAATAAAACCTTTGTCCAACAACTCCTTAATCCGCTTCTTAATTTCCTCCAAATCTTGGGCTGGCATCCTATACGGTCTCTTAGATATTGGCCCAGTGCCTGGCAGTAGTTCAATCAGAAATTCAATGTCTCTGTCCGGTGGCATGCCTGGCAACTCTTCCGAAAACACGTCCGGGTAATCCCGTACCACTGGTACTTCCTCCTGCACAACTCCTGATAAGCAATTTACATGTGCCCTCCTCGGCTCATGTCGTGATACATACTTGATTCTCCTTCCTTCAGGGGTGGTAAGCAAAATCGACTTACTGGCGCAATCTATATTCCCTCCGTACTTTGATAACCAATCCATGCCTAATATCACATCCAATCCTTGCGATTCCAGAACTATTAGGTCCAAGGGAAATACATAGTGTCCAATCCTTAATGGCAGTCGATCACACCATATAGTAGCCATATACTCTGCTCCAGGTGAGGTTACTAGCATGGGTGACCTAAGGGCTTGGGTTGGTAATTTATATTTATCCACAAATCCCCTTGATATGTATGAATGCGATGCACCAGTATCAAAAAGAACAACTGCAGTAAATGTCTTAACCAAAAACTTACCTATTGCTGCGTCTGGCTGAGCTTCAACCTCCTCCACGGTAACGTGGTTCACCTGTCCCCTGTTGAAAGGGTTCGGCTTCTTTCCTGAGCTTCCATTGCTGTTACCATTTTGGGCTTCTGGACATTCATTTGCATAATGCCCAGTCTTATGGCACTTATAACAAGTGATATGGCTCAGGTCTACCTTGGATGGTGTTGATGGGTTGGTGCGGTTTTGTCCATTGCTTCCTCCATTCCCGTTTCCATTCTTTGTGCCATTATGATTGTGCGAGCTGCCTCCTCCGTGAGTATGCTGAAATTGCCCTGCTGACTTCGGGGTAAAGCGTAGTTTCTGCTGAGCTCCAGAATTGTTCTTCCCCTGTCCATACTTCCTCTTGCGATTGTCAATCTGCTGCTGCTTCCCTTCAATCATAAGTGCACGGTCTACTAACTCCTGGTAGTTATTGAAGGTGTCTACCATCAACTGCATGCTCAGCTCATCATTTAGTCCTTCTAGAAACTTCTCCTGCTTAGCTGCATCCGTAGCAACGTCATCTTGGGCATAACGTGCTAGCTTACTGAAGTCATCCACATACTGGCCAACTGTCCGTCCTCCTTGGCATAAGTTGCGAAACTCACGCTTCTTCATGTCTATAGCTCCTGCTGAAACATGGGCAGTACGGAAAGCTTGCTGAAACTGATCCCATGTGACAGTGTCTATAGGGTAAGTGGCTGTAAAATTCTCCCACCATGCTGTTGCGGGTCCTTCAAGCTGATGTGCGGCAAACTTCACCTTTTCCCCATCTGTACATCCTGCAGTGATCAACTCCCTCCCTATCTTACGGAGCCAATCATCTGCTACTATCGGCTCGGTGCTACTGGAAAACACCGGTGGATTCAGCCTTAAGAAACGAGTCAAATGGTCAACAGGTGGTGGTGGTGGTGAGTTGTTGTTGTTGTTGCCTTGGTTCTGTACCAATGTTTGAATCAAGGCATTCTGCTGCTGAATCAACTGAGTGATCTCCGGCGAAAAAACAAATTCGGGGTCGCGTCTCGGAGGCATCTGAGGGTTTATAGAAGAGACGAGTGTCGGTGTCAAAACCGGCGGATCTCTGGTAGGGGGTCCCGAACTATGCGTCTAGGCGGATGGTAACAAGAGACAAGGGACACGATGTTTTGCCCAGGTTCGGGCCCTCTTAATGGAGGTAAAACCCTACGTCCTGCTTGATTAATATTGATGATGTGTGTTACAAGAGTGGATCTACCACGAGATCGAGGCTAAACCCTAGAAGCTAGCCTATGGTATGATTGTTGTTCGTCCTAAGGACTAAAGCCATCCGGTTTATATAGACACCGGAGAGGGCTAGGGTTACACAGAGTCGGTTACAATGGTAGGAGATCTACATATCCGTATCGCCAAGCTTGCCTTCCATGCCAAGGAAAGTCCCATCCGGACACGGGACGAAGTCTTCAATCTTGTATCTTCATAGTCTTGGAGTCCGGACGATGATGATAGTTCGGCTATCCGGACACCCCCTAGTCCGGAACTCCCTCAGTAGCCCCTGAACCAGGCTTCAATGACGACGAGTCCGGTGCGCATGTTGTCTTCGGCATTGCAAGGCGGGTTCTTCCTCCGAATAATTTATAGAAGATTGTGAACACTAGGATAGTGTCCGGCTCTGCAAAATAAATTCCACATACCACCGTAGAGAGAATAACATTACACAAGTTCGATCTGCTGACGTATTCCGTGGCGTGACGTCACACCACTACCAAGCCTTTACTCAAATTGTTTTTATTGTTCCACCTCAGCGCGTTTAGCGAGGCGGTTTCCTTGGCACGTCTTGTCGAAGCAGAGATCGTGTTCCCCTTATTCCGGGATTCCCATCAATACGGACGTGGGCAACCCAACCGCGCCATTGATTGTGACGCTTGGGAGATAAGCGAGTTTTAACAGGCCGGTGGGGACACATGTTTTTGTCCGCCCATATAAGGGGATAAAGATCCACTCCTTTTACCTGCGCCTTCTTCCTCCTTGGCTTATCCATCTCCATGAACTCGAGCTCCAGCGCCCAAGTCCGCACTTCTCACCTCAACCTTCTCCAACTATGTCTGGAGCAGGAGGCAAGTGGATGGCCTCCTCCGTCACGGAGGGGCAGATCCAAAAGCTGCGCGACGCCGGATACTTGTCCAGCGACATCGCGCATCGGCTCCCCGACGAGGGAGAGCTCATCCCCATCCCCACGCCCCATGAGAGGGTAGTATTTCTTCCCCATTTCCTCCGCGGACTGGGCTTCCCACCTCATCCCTTTGTCCGGGGGCTCATGTTCTACTACGGCCTAGATTTCCATGATCTGGCCCCGAATTTCATCCTCAACATCTCGGCGTTTATCGTTGTGTGCGAGGCCTTCCTCTGCATCCAGCCCCACTTCGTCTTGTGGCTCAAGACCTTCAGTGTCAAGCCGAAGGTTGTGAAGGGCAGCCAAGCGGAGTGCGGAGGCGCCATGGTGGGCAGGATGTCCCACGTTACGTGGCCGGAGGGCACTTTCGTAGAAACCATCAAGGGGTGGCAATCGAGGTGGTTCTACATCACCGAGCCGCGTGACCCTGATTGGGCAGCGGCCCCCGAATTCAGATCCGGCATCCCTACACGGCTCACCTCCTGGAAAGAGAGCGGCCGGATCTGGGGGGATTCGGAGGAGTTGACCGGACTCCAAGCCTGTATCCAGAAGCTGGTGGACAAGAAGCTCAAGCTTGTCAACGTAGTCCAGGTCATGCTCATCCGCTGGATTCTCCCGTGCCAACGACGGGGCTTCAACATGTGGGAGTTTGATCCGGCGCAGCACCAGACCCAGAGTGGGCTCTTCGACACTACGTACGAAGATGTCTGGAAGGTGCTGTTCAAGGGCGCCGAATCTCCCGCATCCGCTACCGAAGATCGCGGATTCCTCTCGGAGCGTCCAGCTGACGAGGTAGGTGATTTCATCGCTTGTTTTCCATAGTTTGACTCTATGCGGGATCTAAACTCCCTTTACCTTTGACAGGAATGGCTGGCGAAGGCTGAACGGACTATCTGTCCGGCCCCATTGCCAGAGGACCCAGCGGACGCCCGCCTAACGGGGCTGCTAGCTCCGGCACCCCATGTGGTGCCGGAGAAGAAGTCCACGGGGACTCGGAAGAGTTCCCATTTTCAGGTGCTATCGGATGATGAATCCGAGGACAACTCCTCCCACCAAGGCGAGGAGGAGAAGAAGAAAGCTTCTCCCCTAGAGGGGGGAGGGAAGAAAAGGAAGGCCTCCCCAACAAGGGAGGCCGAGGGGTCCAAGAAGGGAAAAACTCTTCCCCCGGACTGCTCCGCCAACGCCAGTGACGACGACGAGGACTGGCCTCCAAGGGCCAAGCCCCTGGCAAGATCGTAAGTATCCGGACTCCCGAATAACTTCAAGGTTTTTCCTTTTCGCCACATAATGTCTTTTTAATGCCACATACAACCCTGCAGTCCGCCCAAGGATGATCTTCCCGCTTCGTCGAGCGGGTCCTTGGGTGCGTCAGATATGGATTCCCTTCCGACTGCCTCCACCCCCCACGCCGCGGATGATGCCGAGGTGGGATCCCAGGAAGGGACCCACCAGGAGGCGGAGGCCCCGGAGGTGTCACAGGACAACCTCCCGGACTTTGCACCAGACTCAGCCCCGGAACCCACAGTGGCTCCGGAGTCCGGTGGGCGACCCCTTCGCAAGAAGGGCAAGACCATGACGCTGGCTGCCTCCGTCCAACCGGAGGTGCCAGATAATTTGCTGGAGGCACTCAACGGCGCCTCCATCGAAGAGGAACACCGCACTGTTATGAGTGCGGTGATTCAGAAGGTGCAGCTCGCCAAGAGCGGGCTAACCGAAGCCTGCAGGAGCCTTCTAACGGGCTTTGAGGTAAGAATTTCAATATGTATAAAATGGTACCGCATAGACAGTAGCCCCTGATGCTCCATTCGGTGTTCGGAAAGAAAAGCCGGACTGAGGATCTAAAAAGATATATGCAGGAGTCCTAAAAAATATGTCAATATGGGATTGCAGGCTACACTGCTGACCTCTGCCGCACTGACTGCGGAGGTCAATACTTTAAAGGAAAAACTCGAGCAGTCCGAGAACGAGCTCGGCCGTGCCAAGAAGCAGCTCGAGGATAAGGAAGGTGAGTAACACCTTATTAAAATTGTACCTTACAGAAAAGGATTTTTGTTGCAAAAAGAATGACAAGGATAACACGGGTATTGCAGGGGCCACTAACGAGGTGGCGACCCTGAAAGAGGCGGTGGCCGCGGCCGAACGAAATGCGGCCGCAGAGCGCACCGAGCGAGAGAAATAGGAGGCGCGAGTGGCGGAGG
Organism: Triticum dicoccoides; assembly: GCF_002162155.2. NCBI lineage: Eukaryota > Viridiplantae > Streptophyta > Magnoliopsida > Poales > Poaceae > Triticum > Triticum dicoccoides. The sequence continues at coordinate 338,626,012 of NC_041391.1, read as the reverse complement.
TACAACAAGAGCTCCAGGATCTCGTGAGAAAACATGAGAGCCTGGAGCGTGACTCGAAGACTCAAGAGTCTGAGCTTGCAACGGCTCTTGAGAGTGCCAAAGCCGCGAAGGCCGAAGCCTACAAGGCCCTCCAGGAGATTGAGGTGGTGAAGAAAATAGCAGCGGGTAAGGCATTTTTCATGCAAAGTAAGCATGTGAGTGTTAATTACCTGTTGCTTACCCGAATTCGGAGCTCTCCAGGAGCGTTCACAGATCTTCCTCGCAGTGTGTCCGATGCTGCCGCATTCTACCGGGCCGAGGAGGGGAGCTCGACGGAGAAGGTCTTCTGGTCTCAGTATGCTGAGGCCGGACATCCGGTGCCCCTTAGCGACCAGCTGAAGCAGCTGGTCGAGCTCCACAAGGCGGCCGAACAGGCCATGAAGGGCCTCATAGTTCGGCTGTGGCCTAAGGAGGCCATGCCTGGGAGCTACTTCGGCTTGGTGTGGTGGCTGGTGGATGCGTGCCCGCGGGTTGAAGTCATCAAGCACTCCGCCTGTATTGAGGGTGCCCGTCGGGCCATTGCCCGCGCGAAGGTGCACTGGGGCAAGATGCATGCCCAGAAGCTTGTGACGGACCCGTCACCAGAGGGCAAGGAGCATCGCACGCCCGAGATGTATTATAAGAGTGTGCTGAAGGGCGCCCTCACTATTGCGGGGGAGTGCTCCAAAGATGTAATTTTTGAGTAGAATCGCATTTTGTTATCCTGTGCGCTGAAAACTTAGTTCATATGCGCTAAGCAACGCTTGTTAATTTAAAATATTACCTTTTGTGCGGCTATTTATCAAATCTGAGAGATGGCAAGTCGTCGGCTTCAGCCCCCATGCCACGAGTGCTGGGGTGTTCGGGATGAACTTGAGCACTATTGTTCCCATTTTTGGGTCCATCTAGGGAGGCGCTCAACGCAGCGAACAAGGCAACCGGACTTATAATGCTTGAACACTCTCACTTAGCCATAGAATTCTATAATTTTAAATTTCGGTGAAGCCCCTAGTCTTCGGAAGGCCGAATTTGGGGCGCTATCCACGCCTGGGCCGGACAAGATCCGGCTCCTCGCTCTAAGCGGCATAAGTCTTTAAGGACTCGCAAAAACCTCTCGAACAGCGACCGGCTCTCTCCTCATCATGACGGTCAGTTTTAGCTTTCTCCACTGAGGCGTTAACCCAGCTCAACTGGGGTGCAATCGCAGTGGTTCTCCCAGTGCTACCTTAGCCGATACAACGGAACGTAAGGTACCAAAACATGGGAGCCGGGCAAACCCAACTATTGACCCAAGACATGATTCGGAGCCGATGCATATAATGCTATAAGTTCGGGGTGCCGCACTTGTGAAAGTGTTCGGACTTGTCACACCATGATGCGGGAACCATAAGACCCTGGTGTGTTTTAACCGTACCAAAGTGTACGGATGCGACATGTCGTAAATAAACATATGTATGAAAAAGAAATGCAGTTATAAGCAAAAAGGTGCTGCATTGTTTTATTCAATAAGTGCTGCTATGAATGCAGAACGATACAAATAGTGCGATAAGCAAGGGATGGGACTGTTAAACATGTCCCCCTCCAGGGGTAGGCTGCAGACCGGTGTATAAAAATTCTCGTAATGGAGACCACCTGTATATTCGTTGTAGCCTTTGGTCCTTCCCTGGATGTTGCATCGTGAGTTTGGCAGGTCTGCTGCCGGACAGGGCCTCTGACGAACGGAGTCCTGTAGGTAAAAAATAAAAGGTAAAAAGAAAAAAAAGAATGACACACTTGAGAGCCCCTGGTGTGGTTGAGCCGCAGTCTGGGCTTATTGTGGTCGTGCCCCTCTCCCCATGCCCATGGTATCTTCAGAGCGTAATGGTGTACGCGAAGGACCTGTTTGGACGTTTTGCAGGGGATGGGGTTGGGGCCGCACTGCTACGCGTGCTCGGAACGTGCCAGGTGGTCTTCTTGTAGGTTACTCTGGGCGCGCTTAGCTATGTCCGGCCGCTTAACAGTCGGACTCGAGAATTGCCTTAAGAGGCTGCATTGTACTTTTGCCGCGAGAGCCGCTGTATGTTCCTCCATTCGGAGAGAACGTTCAGTGTTTCCGTTGACCGTGATGACTCCTCTAGGGCATGGCATCTTGAGCTTGAGGTATGCATAGTGCGGCACCGCGTTGAACTTTGCAAACGCAGTACGTCCGAGCAAGGCATGATAGCCGCTGCGGAACGGGACTATGTCGAAGATTAACTCCTCGCTGCGGAAGTTATCCGGGGATCCGAAGACCACTTCCAGTGTAACTGAGCCTGTACAATTGGCTTCTACACCTGGTATGACGCCTTTAAAGGTCGTCTTGGTAGGTTTAATCCTTGAGGGGTCTATGCCCATTTTGCGCACTGTATCCTGATAAAGCAGGTTCAGGCTGCTGCCGCCGTCCATCAGGACTCTGGTGAGGTGAAATCCATCGACGATTGGGTCTAGGACCAATGCAGGGAATCCGCCGTGGCGGATGCTGGTGGGGTGGTCCCTTCGGTCAAAAGTGATCGGGCAAGAGGACCATGGATTGAACTTCGGGGCGACTGGCTCCATCGCGTATACATCCTTGAGTGCACGCTTCCGCTCCCTTTTGGGTATGTGCGTTGCGTATATCATGTTCACCGTCCGCACCTGTGGGAGGAAACCCTTCTGTCCTCTATTGTTCGGCGGTCGGGTCTCTTCCTCGTCATCGCTATGCAGCCCCTTGTCATTGTTTTCGGCAATTAACTTGCCTGCCTGCTTGAATACCCAACAATCCCTATTGGTGTGGTTAGCTGGCTTTTCGGGGGTGCCGTGTATCTGGCACAAGCAGTCGAGTATTCGGTCCAAATTGGACGGACCCGGAGCAGTTCTTTTGAATGGCTTTTTCCGCTGACCGGGTTTGGAGCCTCTGAATCCGGCATTGACTACCGTATCCTCACTATTGTCGCCGTTAATGCGGCGCTTGCTTTTGTTACGACGCGACCTGCCATTCCGGTCCTTGAAATCCGGACTGCCAGAATTTTTGCTAAGGTTTTTGCTGCGTGCTAGCCAGCTGTCCTCACCCGTGCAAAAGCGGGTCATGAGTGATGTAAGGGCTGCCATGGATTTCGGCTTTTCCTGTCCCAGGTGCCGGGAAGCCATTCGTCGCGGATGTTATGCTTGAAGGCTGCGAGGCCCTCCGCATCCGGACAGTCGGCGATTTGGTTTTTCTTTGTTAAGAACCGTGTCCAGAATTGTCTGGCTGATTCGTCTGGCTGCTGAATTATGTGGCTTAGGTCATCAATGTCTGGTGGTCGCACATACGTGCCTTGGAAGTTATTGAGGAATGCGGCTTCCAGGTCTTCCCAACTCCCAATTGACTCTGCTGGCAAGTTGTTAAGCCAATGCCGAGCTGGTCCTTTAAGCTTGAGGGGGAGATATTTGATGGCGTGAAGATCGTCACCGCGGGCCATGTGGATGTGAAGAAGATAGTCTTCGATCCAAACCGCGGGGTCTGTTGTGCCATCGTAAGATTCGATATTCACGGGTTTAAACCCTTCGGGGATTTGATGATCCATTACTTCATCTGTGAAGCATAGTGGGTGTGCGACGCCTCTGTACTGGGCGATATCACGACGGAGCTCAAAAGAGCTTTGTCTATTTTGTTCGGCCCGGCCGGACTTACTGTGTCCGGCGTGACGGTTGTCGTCACGTACCGTGGGGCGCCCACGCAATCCATAGATCGATCTTGATTGTCTTGCCTTATCCTCCAATATATCTCGCAAGTCTGGAGCGTTCCCCTGTGGTCTTGTGCTTTTCGAGCGGTGCCAGGGTACGGGTCTAGTGAAGGGCCTAGAGGCCTCTCTGTCGCGACCACTGGGTGGTCGATCAGCCGTATTGTCTCCTGGTGATGCGGGTTCATACGCTTCCTCCTCTAATCGGGGGAGCAGCTTGCGTTTAGGGTAGCTTTTGGAGGGGCGTTCGAGCTCATGCTCTTCGGCCACGAGGACTTCAGTACATCTGTCGGCTAGCAGATCTTGATCAGCTCTAAGTTGTTGCTGCTTTTTGTTGAGGCTGTTCGCCGTGGCCATAAGCCTGCATTTAAAACGCTCTTGTTCGACCGGATCCTCAGGCACGACGAATTCATCGTCGTCGAGGCTTGCTTTGTCTCCGGAGGGAGGCATATAATCCTCTACCTCTTCTTCTGCTGCTCTCTCATGAGGGTTGGCGTCTCCATCCTCCTGCGCTGGATCTTGCTGGAGTGGGTTGTCTTCGGCACTGTCCGGTGTATTGTTTTCTCCGGTGTCGGAATCTTCATTCTTGCTGTGGCGGGATTTAGAGCGGCGCCGCTGACGCCGACGCTTGGGCTGTTTCTTGGAGGGGTCACCATCCTCTGTTCCTTCGCCATTCCCATCCTTTGGGATATCCACCATGTATATGTCATATGATGAGGTGGCTTTCCAGTGCCCGGTAGGCACTGGTTCTTGTTCGTCTCCGGCATCGTCGTCCATACCATCGATGTCTTCGGAGTCGTAGTCTAGCATGTCGGTTAGATCGTCGACAGCGGCTACCAAGTGGGTGGTGGGTGGGCTTTGAATTTCTTCGTCGTCCGCATCCCAACCATCCTGACCGCAGTCCGGCCAGGGCTCTCCTGATAACGAGAGACGTTTTAGCGAACTCAAGATGTCGCCAATAGGTGAGTGTTGAAAGATGTCCGCTGCGGTGAACTCCATGATCGGCGCCCAATCGGATTCGATCAGAGGGGGCGCCGGAGGTTCGGAGTCTGGCAAGGAGTCCGACGCCTCGGAGTCATGAGCTTTATGAGGGACAAGGGCAGTGTTCGGCTCTATCACCGTAGAGGTTGCAGCCCTCGAGGCGGTGTCTAGCCATCCGTCCTCGATCTGCGCAGCCGGCTCCGAATTGAAGATCAGAGCGAGTTCGAGTGCGGCCTCCAGGGTACTGTCCGGCTGCAGAGCTAAATCATGCTCGCCGTGACAGTGCGGCACGCTCGGCTGTGGCTCGAATCCATCGAGGATCAAGTCCCCGCGGATGACAGCCGTGAAGTTCAAACTTCCAAATCTGACCTGATGGCCAGGGGCGTAGCTTTCGATCTGCTCCAGATGGCCAAGCAAATTGGCCCGCAGTGCAAAGCCACCGAATACGAAGATCTATCCGGGGAGAAAGGTCTCACCCTGGACTACGTCGTTGATGATGGTCGAAGAAGCCATCGAGCCTATCGGTGACGACACAGAGGAACTCTCAATGAAAGCACCAATGTTGGTGTCAAAACCGGGGGATCTCGGGTAGGGGGTCCCGAACTATGCGTCTAGGCGGATGGTAACAGGAGACAAGGGGCACGATGTTTTGCCCAGGTTTGGGTCCTCTTAATGGAGGTAAAACCCTACGTCCTGCTTGATTAATATTGATGATGTGTGTTACAAGAGTGGATCTACCACGAGATCAAGGAGGCTAAACCCTAGAAGCTAGCCTATGGTATGATTGTTGTTCGTCCTAAGGACTAAAGCCATCCGGTTTATATAGACACCGGAGAGGGCTAGGGTTACACAGAGTCGGTTACAATGGTAGGAGATCTACATATCCGTATCGCCAAGCTTGCCTTCCACGCCAAGGAAAGTCCCATCCGGACACGGGACGAAGTCTTCAATCTTGTATCTTCATAGTCTCGGAGTCCGGCCGATGATGATAGTTCGGCTATCCGGACACCTCCTAGTCCGGAACTCCCTCAACGAGAGTTAAGAATAGAATGAGGTCTAGTGAGATAACACTACCCGTATGCACATGAGACAAAAGCACACAATATTACTCCAATCAATTCAAACAAGGGTATACAACGGTCTATCTATCGTTACAAAAGTGCTGGGACTAAAACTAATTTTTAATGGGGAAAATTCTACTACTGTTATGGTGGTCAACTAGAAAAACTGCTCCAAAGAAGATTCCATGATATTTGCTCCAGCTTCATCAACATAGTCATCATCACTATCATCGTGATCCGAGTCGGTGTCGTCGATGATGATATAATTATCCGGACAAGTGGATTCGTCATCTTCTCCTCTGGGTGCTGAACCTCCCATGAATACTCTAATCTTCTCTTTAAGGTCGCCATTCTGTCTTACTAGAGCGACGATTTCTTCCATATAGTCTTTACGTGTAGCCTTGAGTTCCTCTTCTAGCTCCTTGATCTTGGTCATAGCCTTCTGCAGATCCTCCATGTCTGCGCACATCTGATTCTCCTGGCGTCGGATGTGTTGGTTTAATTCTTGGATATAAGCTGCGATTGATCTTTCCTTCCTGGTGTTGATCATCTCCCAATGCTTATCTCGGCGCCCACAAATCTGGTAGATAGTATTCTTGAGATCGTTGTGGTAAACTTCTCCAATTCGTCCCATGGCGATGTGGGATGCCATGCTCTTTCCTAGGCTCCATGTTGGTGCATCAAAGTAAAACTCTATGGGCTCCATGACTGGTGAAAATGTCCTCCATGGAATGTGGACTTGAATCATCCAGCGCTCCTCTTCGGGTAAAGTGGCATTGTAGGTCCCGGTGAAGCTTGGTACTCCTATGTTCAGGTATCTAGTGACTTCCTTCAAGTGATATCCAAAAGGTGAGTCTTCATCTGGTTGTGTGAACTTGTTCCTTGCATCTGCCATCCTAGAGAATAGAAAAGATGAGGAGTCAGAAATGAGAAGAAAGAGTAGTGATCTAGGGCTTTAGCTTAGTGGCTGTGTCCTACCGTCAGCGTGTGCTCTAATACAATCTTTGTAGTGACCAGACCTCAAATAGTCTGATCTCTGTGCTCAGGTGTCATCCCTGGATCAGTAATGCTGACACCACACAGTACTTGAAGGATTTATAACAGAGTAGCAATCACACACTTATTACATCGAATGTCTCAAGAGAGAACTTATTAAAATAAATATGGCTTAAGGCCATCTAAATACGGTAACAACGGAAAGCTTGGAAGAATAAGTGAGTCCATCAACTCCAACGGCATCACTGAGTATAGAACCACGACCTAAGCACCTTACTCGTCGTCTGAAAAGTCTGCAACATGAAACGTTGCAGCCCGAAAATGGGTCAGCACATGGAATATGCTGGCAATGTAACACATAGAGAAATATGATGGAATAAGCTATACTACATGCATATTTGGCTGATGGAAAGCTCTATGGTTATAGTTTTGCGTAAAGCCAATTTTTCCCTACTGCAAAGGAATAAAATTTATTTAACTATCATGGTGGTTGTTAAACATTGAGAATGGTTGACAACATTCTCAATCCCAATTAAAAGTACTCATTAACAACCCAACAATATTAATTAAAGTAACATGATGAGATTCACATGATATCCAAATACTAGATACTCAAGATGTCCATAACCGGGGACACGGCTAACCATGATTAGTTTGTTACATTCTGCAGAGGTTTGCGCAATTTTCCCTACAGGACTCGATCTCCTCCGTTTGGTTTCTCGCACTACATCGTGTTTGAGAAACGGATGACCGAGACATAGTCTTTCAGAAGTGCTTGCACCTTACGTAACGGGTAGACCGTACCAACCTACAACCCCTACATCAGCTAGTCTACCACTGTAAGAGTTCGCACGACTTAATCAACTATGCTAGAGCCCATAGTAGCATGTGGCTGCACACGGAAGTTTCTAGTATGAATAATCTCATGATCCCTTTGAGCCTGGGTGGCGGTCCGAAGAAAAACAGGCAAGTCCTGGAAACCAGGTACCTCAATCCACCCAGATGTGTGTTTAAGTTGCCACCTTAAATAAACCATTAATTAACAAACTCACATCTGTCATGGATACACTCACCCAATCCACGTCTACTAGCATAGCATGGCATAATAAGCAAACGTAGAAGTAACTCCCAAGGGTTTGATAATAAAACAGGTAATAGGTACTACCTCATCTACTTCCCAACCCACATATTAATTAGATCCTGGTCATGCAATGTTTGAGGATTGATCTAATGCATAAAAACTGGGTAGTAGAAAAGGTATGATCAAAGTGTTACTTGCCTTGCTGATGATCCGCGAAACCTAGAGACTCGAAGTAACAGGCGGCGCACTCCGGGTATTCTATCGCAGACAAACAAACACACATACAATAAGTACTCATCTAATGCACAGTAAAACTCGAATAAAAGATCTAACCAGAAAGTTCACCTTAAGAACTCCGGTTTGCAAAAAGAATCAAAACAAACGAAGCAACGGAAATCAAACGGCGAAAGAAAACAGCTCCGTTTTACTAATCTGGATCTAAGTCAAATTTTACAGAAGCAAAAACTTGTTTAAGTTGGTTATTCGGAAAGAGGGTTTCGAGACGAAACTCCAAGCGCTTGAATCGCCTGATTCCGATAAACGAGCGAAAAGTTATACTAAAACGAAAGTCGGATGAGAAATCTCGATCAGAAAAATCGCGGATTAAATCCGAGAAAAAGAAAAACGACGAACAGGTTAACGAACGAACGTTCGTTAACTAGATCTAATCTGACGAACACGTTCGTTAAAACGAGCGAACGAGCGAACGCTCGCTATTTAACCTAAACCAAAAAAAACCGATCTGATAAAATAATCCGAAACTAAAGAATAAACAAACAAAACCGATCAGTTTTTTTTAAATGACGGCACGGATTTCGAGGCGCGGCGAACCTCGGGCGGCGGGATCGGCGAGGCGGCGGCGCGGCACGGGGCTCGAGGCGGCGGCGCGGCTAGGGTTTGGGCGGCGGTGGGCCGGCGGCTCTATGGGCTGGCGGCTCGGGGCGGCGCTTTATATAGGCTGCCCCCGGGCGGAGTCCCGCTCGGGTACGGCCCGTAGGTCGGTTCATTTTTTTAAATAATTTCACACAGAAAATCAAACGAAAGAAATAATAAACGGACTCCAAAAATCCCGAAATAAATTTCCCCCGGCTTTGAAAATCAAGCCGGACAAGATGAACATTTATTTGGGGCTTAAATGCAATTTTGAAAAACGCTCATTTTTCCTAAATCCAAATAAAAAGGCGAAAAACTCCAAAATAAAATCCTATTTGATTTTTTTATTAAATCTTCATTATTTCTTTATTTTGAGAAAGTCATTTTATTTCCTCTCTGAAATTTTGATAGTAGAAATAATTGAAGATAAAATAAATAAAATCAAATGATCCTATTTTCAAAATTTGAGAAAACTCAAATATGAAAATAACGAAATCCCAACTCTCTCCGTGGGTCCTTGAGTTGCGTAGAATTTCTAGGATCGAGCCAACAATGCAACTATATATGTGCAATGATGATCTATGTATAACATTCCAAATTGAAAATTTGGGATGTTACAACATTTAAGTGATTTCCTAGCCATTTAATGACCGTAATTCAAATTTGAACTAGATGTACATGCAACGCTAACCATAACGGTTTGAAAAATCATATTTGTGTACTTGCGTGCGAGTTAATTCCATGTGCAGTAAATTAAAAGGAATTTTCAAACATATTGGTCTCACGGCAAGGACACATGTACATGCATGGAGTGCCATGGCATTTTTATTCCAAGAAATTAAAAAATGATCAGAAAAACATGAAACCTTGCTTGATGTAATGTCATGCCACCAAGATGATATGGTACAAAAATTGTCTTGCTTGACGAAAGTTTGGACATACACCCCTCACAAACCGGAGCAACTCACTAGAAGGCTCGTGGTTCCGAGAGGGAACAATGCATGTTTAATGAAGAACTGCAGATAGCTTCCCCTTACGGCCTTCAAAAAATTTCTACATGTAATGTGCACTCATAGAAACTGTCATGTGAAAATTTGGAAAATTTCAGGGGTCATTTGACCTTTTGAAGACATTTAAGTGATTTCCTAGCCATTTAATGACTATAATTCAAATTTGAAGTAGATGTACATGCAACTGCTAACCATAACGGTTTGAAAAATCATATTTGTGTACTTGTGTTGGAGTTAATTCCATGTGCTGTAAATTAGAAGGAGTTTTCAAACATATTGGTCTCACGGCATGGGCACATGCATGGAGTGCCATGGCATTTTAATTCCAAAAAATTAAAAAATAAACAGAAAAACATGAACCTTGCTTGATGTAATATCATGCCACCAAGATGATGTGGTAAATATTTTTGGCTTTTTTGACAAAAGTTTGGACACACACACCCCTCACAAATCGGAACAACTCACTAGAAGGCTCATGGTTCCGAGAAGGGAACAATGCATGTTTGATGACGAACGGCAAATAGCTTCCTCTTATGGCCTTCAGTTTTTTTTCTACGTGTAACGTGCACTAATGCAACTGTCATGTGAAAAATTGGAAAATTTCAGGGGTCATTTGACCTTTTGAAGACATTTAATCAATTTTCTAGCCATTTAATGACCGTAATTCAAATTTGAACTACATCTACATGCAACGGCTAACCATAACGGTTCGAAAAATCATATTTGTTTACTTGTGTGCGAGTTAAAAAATCATCAGACGATGTAAATATCTGGTGTTCAAAAAATAAAATGTAAATCGGGCAAGACAACCGGCCCCACATGATTGGCACTCTATTTCCCGCCTCGAGGTTTGGAAGGTGAGTGGCGGGCTTTATTAATCAGACACGGTTCTGCATTGGGAACCGCCAGCTATTATGTTCACACACGGATTTTCCTGCCGGAATCGTGTATAAGTCACACTACAGTACTCGTAAATTTCGGCGACTGGCGTGTGTACTGTTCCCGTCGATCTAGATTCCGACCGCCAATAAATACTACCTTGCTCACGTCGTCCCACCTGCATTCTCATCTAGATCCTCCCCTTGCTCGCCCTCTCTCTCTCTCAAATCTCAGCCATGGCGTCGCTGGTGTACCCACGCGCCGACGAGGAGTCGCCACCCCCCAAGGACGCTCACTTGAAGAGCAGCGACGAGGACACCTACACGCCGTCGGACGAGGTTGCGCCGGACCCCCCAACTTTGGATTGGTTTTGGGGCCAATACGATCTTTGTCTTTGGAAGTCTCTATCGCCGGCTGAGAAAGCCAGACAAGTGGCTTTCAAGAAGGAGATGGCAGAGGAGGATGCCAGGTACCAGGCGGCCTGTGAAGCCCATGATGCTGCCTAGAAAAAAGAGGCGGCAGAGCTTTGGGGGCAGGCACGTCGTCGTGCGGAGGAGGTGTACGAAGATGGGTACTTTGCGAGGAAGGACATAGGTGCTAGGCGCCTCGTCGCTGCATGGAGCTGGGCCGATAAGCTCCAGCGTGCCACCGACGAGGAGCTCCGGTGGGCGCCCAATGAAATGGCAAGATCGTTCGCGCGCGTCCGCCTACAAGAGGTAGATCGGCATGTCAAGCGCTGCAAGGCGGAGGAGGCGGAGTACTGCCTCCGCTCTAGGAAGACGCCACGCACGAGGGAGCTGTTGGCAAGGGGCTGGCAGAATACTGGCCCCAGGAGGGATTATTAGTTTTAGTATTGTTCATTTTCAATTTTATGCATTGTACCTAGTAGTTAAGTATCATCACATATATGTGATGATATTATATATATTTTGTGATGAACTAATGAACAATTAATATTATATATTATTATGAATTCCATTTTCTATCTGTTTTTGTATACTAATTTGAATCTATCTATTATAATCCACATATACAGAATGGAAAGCGTATAAACACATATTGAAACGGAACATATAAGAAAGAAAACAAAGTACACACATTGAAATAGAGCAATAAACAGAGCAATAGTATGATTGTCGTGAATACATAGCTATCCACGTCAAAAAGACTCAACAAAATAAAACGCGTCCATGATACCAGGACCAGCAGCCCTTGCCTACGGTAGCTCTTGGCTCTGCCAGAACTCATGCGGGTGTTTGTCCAAGCGGTCGACATGCTCGCGATACATCTGGAGTGCGATCTCGAGCTCCAAGTTGGCTATTTCATCGGAGATCAACACCTCGAGGATGCGACGGCCATGTTCCTCCACTACACCTAGGTGGACACCTGGGCCAAGGAGGCGGTCGAGCCTACCGACCAGCGCGTTGGCATCGAGCGGGCCGCGGACAAGGCGAACGGCGCGACCCATGTGAATAGCGAGGCGGGTGTCCGATGCAAGTACGGCGCGGCCGGCCTCTGGTGAAAGTACGGCATGGAGGGCATGTGCCCACTCCTAGCGAGGAATGGGGGTACTGACGGGACGTGTACCCAGCTGCGACGCCTTGTCGACAGCAGGCAAGCCCGGTTGGATCCGCTCTTGCTGTGTGGCGCGCCGCGCCTCTCGCTCTGCGGCACTCCAACGGTCTCGTCGTGCGGCGAGCCACGGCCTATTGGTGCGAAAGCGCCTAGCTTGTTTTGTGGTGCGCCATCGATCATGTTGTGTGGCGAGCTGTAGCCTCTCAGCACTGACATGCCTATCTTGATCCGCGGCGCTGAAGCACCATGCGTTAAGGGTCTGCTCAACCCTGGCAATGACGCGCATCACGGCATCGTCCATCGCATTGCTGGGGAGCTCCATGGCCTCGACGGGCGGTGACGCCTTCTGGTTTTCCTCGTCGATGAGGTTAATGGCAGAGGCGGCGCTATGTGCGTTGGCATGCTTGGAAAAGGTGGATGTGCTACAGGCTGCACTTGTTGCCTCTGTGCATCGCGTCGCGCCTAGGTTTATGTACAATATCACTGGGTGGTGGGAAACAGGTGAGGAAATGGCGGGAAACGGTGGAGTGTTCATAGAACGCCATCAATTAATGGAAATTTGGCATATAAGGAACATCGAGCTAGCGCAAGAAGTAGGTGATGATGAGATGAACACGGACCACACTAGGGAACTCGTCGGTGATGAATTCATCAATCGCAAATGGTTGTACACTAGCAAGCGTTTACCCACACCACACACGGATGGATCAACTGTATGTCACATATACACATTGTCAAAAAGTAATGTGGTAGACCTTTGATGTCTACTACACAACCTTCTTCTTGTAGACGTTGTTAGGCTTGCAAGTGCACAGGTTTGTAGGACAGTAGCAAATTTCCCTCAAGTGGATGACCTAAGGTTTATCAATCCGTGGGAGGCGTAGGATGAAGATGGTGTCTCTCTAACAACCCTGCAACCAAATAACAAAGAGTCTCTTGTGTCCCCAACACACTCAATACAATGGTAAATTGTATAGGTGCACTAGTTCGGCAAAGAGATGGTGATACAAGTGCAATATGGATAGTAGATATAGGTTTTTGTAAATATAAAAACAGCAAGGTAACTAATGATAAAAGTGAGCGTAAACGGTATTGCAATGATAGGAAACAAGGCATAGGGTTCATACTTTCACTAGTGCAAGTTCTCTCAACAATAATAACATAGATAGATCATATAACAATCCTTCAACATGCAACAAAGAGTCACTCCAAAGCCACTAATAGCGGAGAACAAACTTAGAGATTATGGTAGGGTACGAAACCACCTCAAAGTTATCCTTTTTAATCTATCTATTCAAGAGTTTGTAGTAAAATAACATAGAGCTATTATTTCTGCTCAATCTATCATACAGTTCATACTAGAATAACACCTTAAGACACAAATAAACCAAAACCCTAATGTCACCTAGATACTCTGATACGTCTCCAACGTATCTACTTTTCCAAACACTTTTGCCCTTGTTTTGGACTCTAACTTGCATGATTTGAATGAAACTAACCCGGACTGACGCTGTTTTCAGCAGAACTACCATGATGTTGTTTTATGTGTAGAAAAAAAAAGTTCTCGGAATATCCTGGAAATCCACGGAGGAACTTTTCAGATTTAATAAGAATTTTTGGCGAAAGAATTAGTGCCAGGGGGCCCATGGCCTGTCCACGAGACAGGGGGCGCCCCCCTAGGGCGCGGCCCCCTATCTCGTGGGCCCCCTGGACACCCTCCGACCTCAACTCCAACTCCATATATTCCGTCTCGGGGAGAAAAAAATCAGAGAGAAAGTTTTATCGCGTTTCACGACACGGAGCCGCCGCCAAGCCCTAATCTCTCTCGGGAGGGCTGATCTGGAGTCTGTTCGGGGCTCCGAAGAGGGGGATTCATCGCCGTCATCATCACCAACCATCCTCCATCACCAATTTCATGATGCTCACTGCCGTGCGAGAGTAATTCCATCGTAGGCCTGCTGGACGGTGATGGGTTGGATGAGATTCACCATGTAATCAAGTTAGTTTTGTTAGGGTTTGATCCCTAGTATCCACTATGTTCTGAGATTGATGTTGCTATGACTTTTCTATGCTTAATGCTTGTCACTAGGGCCTGAGTGCCATGATTTCAGATCTGAACCTATTATGTTTCATGAATATATGTGTGTTCTTGATCCTATCTTGCAAGTCTATAGTCACCTATTATGTGTTATGATCCGACAACCCCAAAGTGACAATAATCGGGATACTTCTCGGTGATGACCGTAGTTTTACGAGTTCATGTATTCACTATGTGCTAATGCTTTGTTCTGTTTCTCTATTAAAAGGAGGCCTTAATATCCCTTAGTTTCCGTAAGGACCCCGCTGCAACGGGAGGGTAGGACAAAAGATGTCATACAAGTTCTTTTCCGTAAGCACGTATGATTGTTTACGGAATACATGCCTACATTACATTGATGAATTGGAGCTAGTTCTATATCATCCTATGTTATATCTATTGCATGAGGAATCGCATCCGGCCTAATTATCCATCACTGATCCATTGCCTACGAGATTTTCATATATTGTTCTTTGCTCATTTACTTTTCCATTGCTACTGTTACAACTACTACAAAAACCCAAAAACATTTATCTTTATTTTTGCTACCGTTACTATTACTATCATATCACTTTTGCTACTAAACACTTTGCTGCATATACTAAGTTATCCAGGTGTGGTTTAATTGACAACTCAACTGCTAATACTCAAGAATATTCTTTGGCTTACCTTGTGTAGAATCAATAAATTTGGGTTGAGTACTCTATCCTCAAAAGCTATTGCGATCCCCTATACTTGTGGGTTATCAAGACTAATTTCTGGTGCCGTTGCCGGGGAGCATAGCTCTATTCTCTGAGTCACTTGGGATTTATATCTGTTGATCGCTATGAAGAACTTGAAAGACGATCGAACTACTATTTTGTCCTTAACTACGAGGGGAGGTAAGGAACTGCCATCTAGCCTTGCACTAGATTGTCCTTCTATTATCAGTAGGCTTGCTACACCTAAACCTACTACTGCTATGAATTCTGATATGTCACATGTTATTGATGATGCCACTTATGCTATGCATGATAAAACTACTTCTGTGCGTGATACTACTTTGCCATTAGGTGAATTTCTTGATGAACAACTTGCTAGATTTAGTGGGAATGAAATTACTGAAGATCCTATTACTGATGATAGTGATGATGAAGGTCCCCCCAATGATTATGTATTACCTGTTGTTCCTAAGGGTTATGTTATGCATGAAACAGCTGATATGGAAATTCTTGCTTGCAATGATAGAAATGATCTTAAGAAATTATTAGCTAAATGGAAGCAACAGTCTCTTAATGCTAGAATGAAACCTGATCCTGCTTTTGCTACTCACTACAATAAGAACCCCCATATAGCAACAGATCCTTTGCAACGATCTTGGAATGTGTTGTAAGTTGTCTGCCATAGCTACACATATATGCGTTGGATACTTGTATGTTGCTAGTGATGTGAGCAACAATGAATACTTTGCGATGCACGCTATGTGTTGCTCAGTACCAGTTGAATGAAAGGGGGAAACAAGACTCCAACCAGCTGCAGGTATTATTTCTGCACACTAAAAAAATGAGAAAACTAGAGACTCAAACCTGCAACCTCTTGGCTGCCAAGAATGACACGAGCCACCTCACCTAAGGAGACCAAGTGATTAAAGTACTGATTTCCTTTCAATAAACAATGTGAAATCGGACGGGCCTTTAGGACCCACGGGACGTCCGCAGGGGGCTAGCCAGTCAGGCCGATGCTGTTTTTTTTGTTGTTGAGGATACCGCTTTTCAATATTGATCAGTTGTCCTGCTTGTACTTTTATTTCTTAAAAAGGTCCTATTTGTACGAATTCTCAGAAAAGAAAAGTTGTTCCTACGAAGTAGTTGATCCCTGTTACTTGTGCGTTACAGTCAAAAGCAATACGTATGCTACTTGTACGGGTATGATCATTTGAAATCCAACATTTTAAGAAATGAGGATTCCATTTATGTTAAAAAAATATTTTACTAACTTTATAATATAACTTGGTAAAAATAACATGACAATTTTTTTTGTACATGTCAGTAAAAATTGTTCTTGTAAATTTAAAGTGTGTTCATGCTTCTTGAAAAAACGTGAAAGTTTCAAAATTTGTTCACGGATGTAAAAAATTGTTTTTGGCAAATATTTATCATGTATTTTAAAAATGTTTGTCATGTATTTCATAAATTTTCATCGTCTATTTCAGTAAAAAAAATCATGTATTGTTTAAAAAACCCTGCATTTTAAATGCGAAATATTTTTGGAAAAACAAGTTCAAGGTTATAATTGGAAATCCACTATTATATATCAAAATATTTAAGAGCAATATATATGAAAATATTTACAATTTTTAAAAAACATTTACTAAGATATTTAAATATGTGTATTGTGCACTTAAAAAGGTTCATCATATATTTAAAAGTTTTAATATAAAAAATAGTTAATAATGAAAAAGGAAGCACGGAAAAACATAGAAAAGCCTAGCGTTCGTCGTTGCAGCATCGGCCCCCTTCATCTCTTCGGCCCCGTGACCTCGCCAGATGTTAGAGGAGTAGTGAGCATCCCCGTTTTTTGTTCTTAGCTCTAGTATGTCCTTGATTTCCCCTGGTTTTGGTTCCTTGGTGGCATCAACAAGATGGAGGCGACAATGGTGCATTAGGATAGCGGATAGGATTTTCTAGTTCTCGCAGGGGCGGCGCGCGGGAGGATGGCATTGCTTTATTTATAGCCGGTCTTCCGGGTATTGATCCTCCTCAAATTCTTCTATCACGGTAGAGTCGACGGAGCTCAGCGTTGATTCCATTTACTTCCTTGGGATGACGAGGTTATGATTTCTCACCGTATATGCAAGACGGCGAGATCTACTGTGAGCCACTTAAGATTGATTCAAGGGTTCAAGGGTGACGACTATGGCTCCTGGGCGCTGGTCCT
Organism: Triticum dicoccoides; assembly: GCF_002162155.2. Classification (NCBI taxonomy): domain Eukaryota; kingdom Viridiplantae; phylum Streptophyta; class Magnoliopsida; order Poales; family Poaceae; genus Triticum; species Triticum dicoccoides. Next base: position 338,608,829 of record NC_041391.1, on the reverse strand, counting down.
TTAGGGTACGTGCACGAAGACTTCCAGGTTGTTATCGACAAGGTCAGGCCGATTGTGATATGGGCACGACAATAACGGTGCGTCGACCCGCTAGTAGTTGGTCGGTTGTCTAGGGACCTTGATGTAATTTTGTTATGTCTGAAGTGCTTTATATCGTGAGATTTTATATTAGATTCGTGTATTTTCATAAAGAAGCAATCAAATGTGTGTGGAGCTCAAAAGTTATATTTTCTCTACTTTTTTCAACTCCCCTCAATTCCTTCCCTCCATGATTTTTCATATCCCTCCAATCGTTCATGTGCAATTAATTACCCCATGATTTATTCCTATGTATACACCGAGGGAGTTATGTGTGTATTTTGGAGCGATTAAGTTCGTCATATGTTAATTTTGCACACAATTTTGAATGGGTGCTGCTAGGCGTCAACCGATTGATTCCGTGGAGAAATCAATCGGCTCGCCGGCCATTAGATCCTTTCTGCATAGCCGAGTCGAAGGCCAAGAAAACAATTCTGGGATTACAAAAAGTGTGAATAGTAAATTTTATATAGTGTCGATTCTATTTCTTTTCATTGAGAATACCACGAGATTTATTAATCCATGAAACTTTTCACACTAGTATTATGCCAGACCACAATTGTTATGTTACAAATAAAGTTTCAGAAATTGTTGACTCCTTTTGATTTTTTTCTAAAATTGTTTTCCATTTCGGATGCATTGGCCCATGTTCCAGCGATCTGCGTCAATGGAAAACAAGTGTTTTCTATTTTGAATTGGCAACATATAAACACGTATTTTTGTTCAACTTCTTGAGATGAACAATAACGTGGTTCATCTAGGAATTTTCGAACCTATCAATCAAATCAAAACTAACAATGTACTGTACTATCATGCAAAAGAATAAGCGCAAGATGTTGAAATTTTTGGACACGCGTGGCGGGATCTGGTAATTTCCGGCCACCATTATTTACTCCAGATCTAAAGTAACCCCGACTTTCATCTCCCACAAACCCACCATCGCAACGCCGGACCTCTCCCTGCAACCGCCCTCTGTAATTGCGCCGCCGCTCTCGTCTGGCCAACCACCGCTCGTGCCTCCACGGCCCGCCTCCTCATCGGATGTAGCCTATATGGTGCTTTTCCTCTAGTACCGGCTACCCCCGACCCCATTGTTGACTCGCTGCTCTCCTGCCCGGCGCCACCGGCAACGAAGTCGAGCACGGCGGGGAATCCGGTCACCACCTATCCCTATGTACCTCAGTTGTTCCCATCCACCTACGTCCTCCCTCTGTTCTTCTGGATCATGCGGCAGCGGCGAGGTCGATGTGGGACAACATTAGATTCAGCCTCCCTCCGCATCGCATCATCAATTATCTCCGCCAGCCGCCCCGCCCATGGCACACACGTTCGCCTCAGGTATCTCCATCTGGTTAATTTCCGCACACTGCATCTGCAGTTTCATCCTCCACACATAGCCTCCTCAGATTTATGCAAGCTTCATGAATCTGCGTGATTCCCATCTCAATTGCTAATCAGTGCGGATTTCAAGCAAGCATGCAGTTCAATCTAACCATGGTATGTGATCTAATGTGTTGTCCATAATGCTAGCTTCATCCAAGGTCCTCCAAATTCGGCAGAAGGAACCGCCCAGGATATTTAACGAATTAATGTCCCAGCAGTTCCGCTCAGATGAGATGGCTGAATTCTTGTAGGTGCGCCACCTCGTCTCCTTAATAACCACCAGTTACGTATTCACCAGGTACTAGTAATTACAGTACGTCACAAATTTATGTTGTAGTCCCAGCTAGTCTGTCTGATTTATTTTTGTGGAGTAAATTGCACACTTCGTCCCTGTACTCGTTGGCTTGTAACAAAACCATCCTGGTACTCGCAAAGTGCTTCTGTACGGTCCTCAGACTTGCAATTGTGTAACAGAGATGGTCCTGTGTACGCAGCGGCATACGTCTCGCCCTTTTCCCCTTCCACGTCAGCGCCTAGAGCTGGTCCAGCCGAACCGACTGGCTCGAGCTGGACTTAGACGACATATGCGCGCGTCCAAATCCAAAAATCCCCAAACTGTCTCCCCTCTGCTCAAATCCCTAACCCTATCCTCTTATGTCTTGCGATGAGCGACAAGAGCTTGGCCGAGAGCTCGATGCCCCGCGCCGGCGGCAGCGTGTGCGGCAGCGCGGGTCCCCCGTGAGGCGCCCGTCGGGCGCGGCGTCGGTTCAGCCGCAAGGCTACTTGCCAGCTTGTTTTCTCAGTGAGTGTGGCGCTGTGGCGAGCCGTATCTCTGGCCGAAGACTGGTCGGCTGCTCCTCGCGCGCACACCGGCGGTAGACGCTCTGGGCAAGCACTGCCGCGGGGTGGTGCTGGTGGTGTCGGTCGTTGGCGGCAAGAGCTGTGAGCTGACGCAGACTACAATGCTCGTGCAGAAGGTCTGCAATGCTTGACCGCAGCCCTCTCCTCGCGGAACATTTGCCTGATGCGTGGCTACCAGCTGAAGGCACTGACCTCACCCGCACCCATCACTTCAAGATTTACAGTGGCAGGGTTGACGGCACCGGAGACGGATGGGCCGCTGGTTGTCGAAGTGCCCTGTTTCTTACCAATGCCCCTGTTCTAGTTAATTTGATGCGGCTGTGTAAGCTAGGTGTTATGTGATGCAAGCTGATTCGTTGTACTGATGTCGTGATGCACTGATGGTTGTAGCACCTATTTGGTTCTTAACTGACGTGTTAGGATCAGCTGATGGCTGTAGGTATGTGAACTGATATAGCTGTAGCTATGTAAGATGTTATGGTCGATGTAGCTTTTGGTTTTGAACTGATGCAAATCTCTATTATGTGATGACATATTAAGTGATATGTTAATTTCCTGTGCTTTTCTTGTATGATATTTGAACAGGGCTGTGGTGTGTGCTTTTATGGAAATTGGCATGAATGAGATGTATTGTGCTGCGCACTGTGGAAGGGAATTGTGACGCCCCCGATTCAATCGTACACTAATCATGCACGCAAACGTGTACGATCAAGATCAGGAACTCACGGGAAGATATCACAACACAACTCTAAAACATAAATAAGTCATACAAGCATCATAATACAAGCCAAGGGCCTCGAGGGCTCGAATACAAGTGCTCGATCATAGACGAGTCAGCGGAAGCAACAATATCTGAGTACAGACATAAGTTAAACAAGTTGCCATAAGATGGCTAGCACAAACTGGGATACAGATCGAAAGAGGCGCAGGCCTCCTGCCTGGGATCCTCCTAAACTACTTCTGGTCGTCGTCAGCGGGCTGCACATAGTAGTAGGCACCTCCGGTGTAGTAGGGGTCGTCGTCGACGGTGGCGTCTGGCTCCAGGGCTCCCGCATGTGGTTGCGACAACCAGGTAGAAGGGAAAGGGGAAAAGGGGGAGAAAAGCAACCGTGAGTACTCATCCAAAGTACTCGCAAGCAAGGAACTACACTACATATGCATGGGTATATGTGTAAAGGGCCATATCAGTGGACTGAACTGCAGAATGCCAGAATAAGAGGGGGATAGCTAGTCTTATCAAAGACTACGCTTCTGGTCACCTTCGTCTTGCAACCGGCAGAAGAGGGTAGGTTGAAGTCCTCCAAGTAGCATCTCCAAGTAGCAACTCCAAGTAGCATCGCATAGCATATCCTACCCGGCGATCCTCCCCTCGTATCCCTGAGGGAGAGCGACCACCGGTTGTATCTGGCACTTGGAAGGGTGTGTTTTATTAAGTATCCGGTTCTAGTTGTCATAAGGTCAAGGTACAACTCCAAGTCGTCCTGTTACCGAAGATCACGACTATTCGAATAGATTAACTTCTCTGCAGGGGTGCACCACATAACCCAACACGCTTGATCCCATTTGGCCGGACACACTTTCCTGGGTCATGCCCGGCCGCGGAAGATCAACACGTCGCAGCCCCACCTAGGCAAAACAGAGAGGCCAGCACGCCGGTCTAAACCTAAGCGCACAGGGGTCTGGACCCATCGCCCATAGCACACCTGCACGTTGCGTGGGCGGCCGGAAGCAGAACTAGCCCCCTTAATACAAGAGCAGGCTTACGTTCCAATCCGGCACGCGCCGCTCCGTCGCTGACGTCTGAAGTGCTTCGGCTGATACCACGACGTCGGGATACCCATAACTACTCCCGCGTAGATGGTTAGTGCGTATAGGCTCGTAGCCAACTCAGATCAAATACCAAGATCTCGTTAAGCGTGTTAAGTATCCGCGAACGCCGAACAGGGCCAGGCCCACCTGTCTCCTAGGTGGTCTCAACCTGCCCTGCCGCTCCGCCACAAAGTAACAGTCGGGGGCCGTCGGGAACCCAGGCCCACCTCTACCGGGATGGAGCCACCTGCCCCTTCAGCCCCCAACTCCGAACAGTATCACAGATAATGTAACTGTGTAAAGTATATCGCATATGCCCGTGATCACCTCCCGAAGTGATCACAGCCCAGTAGTATAGCATGGCAGACGGACAAGAGTGTAGGGCCACTGATGGAACACTAGCATCCTATACTAAGCAGTAGGATAGCAGGTAAAGGTAACAACAATAGTAGCAAGGACAGGCTATGCAGCAGTATAGGATTAACTGAAAGCAGTAACATGCTACACTACTCTAATGCAAGCAGTATAGAATAGAATAGGCGATATCTGGTGATCAAGGGGGGGGGGCTTGCCTGGTTGCTCTGGCAAGAAGGAGGGGCCGTCAACTCCGTAGTCGAACTGGGGGTAGCCGGCAGTCTCGGGGTCTATCGGAAAGAAGTAACGGAGAGGGAACACAATAAATAACAGAACAATCAAAGCATCACAAAGCGTAACAAGACAATACGCGGGGTTTGGTGTGCCCTAACGCGGTAGTAAGTGATACCGACGAAGGGGGGAAACATCCGGGAAAGTATTCCCGGAGTTTCGCGTTTTCGGACAGATGAACCGGAGGGGGAAAGTTGCGTGTTTGCTATGCTAGGGATGTGTGGCGGACGAACGGGCTGCGTATTCGGATTCGTCTCTTCGTTCTGAACAACTTTCATGTAGAAGGTATTTTCATCTGAGCTACGGTTTATTTTATATTAATTTTTAAAAGATATTATTAATTTCTTGAATTTAATTAATTATTTAATTAAATTCGAAATTGAATTTATGACATCGGCATGATGTCATGCTGATGTCAGCAGTCAACAGGGGTTGACTGGTCAAACTGATCAGTGGGTCCCGCTTGTCATTGACTGAGATTAACTAAAACAAATTAATTAGTTTAATTAGTAATTAGGTTAATCTAATCAGGATTAGTTTAGTTAAACAGGAATATTAACTTAATTAATTTGCTAATTAATTAACTGATAATTTGTTTATTTACTTTAAATTCTCTTCTCTTTTTTTTAAGGGACGGCCCACCTGTCAGGGGCATAATGTGCCCCTGCAGTGGCTGTGTGTACGCGGGGGAAAAGGGAGACAGAGGACTCCGGCGGCCTCATCTAGGAGCCACGGCGAGCTCCGGCGGGGCGCGCGGCCGTCAGCCGAACGCAGCGACCAGAGGCACGCGAGGTGCGACGTGGTATCCGGTAGCAGCAGGCAGAAGGGCGAGCGCGGCGGACGGGTGAGGCGCGGCGGGTGCAGCGGGACGGCGACGTCATGCCGGAATGCGACCCCGGCGACAAAATGTTCATCTGCGAACACTTGGAGAACCAGCACGACGAGGCGCGTGCAGTGGTGTAAGCGGTTCGTGTAGGGGCGGGTGAAAGTGACCACGACGATGACGTCCGACAGTGGTGACGACTTGCCCTCGTCGGAGGTGAGCCAACGGGGCACGGGGAGGAGTGAGAAGAGGGTGAGGAGGACCGTGAGCTCACAGCGATGCTCGATGAGGGGCTCGGTGAGGGTGATGGTGCAGCATCCGCAGCGGATCCGGCGATGGCGTGTGGCGGCCAGCGTCGGGGAAGAAGCAGCGGGTGATGTGAGGGCGGCCTCCGAGCTCCGATCCAATGGCATAGACGAAGGAGAAGACGATGGCGCTCCTCCCGGTCAGACTCTCTGGGCGCAGGAAGGACGATGGCCACGCGGCGACCGTGGACAAGGTAACGACGATGGCGACGCCCTCTGGATCAAAGGGAGAGACGGGCGTCGGCGTTGGGTCGGTTACCCCCGATCCAGATCGGGGGGGAGAGGGAGGAGTGGACCGTGGGGAAGGGAGTGGGGGTCGTGGGATGGGGACGACGGGATCGG
>NC_041391.1:338598641-338602253 GCF_002162155.2 Triticum dicoccoides | reverse complement strand
GGGTTGGGGGAGGGGGCTAAGCAGGAGGGTCGGGTGGGCCGTTTCGGTAGGGTCGGCCAGATGGGTGGGATGGGCCAAGGCCCATGGGGAGCCGCGGGGGTTTCCTTTCTTTTGTTTTGTTTTTACTTTTTATTTAATTCTTTTCTGTTTTAAATCAGTTTAAATTATTTAGACATTTTCTAAAAATGTGTTTACTTCACCATAATTATCTATGCAAAATTTGACACGGTCCGAACATTTTTGTTTTAAAGTTTGAAAACTTTGTTTGTTTGCCAAAAATTCAAGTTTGAATTCGAATCGTTTTCGAACTAATGCGAGATTAGCCACAGTAATCAAGGTGACGTGGCATCATTAGCGAAGGATTACTGTAGGTAACTATCCGGGCGTCACAGGAATGAATTGAGCTGTGCTTTTTGCTATCATTTGAACTGATCTGTGCATATGAACGACTTCTGCAAAATAAAGAGGAACAATAAACACCATGCCAATTTCAGAACAACTTCAGCAAAAAAATTGTTAAATGGGATGAACAGATCCAGTAATATATATACAGGAAACTGACTGGAAATAAGAAAACCCATACATGAACACAACACGATAGGAAACAACAAAGAACATTACAGGGGCAAAGAAATAAGCTCATATATGACAACATAGAGCAGTTCAAAGGGAGTTTATAAAGCAGATAAACAAATTCACTATTCATGAACATACCATGTAATTAACATGTGCATGAACTAAAATAAAACCTACATAGCATAGTCCAGCAGGTTCGCGAAGAACATCTCCCAGTAGTTCATATGCAATGATCTCTCAGTCCCTAAATATATCGAACATGCTTGTCCTTCTTGGCATGTTAAAACCACCCACGGGCTGACTTGAATTTCCTCTTTTGGCATTTTTTTGCTGGCCCGTAATGCTCTCATTTCCTTGCCTTTCCTTCTCATTTCTCATCCTCATTTCTTCTGCTTCTTTATTTTTCTCTTCCCAACCTTGCATCTCTGAAGACCTCTGCGACGCAACCTGCCCCTCCCAGGCTTGCTGCCTTGCTTCCTCCTCTCGCCGATGATATTCTCTCATACGTTGTATCCTTTCATGCTCCTCTTCTTGCATTAACAGAAATTGCGCTTCTTCATATCTATGCGCATCTTCAACATGTTTTCTCTTCTGCTCTGCAATTCTTTTTCGCTCTGCAACTCTCTTATTTTTTTCTTCCTCGGCCTGTTTCTTTTTAGCTTGTATAGCTTGCTTTTGGCATCTGCCAGGGCTTTTTTTTGCTTCTTTTTCCTGTTGTGCCTTTTGCTTTCTTTCCTCGACTGCTTTTCTTTTTTCTTCAGCATCCAATTGTTTTTGTTGCAACAAAGCTTTCCGTTTCTCCTCTTTATCCAGCTTTTTTGCCACCGCTTCCTCTTTCCTCTTTCCAAATGTTATGCCAAGTCTCTCCTTGCAACTGTACTCCCTAATTGCCTTCCTAATCAATTCTATTGACGAGAATACCTGCCCAACATGAAACTTCGGCTCATGCAAATCTTCTTCTGTGAAATGATTGAACTTAAACTTCATTTCCTCGTCATCTGACTCTGGCATTTCAAGCTTTTCATCTTCAGAATTGTCATCTTCAGCTACCTGCTTCCCTTTCCTTTTACCCTTCTTCTCATCATCAGCAACATGTGACTCATCCATCACCAAATCCTCATCCCCATCCTGCAGGTCATAGTCACTGTCCACAAGCTCTTCCGGATTATAATCAGAGTCATCACTATCTGACCAAGAGCCTTCGTCATCTTCCTCCTCTACGACTGCTCTTCTGCTTCTTCTACTGCCACTACTTGTTCCTTCACAAGTGCTATCACCTGTATACATTACCTCACTTCTATTCTCCTCTGGGACAACAAAGCTAGGCTCAACGATATTTTCCTCTCTCTGACGAGTAAAAGGGTTTGAAACCGCATCATCCCATCCTCCTCCACCATAGTTGTCCTCATGATCCAGGTAAAACATGAGATATTTGTACCCCTCTCTGACCACTTCCCTAATAATGTTTGTGTCATTGTTCCTCGACAACAACTTCAGCCCACCTTCATTCAATTGCATAACTGGCTGCAACAAGTAAATAGTAATTCTTCTAGCCGTCTCATACCCCAAGTGCTCTACTAATTCATAAAACATCGGCATAGAAGCTTGAGTAGCATCACAAAAATCATAGCACACCTTGCGGCCATTCAGATATGCCCTGCTGCTTCCACCGCCAAGGAAAAATCCTCCAAATATGAACTCCACAGTAAATAGATCACTGCCTTCCTCTGTTATAATTACACAAAAAAGTTTCAGATGGAAAGATGAAACAACTGTGTCTAAATCCTAACCAAATTATGTCGTTGACTTAATGAGCGACAAACCTCAATTTTATTCAAAAATGAAACTGATAAATAGGGGGTGATCAATTCAAAAGGATCAGCTGAGTTCAAACAGAAAAAGAAATCTATCTCCTACGAGCAACAGGTACAAGTCTTGACCCTAACGAAATTAGTGCATAAAAATTATAAATTTCACGGTGGAATGGGGAATAGGTATGCAAATGGTGGAAATTGAGCATATGAAACAACAATCGACTTGGATTATTCCGGCGATCAACATACTGTACGTCGCGACGGGCCCCTCATCCTAGCGTTGTATGGGCGCCATTAGTGGCACTCACAGCGGAAGACAACTGTGTCGCCGCCTCCCTCTGAGGCCTTCCCACTCTGGGTGCTCCCCACGGCTGCGATCTCTGCCCTCGATCAAACCCTCCTCCGCTGTTGGTTGCGTCGTGCTCGGGGAAGAGAACACACACGAACAGAGGCGGCAACTGAAAACCTCGATTACACAGGGGGTCGTCTCGTCGTCTAAGTCCGGCTCGAGCCAGTCGGTTCGGCTGGACCAGCTCTAGGCGCTGACGTGGCAGGGGAAAAGGGCGAGACGTATGCTGCTGCGTACACAGGACCGTCTCTGTTACACAATTGCAAGTCTGAGGACCGTACAGAAGCACTTCGCGAGTACCAGGATGGTTTTGTTACAAGCCAAGGAGTACAGGGATGAAGTGTGCAATTTACTCATTTTTGTGTCTCAAATCCTAGCTCGCCACACGGTGCACACCAATCTGATTGATTTCGCTATATGTCGTGTGTTGAAATAGGTATGATTCTCCCAGCTATTCAAGCAGTACTGCCCACGAGAGAATTCTCAGCTAGTTTGATTGATTTCTAAATCTATTTTGGTCCAGTTTAGCATATTTTCAAGTAGTTCAGAGACTCTCATTTTTTAGCCCTCGCGTCGCCCCCGCCCTGGGTGACTTGGGGGCCTCCAACCCTAGGCACCGCCGCCGCCCTCTCCTTCTCCCCTCCTCGCGCCGTTGCCGGGTGACGCCACCGGGTGAAACCCGCGTGGCAGACAGCGGCCGCGGGGGGACTCCCTCTCCCGACTCCCCTTCTTCCGCGGGCGGCGGATCTAGGCGGCAGGCGGCGGTGTCCTGCGGCGGCAGGCCTCGCCGAGCGGTGGCGGGGGGCACGCGGCAGCGAGCCTCGGCAGGCGGTGGCGCGGCTGCATGCGGGGCTGACTCCGGGGCGGCGGCGC
>NC_041391.1:338592470-338598420 GCF_002162155.2 Triticum dicoccoides | reverse complement strand
GGGGGGGGCTTCTCCGTGCTGAGATCTGGCAAGCGGGATCATCCAGGTCCCGGCAAGGACGTCAACGACCTGTGCACGAGAGATGGAGGTCTTCGATCATATCTGGGTGAAAACCTGCTATTGGCTATTGCCAAGGCCGGCGATGGCGACGTTGTCTACGTCGTTCCCTTCCCGAAGGCATCGTTGTGGAGATGTTCAAGGCCACTCTCTGCTACCTTCGGGGGAAACCCTAGATCAGTAGATCGGATGACGGCGGCTCTCTGGTGTCGTTTCCCCCTAGGGGTGTCATTCTTGGAGGTGCACACGGACTCGAGGGACTATAGGACGGCGACTTTGGTGGAGCGGTGCTTCATCTTACACATTGATGGTGGCGGATCTCGGCGGCTTGGTGCTATGGAGACTCGGCGTCTGATGCGCGGAGATGGACTCGTGCAGGAGGAGGAAGCTGTCTGGCGTCATGGGGGCGTCGATTGCAGAGTGGCCAGACAAGGTAGAAGCCTCAATATGATCTGAAGACGGACCTGTGGAAGATGGCGGTGACGACACACGAGTGCGTCTGACTGGATTGTGCCCCAGACCCGGTATGTGGCTCGGCTGGGGCTTCCGAATGAGTTTCGGCTTCCGGCTTTTGATGTTAGGCTTAGGTGAGTGGTTTGGGTAGTGGCCCAGCTAGCACCCCTTCATCATTTTGGATAGGAGTAGCGGCATATGTTGCCAAGATGGTGGATTCAGGCACATTGTTGTAATACTTTGTAAGGTCCTCGAGAATAATCAATAAAGTGGCCGTATGCATCTCCCAGATGCAGATGCCAGGGGTCATCCTCCTTTTCTAAAAAAAAGTAGCTTTGGATCATCATTCAGAGATGACTCGTTACAGAACTACCTAGATTACTACAGTAACAATACTGCATTATACATGATAATCATACCATCGGTACAAATGCAGGTTAATGGAGCATGGGTTGTTATCTCCAGAGACAGCAAAGAAAGCTTATGACAAGATAACATAATAAATCGCGCAATGTGGAGTATGGTGCAAATGCCAAGGGAAGATTCGATTACAATGAAGACGAGGACGACGGTAATGACTTTATTGTAAAACTCAACAATGATCTTAGATATCTAATTAAGCTTTATTTTCAGCTTACTTGCAAAAACAATGAATCTGTTGTTCTCAGTATATTTGTGTGTATTGGAGTTCAGGCAGAAAATAAACAATACCTTTTTGTCATGATGATGACCATATTATTTCCATATACATGTTGATCAATCTCTTGGTTGGTCCTTAGGGGCCCAGCTATGGTCATCGAGGCAGAGTAATGCTTCCTTTTGAAGAAAATGGATCGTTCAAGAGTCCTATTTGACAAGAAGATCTCTGAGGGTAATCATCTTCGTTTGTGTGAGGAGGGTCTGACTTCTATTCTGGTAAGCTTATAAGGTGATACCTCGAGCCACTTAATTTGTTTGTTATTTTCAATTGGATATGGTTTTTTTATCAGCATAGGTAAAATGACATGTATATTCAAAAGTAGTGTATTGTAAAATGTAGAATTTTAGGTAATGTTTAAATTAGCTACAGTCAAAGAGAACAGTTAATACTTAATTGTGGAATTTTTATTTTTGACGGTAGATGTTTTTTTGTAACTCATGCTTACTAATCTGTTTACGTCGCTGCAAATTCTAGCCCTATTATTGTACACGATAATATGCAAGTCATATTTTAAGAAGTTGGGATGAACAAATAAAGACCACAACGACTCTAGCTGCCTTCAAGAAGTCAGGATAAGAGGCCTTCAGAAAATGCACTCTCAATAAAGAGAAGAGCTATACAATTATGTTCGGGAGTCAAGACTCAAGAAAACACTCATTTGTTAATTTATTTCTCTATTGATGCTACATGTTGCATCAGGATGCTATGTAGTAGCATGTCTTATTTTGCCTTATGGGGAATGTGTACTATGAACCGTGATATGGAATTTGCATTGATGTTTAGACTAATTAATTGCCTTGTGATGTGAAAATACATTCTGTTGGATAGTTGACTTGGTCAATGAAATTTTTTGGGCCAACTAACAATTGTTGAGAAAAATAATTCAAACAAAATGGCAGAAATGGTCAAGGCCCAAATAAAATTTGGGCTTGATCCAACCAATACTGGGCTGGACGCCGTACATATATGTCTATCTGAAAATCCTTTTTGTCCTAAAAGAAATCTGAAAATCCTTTTTGTGCAGGGTAGATAGCAACGTATATGACGTGTTGTTAGGCCCTAACTCCATACGTTGGTCCGTACCAACGCTTCTTGACCCCGTTTACCAACGGATGGGTATACGTTGTTGAGACCCTTTGCAACGCCACCAACGGCAACGCATATTAATCCGTTGGTGTAGGCCTCTGCAACACTTATATGGACATACGACAACGCATTAGTGTGTTGCTTAAGGGGGGTTCTTGTTGTACTTCACCTATCTGTGTTACAGATAAGGATTATAAATTCTCTGTTGATCCTGATATTACTACTTTAGTTGAATCTGATCCTTTTTATGGCCTTGAATCTGAAACTGTTGTGGCACATCTTACCAAGTTGAATGATATAGCCACCCTGTTTACTAATGATGAGAAGTCTCGCTATTTATATATTCCGTTCTCATTAAAGGGTGATGCTAAGACTTGGTATAATTCTCTTGCTCCTGGTTGTGTGCGTAGTCCCCAGGATATGATTTATTACTTCTCTGCTAAATATTTCCCTGCTCATAAGAAACAAGATGCCTTGCGGAGAATATATAATTTTGTGCAAATCAAAGAAGAGAGTCTCCCACAAGCTTGGGGGAGGCTTCTCCGGTTACTTAATGCTTTGCCCGATCATCCTCTTAAGAAAAATGAAATACTTGATATCTTTTATATTGGACTAACCGATGCTTCCAAGGACTACTTGGATAGTTATGCTGGTTGTGTTTTCAGGGAAAGAACAGTCGACGAAGCTGAAATACTATTGAATAATATGTTGACTAATGAAAATAATTGGACTCTTCCTGAGCCAATTCCTGAAGTAATTCCTGAACCAATTGAGCCAATTCCTGAGCCTATTCCTAAACCCACTCCGAAGAAGAGAGGTGTTTTATTTCTCAGTCCTGAAGATATGCAAGAGGCAAAGAAATCAATGAAATAAAAAGGTATTAAAGCTGAAGATGTTAAGAATTTACCACCTATTGAAGAAATACATGGTCTGAATATACCGCCTGAAGAACCATATTGTCTTGATAACCCGACACAAGTAGTAAAGGTAAATTCTCTCTATAGATATGATAAAGTTGAAATACCCTCTACTAAATTTCATAGCCCATGCTTAGATGAATTTGATGACTTTATGGCTAGACAAGAAAGTTTTCATGCTTATGTTGGTAGAGAGTTAAAGAATAATGCTTTCGAGATAGGACGCGTAGGCGATAATCTGGCTAGAGTTAAAGATGAACTTCACCACGTTAGCAAATATGCTTCTATGTTTGCTACTCAAACTGAGCAAGTACTTAAAGCTCAAAATCATTTGCTTGATGAATTGAATTATAAAAATGACTTTGTTGTTAGAGTGGCTACTACAACTGGTAGAATGACTCGAGAACCTTTGTATCCTGAAGGCCACCCTAAGAGAATCGAGCAAGATTCTTAGAGAAATAATTTAGAGGCACCTAGTTCTTCTAAAAAGAAGAAAAAGAAAAATGATAGGACTTTGCATGCTTCTAGTGAACCTACTGTAGACACACGTGAGAATCCCAATGATATTTCTATTTATGATGCTGAAACTCAATCAGGTGATGAACATGAACCTAGTGATAATGTTAATGATAATGTTCATGTTGATGCTCAACCTAGCAAAGAAAATGATGTAGAGATTGAACCTGCTGTTGATCTTGATAACCCACAATCAAAGAATCAACGTTATGATAAGAGAGATTTTGTTGCTAGGAAGCACGGTAAAGAAAGAGAACCATGGGTTCAGAAACCCATGCCCTTTCCTTCTAAACCATCCAAGTCAAAGGATGATGAGGATTTTGAGCGCTTTGCTGAAATGATTAGACATATTTTCTTATATATGCGCTTAACTGATATGCTTAAAGTAAATCCTTATGCTAAGTATATGAAGGATATCATCACAAATAAAAGAAACATCCCGGAAGCTGGAATTTCCACATGCTTGCTAATTACATGTGACGCCCCCGATTCAATCGTACACTAATCATGCACGCAAATGTGTACGATCAAGATCAGGGACTCACGGGAAGATATCACAACACAACTCTAAAACATAAATAAGTCATACAAGCCAGGGGCCTCGAGGGCTCGAATACAAGTGCTCGATCATAGGCGAGTCAGCGGAAGCAACAATATCTGAGTACAGACATAAGTTAAACAAGTTTGCCTTAAGAAGGCTAGCACAAACTGGGATACAGATCGAAAGAGGCGCAGGCCTCCTGCCTGGGATCCTCCTAACTACTCATGGACGTCGTCAGCGGGCTGCACGTAGTAGTAGGCACCTCCGGTGTAGTAGGGGTCGTCGTCGACGGTGGCGTCTGGCTCTTGGACTCCAGCATCTGGTTGCGACAACCAGAAAGAAAGGAAAAGGGGAAAAAGGGGGGAGAAAGCAACCGTGAGTACTCATCCAAAGTACTCGCAAGCAAGGAACTACACTACATATGCATGGGTATATGTGTAAGGAGGCCATATCAGTGGACTGAACTGCAGAATGCCAGAATAAGAGGGGGATAGCTAATCCTGTCGAAGACTACGCTTCTGGCAGCCTCCGTCTTACATCAAGTAGAAGAGAGTAGATTGAAGTCCTCCAAGTAGCATCTCCAAGTAGCATCTCCAAATAGCATCTCCAAATAGCATCTCCAAATAGCATAATCCTACCCGGCGATCCCCTCCTCGTATCCCTGGGGGAGAGCGACCACCGGTTGTATCTGGCACTTGGAAGGGTGTGTTTTATTAAGTATTCGGTTCTAGTTGTCATAAGGTCAAGGTACAACTCCAAGTCGTCCTGTTACCGAAGATCACGGCTATTCGAATAGATTAACTTCCCTGCAGGGGTGCACCACATAACCCAACACGCTTGATCCCATTTGGCCGGACACACTTTCCTGGGTCATGCCCGGCCGCGGAAGATCAACACGTCGCAGCCCCACCTAGGCAAAATAGAGAGGCCAACACGCCGGTCTAAACCTAAGCGCACAGGGGTCTGGGCCCATCGCCCATAGCACACCTGCACGTTGCGAGGGCGGCCGGAAGCAGAACTAGCCCCCTTAATACAAGAGCAGGCTTACGTTCCAATCCGGCGCGCGCCGCTCCGTCGCTGACGTCTGAAGTGCTTCGGCTGATACCACGATGCCGGGATACCCATAACTACTCCCGCGTAGATGGTTAGTGCGTATAGGCCAGTAGCCAGACTCAGATCAAATACCAAGATCTCGTTAAGCGTGTTATATATCCGCGAACGCCGAACAGGGCCAGGCCCACCTGTCTCCTATGTGGTCTCAACCTGCCCTGTCGCTCCGCCACAAAGTAACAGTCGAGGGCCGTCGGGAACCCAGGCCCACCTCTACCGGGATGGAGCCACCTGTCCCTTCAGCCCCCTCATCAGAATCACTTGCGGGTACTCATCGAGCTGACCCGACTTTAGTCACCGTCTGTATAGTATGTATGTATGTATAGTATTTACCCGTGATCACCTCCCGAGTGATCACGGCCCAATAGTAAAGCAAGGCAGACTGACAAGAATGTAGGGCCAATGATGATAAACTAGCATCCTATACTAAGCATTTAGGATTGCGGGTAGGGTATCAACGACTGTAGCAACAATGACAGGCTATGCAACAGGATAGGAATAACATAAAGCAGTAACATGCTGCACTACTCTAATGCAAGCAGTATAGAGTAGAATAGGCGATATCTGGTG
>NC_041391.1:338590661-338592147 GCF_002162155.2 Triticum dicoccoides | reverse complement strand
TTGCCTGGTTGCTCTGGCAAGAGAGAGGGGTCGTCAACACCGTAGTCGAACTGGGGGTCGCCGGCAGTCTCGGGGTCTATCGGAAAGAAGTAACGGAGAGGGAACACAATAAATAACAAAGCAATCAAGGCATCACAAAGTGTAACAAGACAATACGCTGTGTTCGGTGTGCCCTAACGCGGTAGTAGGTGATACCGACGAAGGGGGGAAACATCCGGGAAAGTATTCTCGGAGTTTCGCGTTTTCGGACAGATGAACCGGAGGGGGAAAGTTGCGTGTTTGCTATGCTAGGGATGTGTGGCGGACGAACGGGCTGCGTATCCGGATTCGTCTCGTTGTTCTGATCAACTTTCATGTAGAAAGTATTTTCATCCGAGTTACGGATTAAAAGATATGATTTTCTAAAGATTTAATCATTTTCTGATTTTAATTATTTATTTAAATTCAACATTATCCAAAACAGTATTTGCTGACGTCAGCATGACGTCAGTAGTCAACAGAGGTGTTGACTGGTCAACTGACGTGTGGGTCCCACTAGTCATTGACTGTTTAGTCTAATTAGTGTTTAACTAATCTAACTACTGTTTAATTAAACTAATTAGTTAGTTAGGTTAATGTAATTATGCTTAATTAACTTAATTAATTCCTTAATTAATTAATTAATTAAATTATTTTTATCTATTTATTTATTTTATTTATTTTATATATTATTTTTAATTCCTTTTTTTAACAAAACGTTCTAGGGCTGGGGCCCCCATGTCAGTGGCCCCAGGGGGCCTTAACGGGTGTGGGCGCATGGGCGCGCGGGTGCAGGAGGCTACGGGGCGCCCGTTAGCGGGCCGAGCCCCTGACCCAACGCAGCAGGGCACCGGCCAGGGGAGTCGTCGGCCGCGGCGGCAGGAGCGGCCGGAGCCGGGCGTCGATGGAGAGGGGTTGGCCGCGGCGCGGGCCAGCAGCGCGGTTGGGGGGGCGGCGGAGCCGCAGCAGCACGACAAGAGGAGGGCTGGGGCTTGCCGAGGCCGTGGGCGGTGCGGCCGGACCAGGACGACCCGAGCAGGGGCTCATCGACGCAGGCAAGAGCGCCACGGGTGCGGTGGTCACCGCGAGTCCATGGTCGGAACGGGGCGTGTGTGCGGACGGGGGCGGGCGCGAGCGCGCCCGTTGACACACCGGGCTGGGTCGGAGCTAGGCGCGTGCCGGGGCGCCGTTCAGGCACAGCGCGGGGAGGAGGAGGAGAGGTGCTCACGGGGAGGGGCGCGTAGGGGCTAGGCAGTGGGGGATGAGGAAGAGGGCGGGGACGACGGCGTCGAGGAGGCAGTCCGGAGACGCGGTCCTCGTGCGGCGGGGGCGAGGTAGCTCCGGGCGGGGTCCCGCGTCAGCGTGGTCGTGGACGGGCGGCGAGGGAGGCCGGATCCGCAGCAGGGCCCCCGGGATCCGTCCCCTCTCCGGCAAGGAGGCGGCTTGGCGATGGCGGAGCGGTGGTGGC
>NC_041391.1:338558889-338590381 GCF_002162155.2 Triticum dicoccoides | reverse complement strand
GAGGAGCGAGGGTGAGGGGAGATGGGGATCGATCCCGATCCAGGGGAATCGGGGGAGGGAGTGGAGCGAGTGGGGGGTTAGGGCTTCGGTTTAGTGGGGTTATGGGGGAGTGGGGGCCGGTCTGGGCTAGTGGGCTAGTCCAGTTGGGCCACGGCCCAGGGAGGGGGTCTTCCACTTTTTTTCTGTTAGCTTTAGGTTTTAGTTCTTTTTTTCTCTTTTGTATTGTTTTCTGTTTTTGTGTTTTCTTTTATTTCTCATTTTAGTAAAATACTACAGTGGCACCAAAAGAGAGTTTGCAAACTAAGCCACAGCCACAAACCACTTAGCACCGAAACAAAATAGTTTTGAAATTGTTTAACATTTTGAAAGCATATAAATAATTATTATTGTTACTTTTTTATTCATTTTAGAGTGTTTAAACATTTTATAAAGGTGTGCTTTCTCCACCATAATTACCTATGCAATATTTGGTTCACTCCGAACATTTTAGTTTTAATATTTGAAAACTTTAATTCTTTGGTTGATTTTGAATTTGAATTTGAATCAGTTTCGAACTAACACGTGATTAGGAACAGTAATCGAGGTGACGTGGCATCATTAGCAGAGGTTCACTGTAGCTTAATTACCCAGGCGTCACATTACACTTTTAAGGGTGGAATACCAAAGAAACTTGGAGATCCGGGTGTACCAACTATACCATGCTCTATTAAAAGAAGTTATGTTAGAACTGCTTTATGTGATCTTGGAGCTGGTGTTAGTGTTATGCCTCTCTCTTTATATCGTAGACTTGAATTGAATAAGTTGACACCTACTGAAATATCTTTGCAAATGACTGATAAATCAACTGCTATACCTGTCGGTATTTGTGAGGATGTGCCTGTTGTGGTTGCAAATGTCACTATCTTAATGGACTTTGTTATTCTTGATATTCCTGAGGACGATAGTATGTCTATTATCCTTGGTAGACCTTTTCTTAATACTGCAGGGGCTGTTATTGATTGCAACAAAGGCAATGTCACTTTTCATGTTAATGGTAATGAGCATGCGGTACATTTTCCGAGGAAACAATCTCAAGTTCATAGCATCAATTCTATTGAAAAAGTTCCAACTATCATTTTTGGAGATTTTGAATTTCCTCTCCCTACTGTCAAGAAAAAGTATGATATTCTTATTGTCGGGGATTTTCATATCCCCGTTGAGGTAACTTAGTGTTATTCGAAATTTCTCTGGTTCCGTGTTATTCGGAATGAGTTTGTTAACAAGACTTGATCAACCTTGTTAGTGGGTTCATTTTGATGATCACAAGATGGATGAAACTAGAAGCCACAACCTTCTGTACCCTCTTTTTACTTTCTGTCATTTAGAATAAATAAAGCAAAAATAGCATTATCCATCTGTTTACTGAATTATCCGTGCATTAAAAAATAGTCTGAAAATAAAAGTGCTCCAAATGCCCTGTAAATTTAGTATGATTTTTTTTCTGGAATATTCGAGGATTTTAGGTACTGAAAACACTGCAGGAGGGGCAAGCACCAGGCCACGAGAGAGGAGGGTGCGCTGCCCCCTGTAGGGCGCGCCCCTATCTCGTGGGCCCCTGGTGGCCCCCCTTCACTTATGCCAGCACCCACACACTTCATCTTCTACCCAAAAAAATCCCCATCTAGCTCAAGCCCGAGTTCTAGCTCCTTTTGCTGCGATTTTCGATCTCTTAGCTCAAAGCTCCATTCGCAAAACTGCTTTGGGAGATTGTTGCTTGGTATGTGACTCCTCCATTGGTCCAATTAGTTTTTGTTCTAGTTCTTTATTCATTGCAAATTTTTGCTGCCTAGGTGACCATGTTCTTGAGCTTGCATGTTAAATTTTTGAGGTCCCAAGCAATTCCAATGCATGATATAGGCCCTAGGCACTTGTAGGAGTGGTTGCTATCAATCTTGTTTAGTTTTATTCACTTTTATTTTGAAGTTACTAAAATTTCGGAAATTTTCAGAAAAAGAAATATGCTTAGAAGAATGTACCAAGGTGGCTCCTCGGCAAAGAAAGGGCCAAGGATTGCTATACGAGAACAAGATGTTAATTTGCCAAGGGACGCGAATGTACGGGATTGTGAGTGGCCATCCAATGATTTTATGGTCGAAGCAGGCTTCAAGGAGGAATTTTACGCGTATATGCGTAACGCTGAGCTGGAAGACTTCTTACAAGATAAGTGTCCTCAATATTATCAATTGACTGATTCCTTTGTGCGTAGGTTCCAATATATTTCTGCGAGTAATTCTCCTAGTGTTATGTTTGATATTTATGATACATCTTATACCGTGGATTTAGAGGATTTCACAACTGCTTGCAAACTCCCACAGTGGGGTAATGTTAATGATCCTCCCAAATCTGAAGTTAGAGATTTTCTTGCTAGTATTACTGTGGGAGAATCTAGGGACGTAACACAAGCTACCATAGGGAGCATTCATTTTCCTGCTATACATTACTTTGCTCTCTTTATTGGTAGATGCATTAACGGTGAGGACGAAGTATGTCACATGTGTGCCCCTGATCTCTGTGTCCTCAAGAGTGTTGTGTCGGGTTATAGAGGTTATAACTTGCGGGCAATAGTTGCACGTAGGTTGCAGAACAATAGTAGAAGGGGATATATCTTTGGAGGAATTTATGCAACCCGTGTGGCTAATTTTCTTAATATAGCTCCACGAGAGGGGGACATGATTGTACCTCCTATTTATTTGGATAAAGAAGCTATGTTTGATCATCATTTTCTTGAGAGGAATGAACAGTTCCTCCATTATCGACTAACCTATAACAGACGCAACATCGTCCCTGTTACTCTTCCTACTCCCTACCTTTTTGACTATCAGGCAAAAGGAAGATATGTTGTCACCAGGGAAGAAGCAACTGAATATGATAGGGGAATGGAGGCAGCTCGCCAACACGCTGCTGCTCAGGAGGCGGTCGCCTCTTCATCTCAGTACTACCCCAGCTATTCTTATGGATATTAGCCAGGTGGTCATTGGTATTAAACCAACTTTGGACAAAAGCCTAAGCTTGGGGGAGTACGTATTTCTCACCGACTTTACGTTCATGTTCACACACTAGTCGTCGGTGCTCACACTCTTTCATTGTATTATCCATGCTAATTTAAATTTCTTTTTCTAGTTTTCTTCTTGTGTGTTTGATAAACCTTTAGAAAAACCAAAAAAAAGTTAGTTTAATTTCCTTGCCTGTAGTAGAAATTAAAATGAGAACCCAAAAAGATTTCTTGTTCTTCTTTTACTTGTTGGGAGCTTTCCCATGTAAATAGTTTTATTTTCTTTTCTTTCTTTTGGGGGTAGAGAAGACCATATTGAAAATGCTTAGTGGCTCTTATATGCATGATTGTTTATTTAATTTAGAGCCCATATTACTTGTCTTCTCTCTTGAGTTGAATGCTTGCAGATTCCAGCTTAGTCCAATGCATGTGCACTCTTATTATTATACACGTCGTTCGGTCGTGCAAGTGAAAGGCAATAATGATGATTTATGATGGACTTATTGGGATGAGAAAAGCTGGTACAAACTCGACCTCTCTTGTTTTTGTAAATATGATGAGTTCATCGTTCCTGGGTCAGCTATTATGAAGTAAACATATTTGCAATGACATTTAGAGATTATAGTTGCTTGTGCCATGCTTGATTAGATATGAGTTATAATGGTTCACCTTGCGTGCCAACATGCTATTAGAATGATTATGATGTTTTATGATGGGATGGTATCCTCCTTTGAATGAATTAAGTGACTCGACTTGGCACATGTTCACGCATGTATTGAATCAAATCAACATAGCCTTCATGATATTTATGTTCATGGTAGATTATATCCTACTCATGCTTGTACTCGGTGTAAATTAATTTTAATGCATGTTTACGACTGTTGTCGCTCTCTCAGTTGGTCACTTCCCAGTCTCTTGCTAGCCTTCACCTGTACTAAGCGGGAATACTGCTTGTGCATCCAAACTCCTTAAACCCCAAAGTTGTTCCATATGAGTCCACTATACCTACCTATATGCGGTATTTACATGCCGTTCCAAGTAAATTTGCATGTGCCAAACTCCAAACCTTCAAATGAAATTCTGTTTTGTATGCTCTAGCAGCTCATGTTTCAACTAGGGCTGCCTATATCTTCCATGCTAGGTGGGTTATTCTTAAGAGGAGTGGACTCCGCTCCTCATTCACGAGAAAGGGCTGGTAACCAAGATGCCCAGTCCCATGATCCAAAAAGACCAAAGCAAATCAAAATAATTAAACGAAACTCCCCCAGGGCTGTTGTATGTTGGAGGCACTCGTTGTTTCAAGCAAGCCATGGATTGATGCTTGTTGGTGGTTGGGGGAGTATAAACCTTTACCATTCTGTTTGGGAACTGCCTATAATGCATGTAGTATGGAAGATACAACCATCTCATAGTTGTTGCGTTGACAGCAAAAGTATGCCCCTCAAAATGTTATTCAATCTCCATTTTAAAATCGAGCTCTGGCACCTCTACAAATCCCTGCTTCCCTCTGCGAAGGGCCTATCTATTTACTTTTATGTTGAGTCATCATCCTTCTTATTAAAAGCACCCGCTGGAGAGCACACTGTCATTTGCATTCATTATTATTGGTTTATATTGTGTATGACTTGACTGGATCTCTTTTACCATGAATTACAATGTTTAGTCAGTCCTTGATCTTTAGAGGTGCTCTGCATTTATGTTTTGCGGTCTCAAAAAGGTCTAGCGAGATACCATTTTGTTATATCATGTTAGGATTATTTTGAGAAAGTGTTGTCATCCGAGTTTTATTATTATGGCTCGCTAGCTGATTATGCTATTGATATGAGTAATTGTGAGACCTATCTGTTATTGTTAGTATGGTTAGTTCGTAATATTTGCTGAAACTTGAATGCTGGCTTTTCATGTTACAACAACAAGAGCAATAGAGTTTGTAAAAGTTTTTTTTATCACTTTCAGTTTATCAACTGAATTGCTTGAGGACAAGCAAAGGTTTAAGCTTGGGGAGTTGATACGTGTCCAATGTATCTACTTTTCCAAACACTTTTGCCCTTGTTTTGGATTGTAACTTGCATGATTTGAATGAAACTAACCCGGACTGACGCTATTTTCCGCAGATCTACCATGATGTTGTTTTATGTGTAGAAAAGAAAAGTTCTCGGAATGTCTTGGAAATCCATGGAGGCACTTTTCAGATTTAATAAGAATTTTTGGCGAAAGAATTAGTGCCAGGGGGCCCACGGCCTATCCACGAGACAGGGGGCGCCCCCCCCCATCGTAGGCATGCTGGACAGTGATGGGTTGGATGAGATTCACCATGTAATCAAGTTAGTTTTGTTAGTGTTTGATCCCTAGTATCCACTATGTTCTAAGATTGATGTTGCTATGACTTTGCTATGCTTAATGCTTGTCACTAGGGCCCGAGTGCCATTATTTCAGATCTGAACCTATTATGTTTTCATGAATATATGTGTGTTCTTGATCCTATCTTGCAAGTCTATAGTCACCTATTATGTGTTATGACCCGACAACCCCGAAGTGACAATAATCGGGATACTTCTCGGTGATGAACGTAGTTTGAGGAGTTCATGTATTCACTATGTGCTAATGCTTTGTCCCGGTTCTCTATTAAAAGGAGGCCTTAATATCCCTTAGTTTCCGTAAGGACCCCGCTGCAACGGGAGGGTAGGAAAAAAGATGTCATACAAGTTCTTTTCCATAAGCACGTATAATTGTTTACGGAATACATGCCTACATTACATTGATGAATTGGAGCTAGTTCTATATCACCCTATGTTATAACTATTGCATGAGGAATCGCATTCGGCATAATTATCCATCACTGATCCATTGCCTACGAGCTTTTCATATATTGTTCTTCGCTCATTTACTTTTCCGTCGCTACTGTTACAACTACTACAAAAACCCAAAAACATTTATCTTTACTTTTGCTACCGTTACTATTACTATCATACCACTTTTGCTACTAAACACTTTGTTGCAGATACTAAGTTATCCAGGTGTGGTTGAATTGACAACTCAACTGCTAATACTCAAGAATATTCTTTGGCTCCACTTGTGTCGAATCAATAAATTTGGGTTGAATACTCTACCCTCAAAAGTTGTTGCGATCCCCTATACTTGTGGGTTATCATACTCCATTGTCACCTTAAGTATCCGTGGGCATGATTATACGATATGCATCACATAATCTCAGATTCATCCAACCAACACAAAGCACTTCAAAGATTGCCCCAAAGTTTCAACCGGAGAGTCAAGACGAAAACGTGTGCCAACCCCTATACATAGGTTCATGGGCGGAACCCGCAAGTTGATCACCAAAACATACATCAAGTGGCACGTGAAATCCCATTGTCACCACAGATAAGCACGACAAGACATACATCAAGTGTTCTCAAATCCTTAAAGACTCAATCCGATAAGATAACTTCAAGAGGAAAACTCAATTCATCACAAGAAAGTAGAGGGGGAGAAACATCATAAGCTACAACTATAATAGAAAAGCTCGAGATACATCAAGATCGTGCCATAGAGAGAACACGGGAGAGAGAGATCAAACACATAGCTACTGGTACATACCCTCAGCCCCGAGGGTGAACTACTCCCTCCTCGTCATGGAGAGCGCCGGGATGATGAAGATGGCCACCGGTGATGGGTTCCCCCTCCGGCAGGGTGCCGAAACGGGCTCCCGAGATGTTTTTGGTGGATACACAGGCTTGCAACAGCGGAACTACCGATCTATCTTGATTTTCAATGTTTTAAGGGTACATAGGCTTACATAGGCGAAAGAAGTCGGCCGAGGGAGCCTCGAGGGACCCACGAGTGGGTAGGGCGCGCCCCCTATCTCGTGGCCTCCTTGATGATCCCCTGGCTTGCACTCCAAGTTCCTGGGATTCGTTCTGTTCCAAAAATAACTTTGCCGAAGGTTTCATTCTGTTTGGACTCCGTTTGATATTCCTTTTCTTCGAAATACTAAAACAGGCAATAAAACAACAATATGGGTTGGGCCTCCGGTTAATAGGTTAGTCCCAAAAATGATATACATGTGTAAAATAAATCCCATAAACATCCAAAAGTGGTAATATAATAGCATGAAACAATCAAAAATTATATATACGTTGGAGACTTATCAAGCATCCCCAAGCTTAATTCTTGCTCGTCCTCGAGTAGGTAAATGATAAAAACAGAATTTTTGATGTGGAATGCTACCTAGCATAATTCTCAATGTAATTTTCTTTATTGTGGCATGAATGTTCAGATCCAAATGATTCAAAACAAAAGTTCATATCAACATAAGAAATAGTGATACTTCAAGCATACTAATCAAAGTAATCATGTCTTCTCAAAATAACATGGCCAAAGAAAGTTATCCCTACAAAATCATATAGTCTGGCTATTGCTCTATCTTCATCACACAAAGTATTTAATCATGCACAACCCTGATTACAAGCCAAGCAATTGTTTCATACTTTAGTAATCTCAAAAAATTTCAACTTTCACGCAATACATGAGCGTGAGCCATGGACATAGCACTATATGTGGAATAGAATGGTGGTTGTGGAGAAGACAAAAATGAGAAGATAATTTCACATCAACTAGGCGTATCAACGGGCTATGGAGATGCCCATTAATAGATATTAATGTGAGTGAGTAGGGATTGCCATACAACGGATGCACAAGAGCTATAAATATATGAAAGCTCAACAAAAGAAACTAAGTGGGTGTGCATCCAACTTGCTTGCTCACGAAGACCTAGGGCATTTTGAGGAAGCCCATCATTGGAATATACAAAGCCAATTCTATAATGAAAAATTCCCACTAGTAAATGAAAGTGACAACATATGAGACTCTCTATCATGAAGATCATGGTGCTACTTTGAAGCACAAGTGTGGAAAAAGAGATAGTAGCATTGTCCCTTCTCTCTTTTCCCCTCATTTTTTTATTATTTTTTTCTTTTTCTTTTTCCTTTTTTTTATTTTTCTATTTTTTTTCTTTGGCCTTCCTTTTTTTTTCTTTTTGGCCTTTCTTTTTCTTCTTCTTTTTCTTTTTCTTTTTGTAAAGTCCGAAGTCTCATCCCGACTTGTGGGGGAATCATAGCCTCCATCATCCTTTCCTCACTGGGACAATGCTCTAATAATGAAGATCATCACACTTTTATGGATTTACAACTCAAAGCTAGAACAAGATATGACTCTATATGAATGCCTCCGGCGGTGTACCGGGATATGCAATGAATCAAGAGCGACATGTATGAAAATTATGAAGGTGGCCTTGCCACAAATACAATGTCAACTACATGATCATGCAAAGAGCAATATGACAAAGGTAATGCGTGTCATATGAACGGAACGGTGGAAAGTTGCATGGCAATATATCTTGGAATGGCTATGGAAATGCCATAACAGGTAGGTATGGTGGATGTTTTGAGGAAGGTATATGGTGGGTGTATGGTACCGGCGAAAGTTGCGCGACACAAGAGAGGCTAGCAATGGTGGAAGGGAGAGGTGCGTATAATCC
The DNA here is from genome assembly GCF_002162155.2 of Triticum dicoccoides. Taxonomy (NCBI): domain Eukaryota; kingdom Viridiplantae; phylum Streptophyta; class Magnoliopsida; order Poales; family Poaceae; genus Triticum; species Triticum dicoccoides. Next base: position 338,581,814 of record NC_041391.1, on the reverse strand, counting down.
ATGGACTCAACATTAGTCAAAAGAACTCATGTACTTGTTGCAAAAATCTAGAAGTCATCAAAAACAAAAGCACTACGCGGATGCTCCTAGGGGGATAGATTGGTAGGAAAAGACCATCGCTCGTCCCCGACTGCCACTCATAAGGAAGACACTCAATAAATAAAATTGTGCTCCAACTTCATCACAAAGCGGTTCACCATACGTGCATGCTACGGGAATCACAACCCTCAACACAAGTATTTTTCATAATCACCTCAACTAGCATGACTTTAATATCACTACCTCCATATCTCAAAACAATTATCAAGCATCAAATTGATCATAGCATCCAATTCTCTTTCTATGATAGTTTTTATTATACCCAACTTGGATGCTCATCATTCTAGGACCAACTTTGTAACCATAGCAAATACCATGTTGTTCTAAAAGACTCTCAAAATAATATAAGTGAAGCATGAGAGACTAGCAATTTCTACAAAATATAACCACCGCCGTGCTCTAAAGGATATAAGTGATGCACTAGAGCAAATGACAAACTACTCCGAAAGATATAAGTGAAGATCAATGAGTAGTCGAATAATTGTGCAACTATGTGAAGACTCTCTAACATTAAAGAATTTCAGATCTTGGTATTGTATTCAAACAGCAAGCAAAGCAAAATAAAATGACATTGCAAGGATAGCACAACTCATGTGAAGAAGCAAAAACTTAGGCTGAACCGATACTAACCGATAGTGGTTGAAGAAGAAAGGTGGGATGCCTAACGGGGCATCCCCAAGCTTAGATGCTTGAGACTTATTGAAATATTACCTTGGGGTGCCTTGGGCATCCCCAAGCTTGAGCTTTTGTGTCTCCTTAATTCCTCTCATATCATGGTTTCTTCTTTTTATCAAAAGCTTCATCCACACCAAACTCAACAAGAACTCGTGAGATAGGTTAGTATAAACCAATGAAAAAAATTATCATTTTCTACTGTAACAAATCACTAAAATTATTATTCAACATTGCATACTAAATGCCGCTGCATATTTAATACTCCTATCCTCAAATAGAATCATTAAATAAGCAAACATATGCAAACAATGCAAACATAACAGCAATCTGCCAAAACAGTACAGTCTGTAAAGAATGCAAGAGTATCAATACTTCCCTAACTACAAAAATTATGAGAAAAATACTACGCTATATAATATTTATCATATCTGGTTATGCAAAAAGTTTCAACATTATACCATTCTCTGACTTTTCTAGGGAATTTTTGCAACAGCGGTAAACTTTCGGTTTTCAAACAGCAACATGTGTACTAGCAAAATAAGCATGGCAAAGGCTATCCTTGACTTTCTTTTATTGAAAATAAAGATGCAAAACATTATTCTAAATAACAGAAAGCAAATACTAACAAAAGAAAATGACGCTCCAAGCAACATGTGGTGAATAAAAATATAGCTCCAAGTAAAGTTACCGATGAACGAAGACGAAAGAGGGGATGCCATCCGGGGCATCCCCAAGCTTAGGCTCTTGGTTGTCCTTGAATATTACCTTGGGGTGCCTTGGGAATCCCCAAGCTTAGGCTCTTGTCACTCCTTATTCCATAATCCATCGAATCCTTACCCAAAACTTGAAAACTTCACAACACAAAACTCAACAGAAAACTCGTAAGCTCCGTTAGTATAAGAAAATAAAACCACCACTTAGGTACTGTAATGAACTCATTCTAAATTCATATTGGTGTAATATCTACTGTATTCCAACTTATCTATGGTTCATACCCTCCGATACTACTCATAGATTCATCAAAATAAGCAAACAACACATAGAAAATAGAATCTGTCAAAAACAGAACAGTCTGTAGTAATCTGTATCAAACGTATACTTCTGGAACTCCAAAAATCCTACCAAACTAGGAAGTCCTAAGAAATTTTGTGTACCAATCCAGAGCAAAAAGAATCAGATCAGAGTCATGTTTCTATGAATTAACAAAACTAATTTACTGGGTGCAAAAGTTTCTGATTTTCAGCAGGATCAACACAACTATCACCGTAAGCTATCCTAAAGGTCTTACTTGGCACTTTATTGAAACAAAAGCTATAAAACATGATTACTACAGTAGCATAAGCATGTGGACACACAAAAACAGTAAGGATACATATTGGGTTGTCTCCCAACAAGCGCTTTTCTTTAATGCCTTTCTAGCTAGGCATGATGATGACAATGATGCTCACATAAAAGATAAAAATTGAAACACAACGGGAGCATCATGAAGCATATGACTAGCACATTTAAGTCTAACCCTCTTCCTATGCATAGGGATTTTGTGAGCAAACAACTTATGGGAACAATAATCAACAAGCATAGGAAGGTAACACAAGTATAGCTTCAAGATTTTAAGCACATAGAGAGGAAATTTGACATTATTGCAATTCCTACAAGCATATGTTCCTCCCCCATAATAATTTTCAGTAGCATCATGAATGAATTCAACAATATAACCAACACCTAAAGTATTCTTTTCATGATCTACAAGCATAGAAGTTTTACTACTCTCCACATAAGCAAATTTCTTCTCATGAATAATAGTGGGAGCAAACTCAACAAAATAATTATCATGTGAGGCATAATCCAATTGAAAACTAAAATCATGATGACAAGTTTCATGGTTATCATTATTATTAATAGCATACAAGTCATCACAATAATCATCATAGATAGCAACTTTGTTCTCATAATCAATTGGAATCTCTTCCGAAATAGTGGAATCATCACTAAATAAAGTTGACACTCTTCCAAATCCACTTTCATGTTCATCACAATAAGATTCAACATGCTCCAAAATAGTGGGATCACTACTTTATAAAGTCGACACTCTTCCAAACCCACTTTCATCAATATAATCATCATAAATAGGAGGCATGCTATCATCAAATAAATTTGCTCATCAAAGCTTGGGGGCCTAAAAATATCATATTCATCAAACATAGCTTCTCCAAGCTTGTGGCTTTGCATATCACTAGCATCATGGATATTCAAGGAGTTCATACTAACAACATTGCAATCATGCTCATCATACAAAGATTTAGTGCCCAACATTCTATAGATTTCTTCTTCTAGCACTTGATCACAATTTTCCTTTCCATCATACCCACGACACATATTAAAAACACGAAGCGTATAAGACAAACTTAACTCCATTTTTTAGTTTTCTTTTATAAACTAAACTAGTGATAAAACAAGAAACAAAAAGATTCGATTGCAAGATCTAAAGATATACCTTCAAGCACTCACCTCCCCGGCAACGGCGCCAGAAAAGAGCTTGATGTCTACTACACAACCTTCTTCTTGTAGACGCTGTTGGGCCTGCAAGTGCATAGGTTTGTAGGACAGTAGCAAATTTCCCTCAAGTGGATGACCTAAGGTTTATCAATCCGTGGGAGGCGTAGGATGAAGATGGTCTCTCTCTAACAACCCTGCAACCAAATAACAAAGAGTCTCTTGTGTCCACAACACACCCAATACAATGGTAAATTGTATAGGTGCACTAGTTCGGTGAAGAGATGGTGATACAAGTGCAATATGGATAGTAGATATAGGTTTTTGTAATCTGAAAAATATAAAAACAACAAGGTAACTAATGATAAAAGTGAGCGTAAATGGTATTGCAATGATAGGAAACAAGGCATAGGGTTCATACTTTCACTAGTGCAAGTTCTCTCAACAATAATAACATAGATAGATCATATAACAATCCTTCAACATGCAACAAAGAGTCACTCCAAAGCCACTAATAGCGGAGAACAAACGTAGATATTATGGTAGGGTACGAAACCACCTCAAAGTTATCCTTTTTGATCTATCTATTCAAGAGTTCGTAGTAAAATAACATAGAGCTATTCTTTCCGCTCAATCTATCATAGAGTTCATACTAGAATAACACCTTAAGACACAAATCAACCAAAACCCTAATGTCACCTAGATACTCCATTGTCACCTCAAGTATCTGTGGGCATGATTATACGATATCCATCACACAATCTCAGATTCATCTATCCAACCAACACAAAGTACTTCAAAGAGTGCCCCAAAGTTTCTACCGGAGAGTCAAGACGAAAACCTGTGCCAACCCCTATGCATAGGTTCATGGGCGGAACCCGCAAGTTGATCACCAAAACATACATCAAGTGGATCACGTGATATCCCATTGTCACCAGAGATAAACACGGCAAGACATACATCAAATGTTCTCAAATCCTTAAAGACTCAATCCGATAAGATAACTTCAAGAGGAAAACTCAATTCATCACAGGAGAGTAGAGAGGGAGAAACATCATAAGATCCAACTATAATAGCAAAGCTCGCAATACATCAAGATCGTGCCATAAAGAGAACACGGGAGAGAGAGATCAAACACATAGCTACTAGTACATACCCTCAGCCCCGAGGGTGAACTACTCCCTCCTCGTCATGGAGAGCGTCGGGATGATGAAGATGGCCACCGGTGATGGGTTCCCCCTCCGGCAGGGTGCCGGAACGGGCTCCTGAGAGGTTTTTGGTGGCTACAGAGGCTTGCGGCGGCAGAACTCCCGATCTATCTTGATTTTCGATGTTTTTAGGGTACATAGGCTTATATAGGCGAAAGAAGTCGGTCGGGGGAGCTTTGAGGGGCCCACGAGAGGGTAGGGCGCGCCTAGGGGGGTGGGCGCGCCCCCCTATCTCGTGGCCTCCTCGATGATCCCCTGGCTTGCACTCCAAGTTCCTGGGATTGGTTCTGTTCCAAAAATAACTTTGCCGAAGGTTTCATTCCGTTTGGACTCCGTTTGATATTCCTTTTCTTTGAAATACCGAAACAGGCAATAAAACAGCAATATGGGCTAGGCCTCCGGTTAATAGGTTAGTCCCAAAAATGATATAATGTGTAAAATAAAGCCCATAAACATCCAAAAGGGGTAATATAATAGCATGGAACAATCAAAAATTATAGATACGTTGGAGACGTATCAACCTTTTTTAACATATGTTAAAAAATAAAATAAAAATAAAAACACAAGGACCTCGAGGTTAAATTAGCTGAGGGAATGGGTCATTTCGGTCATTTGACCGAAATAACCCATCCTATGAGTTAATTTAACATCAACACAACTTCCGATCCGGTCACCCATCTGATGGCTGCTCCAGCCTGAGCACACTTAACTCGAGAGTTCTCTTAGATGAGCTACTGGTGGAACAGCTAGTCCTTGCTGATATAGGGTGCCTCTTCGCATCCTTACGGCGTATCCGGGTGACCGTCCGTCCCCCAATGGCCAATACATGTTGTGTAGACAGAGCATATCACATACATCTTATTAGAAGCAATCGTATGTGTTATTATCGGTCTTCGCACACATTTCTGATTACAGACCTGTTTGCCACGTATCACACACATCTTGTTATATTGAACCGTTTCTGTTCTCTTGTCTCAATGCAAATTGTTCATCCGAGTGAACCGCATGCCGCATATAGCACACACCTTGATCTGCCTGACCGTTTCTTTTGTGTTGCCTAATCACAAATAGTTCATCCGAGTGAACAGTATGTTGTATATCGCACACACCTTCATTTGGCTGCCCATTTCTTTTGTTACTCCTCATCGTAAATAGTTAATTGAACTGAACCATATGCCCTACATCGCACACGAAACCAAAATCCGAACCGTGTTTTATGCATCCGTCATCGCAAATGTTTTGCACCTTTTTTGACGGTTTTTTACACCATCGTCTGCGATTATTGCATCGCACACAGTTTCGTCGGAGGGTCTCTGATCGTAGTGTCGCGTTAGCAGCATCCTGCAGTAGTGTATAGAGACAACAAAAGTGGACATTGTGGATGCTAGTCTAAGTTACTTCCCACTATGACTAGCCTTGGCTAAAACAACAACAAAAAAATGATGCAGGTGATCACCTGAGAATAAATAGGAAAAACATTTCTTCCAGTATATAGTGCGTAGATGCAGTTTTGACACTACACTTGTCATTGTAACTTGGGAAAATTATGAAAAAATTGAGCTCCGTTGTGGTTCACATTTAATAGGAAAGCAGTTTCACCTCGATGAATAGCTTTTCCGTGCAGGGAAAGCATGTGACGAGTCCAACTACTTGATCCAGATTGGGGCTGATAGATTTTATTGCCAAGATCTTCACTATGCGCACATACTGGGTCAAGCTTGTGGGAATCATTTTCTTGATGACAGTCCAACATACATAAAGAATTTTTTTGAAAATTTTGATTTTCAAGGAGGAGGAGGAGGATAAGAAGAGTGTTGTACTTGAATGATTATGGATCCAATAACAAGTTCGGGGAATTTGGCAGACGAGTAGGCCAACGCTGTCAATATCGGCGTGTCAATGATCCTGATTTTTGTTGAACCTTCTAGATCAGATACAAGCAATCTCTCAAGGAAAGGCGCATTCTCAATGACCATATCGTGAAACAGCTCAGCTAATCTCTTCCCAAGTAATGTCTTGTTGTGGGGCCAACAAGACACATAAATCCATTGGAGATTCGTCGAGGCAATGTGGAGGGTAATGAAGCAGTTGATCTGCTAAAGACAAAGGTACTCGAGCACAGTACAGCCGCAGAGCAGATGCTCCATAGCTTTCTTCGAGATGCCAATGTTCAAGAGGTCGAGCTGCTTGAGTTGAGGGAGAAGAGGAGCGGGCATGGAATTAATCTGCGGAAAATAGCAAGAGCTGAACCTGCAGTGTCACAGCGTTGGCACGAGGCGGAGCGCGGACGGTGGCATAGATCGACACCGTCTACCTTCAAACCTGAGCTCCTCGAGCTGATCTAGGGCAGGGGATAAGAACCACTCATCAAACTTGGCTTGGACCTTGCAGTTGGTACTGAACATGCGGATGTCAAGGCATTTGGCTGGCCTAGGGTGGCGATGCAAGGATCATGGTGTCTGCAACCATGCTTTTGCAATACCCGTCGCAGAGGCAGCCGTCGACGGTGAGGTTGAGGGGGACGCGCCGCCAAAGGGGGCGCCACTGCATGGAAGATTTGGTGTGGAGGAGGCCGATGATGACGAGCAACATGTCATCAAGGAGGCTAGTGATGAAGTCCAGGCTCACGGTTTTGGCTCAAGCTGCCTTAGCTTCTTGGCTGCCTCACTTACCATCTTAGCCGATAGTGACGCTGTTGTACACATGTGCTGGTGTGTATTCTGTGCTGGGTGTGCGCGAGTGTGTCCTTGTGTGCATGCTGTTGCGCAGTGGTGTAATGTGCGTGAGTGCGTCCTTCACGTGGAAGAAATGTGCTCTTAATTTAGTAGCGTGCGTGGTGCTACCGCGAGTGGTTTCAACTTTGTTTACTTCACCACATGTCTGATGGGCCTCTAGTTTATTTATTTTCATCCACTGCCACATGGGCTAGCACACCAAGATAGAGAACACGAGCTGAGAAGGCAGCATGTAGATTCGTTGACCGAACAAGTAAATAATATACAGAGCTATAAGCTGACACAGTGACTGCATAATCCCTCGGTAAAGAGAGATCAAGTGAGAGGGGAGGCCCGCGAGAGATAGTAGAGAGAGAGAGAGAAAGAGATACACCCTCCGTTCGATAATGTAGTGCCTATAATTTTTTGAAAAGTCAAACTTTTGAAACTTAGACAAAGTTTATAAAGAAATTACTTATATCTACAATACCAAAGATAAATGATATGAACTAAGTACATCTTGTGATGAATCTATCGATCATTCTAGATTTAAATGCTTTTATCCACATATACCTGGTCAAACTTTTCTGAGGTCTGACTTTTCAAAACATCCATATGTTATGGAGGTGAGAGAGTACCTAACTAGAGAGAGAGAGAGAGGGTGAAATATAAAGAGTGAGTGCGCAAAAAGTGTGCTCGTGAGTGCGTGTGCGTGTGTGTGTGAAAGAGAATTGGAGAACACACGATAAAGTAGAGAAAAAGTGTGTGTGTCTTATGCAAACATACCACACATGCATCTTTGAGAGCGGAAGCGAGGTAAGGAGATAGTGTGTGGTTGTTTGCAACGAGAGAGAAAGGACCAAGAGAGGTCTGGCAAACAAGGGAGAGAGGTCAAGAGAGACGTATGGAGAAAATGCAGGCATGGGGAGGAGAGAGTGTGTGTTTGTGATAAAGAGATCCCCTGGAGATCGTGATGGGACTACATGGGTGGGAGATCGAGTGACAAGGTGTGTGCGCGATAGAAGATACCTGAGAAAGATCGAGATAGACGTAGGGATGGAAGGAGACAGTACATGTGTTCGTGATGGATAGTGATAGATAGTCATACTTATGGGGGAGTGCATGTGCCTATGAAGGAGTGAGAGATTATGGTCCTTAGGGGGGGTGCTTGTCAGATAGAGAGAGAACAAGGGCGGAGAGTGCTAGATGGGTCTATGTAGTGCGAGCGAGATATGTGTATGTGTGACCTAGGGAGATATAATTTTTGATAGAGATAAAGGAGCCCCGATACGGTTGAGTGGTGCGTGAGAGAATAGAGAGAGGGAAAGAGATGCTTCATCCATCAATAATGCAGTGCATATAATTTTTTTAGAAGTCAAACTTTGGAAACTTTGACGAGGTTTACACAGAAAATTATTTATATCTACAATACCAAAGATATATCATATGAAACTACATCTTGTGATGAATCTAATGATATATGACTTTTTTCTCCATGTACCTGGTCAAACTTTGTGAGGTTTGACTTTTCAAAAAATCCATGGATGGAAGAGAGTACCTAAGTTGAGAGAGATCAAGTGTATGTGAAGGAGAAAGAGTGAGTGTGCAAAACGAGAGTGTGTGTGTGAAAGCGAAAGGGACAACAAATGATAAAATAGACACAGAGAGAGAGAGAGAGAGAGTGCCTTATGCAAACATATCACGCATCATCTCCGATATAGAAGCCGAGGTGAGGAGATCCACGGAGATAGCTAGTGCGTAGTTGTTTGCAATGGAGAGAGACCCCCCTATAGCACCTGTCCAATAGAGCTCTGGCCAACAAGGGACAGAGGTTGAGAGGGACGTATGGAGAAGATGGACACATGTGGAGGGAGAGAGGGCTTGTTTGTGATAGAGAGATCTCCCCGAGATCGTGAGGTGACTATATGGGTGGGAGATCGAGAGACAGGGTGTGCGTGCGATAGAAAGATTCCCCAAGAGAAATCGAGGTAGACCAAGTTAGGGAAAGAGTCAATGCGTATGTTTGTGATGGAGACTAAGAAATAGTCATATACCAAAGGGGGGCCGCATGTGCCTACAATGGAGTGAGAGGCAGTTGTACTTAGCTAGGCGTGAGATTGTGTGTGTGTGTGCATGTGAGATGGAGAGAGAATGAGGGAGAGAGAGGGTGGGGAGAGTTTTAGATGGGTCTATCTAGTGCGAGTGAGATATGCATGTGTACATGTGACCTAGGGATATGGAGAGTGAGAGAGAGATAGAGAGAGAGGAAGAGCCCCGAGACGGCAGAGTGGTGCGTGAGAGAGTTACGGACAACGAGCTAGAGAATTTATGTGTGTACGATGAGTGCACACTAGATATTTAGCTTGGACTAGAGAAACATACATTGTGTGCGAGAGAGACCTATACATGGACTCTACATGCGAACTAGAAAGACCGGCAGAGAGAGAGAGAGAGAGGGAGAGACAAAGAGAGAGAGAGGCGGGGACCGACAAGGTTTGTGTTTGTATGCATGCGATAGAAACGAAGATTGTCGGCTAGAGAGAGAACAGGAGTCCAGGAGAGGGGGGATGTTGAGTCATTAATGACTGATATAAACCATGTTTCGGTATAAATTTGCATTCAAATCTTTGAATTGGAGAACATGGTGTTTGCAATCCACACATGGACGGAGATATGCATAACGAACAAGTTCATTAATTTGACTTCCAACATTGATGAGGACATCAATACCATTGTTACACCCACAACCCCTGCTGCTATACATACTGGACCAATTACTATAGCTCACACACGCCAATTGAATTACCAGGTACTTTTGTTCTTGGTAATGATTCTAATGTTCATGGGAATATGATGCTACCTAAATTGGATACATTTGTTTTGCTTACAAATGAAGGGTCTAGCTTGGACAAGAAAGATGAACCTTGGAGCAAGTTCAAGCGTGGAGATGCTGGCATGTGCAAGGGGAACAAGAATAAAGTTTCAAATGATGATTTCAGGACTTTGAAGCAACCATAATGAGTTCATGAAGGCTTGGACGAAATATAGAAGATTCCACTTCCTAAATTTCATCCAGAGGCTATTATAGGTGTTGTGTCGCCTTATTATTTGGCCAAGCCCATGTAATTTCAAATACTTGAGTATAGGCTGTTTTTAGAGTACGTATGTACGGGGAAACAAGAGTTAGGGTTGGTTTCAGACCCCTCCTTCAAGGGACACGACCCCCCCCCCCTCTTCCTCCATATATACAACCCTTAGGGCGTCTGAGGGAGTCCTAGATTAGGGGGTATCCGGACAGCCGGACTATATACATCGTCCGGACTATTGAAGCGTGAAGATACAAGACTCAAGACTCCGTCCCGTGTCCGGATGGGACTCTCCTTTGCGTGGAAGACGAGCTTGGCGATCCGGATATTATATTTCCTTCCTTGTAACCAACTCCATGTAAACTCTAGCCCTCTCTGGTGTCTATATAAACCGGAGAGGTTGGTCCTTAGAAGGCCGATCACAATTACAATCATAATCATCATAGGCTAGCTTCTAGGGTTTAGCCTCTATGATCTCGTGGTAGATCTACTCTTGTACTACTCATATCGTCAATATTAATCAAGCAGGAAGTAGGGTTTTACCTCCATCGAGAGGGCCCGAACCTGGGTAAATATTGTGTCCCTTGATTCCTGTTGCCATCAGCCTAAGACGCACAGATCGGGACCACCAACTCGAGATCCGCCGGTTTTGACACCGACATTGGTGCTTTCATTGAGAGTTCCTCTATGTTGTCGCTGCAAGGCTCGATGGCTCCTTCAATCATCGTCAACAACACGGTCCAGGGTGAGACTTTTCTCCCCGGACAGATCTTCGTGTTCGGCGGCTTCGCACCGCGGGCCAATTCGCTTGGCCATCTGGAGTAGATCGATAGCTACGCCCCTGGCCACCAGATCAGGTTCGGAAACCTGAACTACACGGCTGATATCCGCGGAGACTTGATCTTAGACGGAATCGGGCCTGTGCCAGGAGTGCCGGGCAGTCACGACGAGCGCGGTCTAGACCTGCTGTCGGACAGTGCTCGGGATGTTACCCCTGCAGTAGTCTCGGACCTAAATCCGGAACAGATCGCGTGGCCCAAGGACGGGTGGATGTACCCCGCCCCGCAGACCGCACACTCATCGGCGGTGGAGCCGAACACAGGCCTCACCTCTAAGGAAGCCTGTGACTCCGGACCCCCGGACTCGTATCCGGTTGTAGGTTCCAGTCCGCGTGCTCCCGAGCCTGCCGAGTCTGGTTGGGCTCCGGTGATGGAGTTTACCGCTGCGGATATCTTCCAGCACTCGCCCTTTGGCGACATGCTGAACTCATTAAAGTCTCTTTCTTTGTCAGGGGGCTCTTGGCCGAGCTATGTCCGACTCGAGTGGGAAGCAGGCGACGAAGGAATTCAGTGCCCACCCACCACCCACTTCATTGCCACGGTCGATGATCTAACCGACGTGCTTGACTTCGACTCCGAAGACATCGACGGTATGGACGACAATGCAGGAAAAGAACATGAACCACCACTCACCGGGCGGTGGACAACCACCTCCTCCTACGATATATATATGGTGGACACTCCGAAGGAAACCAATGGCGATGAGGCAACGGAGGATGACCCCTCAGGGAGAAAAACAAAGCATGGGCGTCGTCAGCGCTGCTCCAAGCCCCGCCACAGCAATACCGCCCCAGGAGACAAAAATAATCTGGATGGTGCCGAATAGGAATACAACCCTAATTAGCCTGCCTTTAAGCAGGCCGGACTGGCCACGATGGGATACTTGGAGAGGGACAACTATACGCCCCCCTCCGAGGACGAGGTAAGCCTCGGCAATGACGAATTCGGCGTGCCCGAAGATCCAGTGGAACAAGTTCGCTTCAAGCGACGGCTCATGGCCACAGCAAGGAGCCTGCAAAGGAAGCAACAGCAGCATAAAGCTGACCAAGATTTGCTCGTGGACAGGTGGACCAAGGTCCTGGCCACCGAAAAATACAGACTCGACTGCCCCGACAAAGGGCACACGCGGCACAACTGGCTACCTCAACCTAAGCAGGAGAACCCAAGGCAGATACCCTGACGTCAACACATCACTACGGTCCAAGACAATACGAAGGATGCACGAAGAAGCATCCTCAAGCCTCAGTGCAATGGTCATAAACGTCAAGTCAGGGAAGCTGGTGCCAAGTCCAGCAACTCCCAGTCCAGTCAGCGGACAAAGAACAGCTCAAGCCTATCCGGCCCAAGCCACATACTCGATCAACCATGCGAAATTCATGGTACTCCTAGAAGGACGGCAAAGCATACCAATAGAGAATGCCGGATCCTCAAAACAAAGTGGCCGGTCGTGTGCCGGAAACATGAGGGACGAGTCTAGTCAAAGGATCCCCCACGGCAGAAAAGTACGACCGATCGCTCCCGATCATTTCGACCGTGCGAACAATATCAACCACAGCAATTCAATTGCACTACCTCTGGACACAGTAGTCTGGTGCACAGGTGCAAAGGCCAAGCTTTATTGGCCCACCACTCTAACGGTTGTCTTCAGATCACAAAAAAATGCCACGCCAAAGAATAATTCTTCGGCACCTTCCTCTCATATGGTAATTTACCATATGCTAACGGGAGAACCACGTTGACTAGATTCTATGTGGTAAACCATTAGGCCAACACCGTGTGATATAATCACACCTATGGGCAAGGCCGAACCCCGCCCTTAGAGTAGAAATCATACAGCTGCCGGAGTAGCGAGTCATGCATTCCTATCAAAATTTTGATATGATAGCCAACTATCCGGACACCAACTAAGGAGTCCGCGCTACTTCACGGTATAACAGCTGGGTTAACCAGGGTCCAATCAGGAACCCTCGGATCAACCACAAGAGGACGTTCAGCTGCCTTCAGGTATTTGCCTTTACAAACTAACTTTGACGCAGAACATGATCGGCAACATGGAATCGGCCCGGACACACAAGGGCAGGAACATGCATGTGAACCCCCACAAAGAAGGCAGTCCGGATTGACTCCAGATCCACTCACAGCCCCCTCCAGTCCAGCCATCACAGGTTCCACCGAAAACACCTCTTTTTATAATCATAAATCGTGCTCATATGCATAGACATATCATCCTACTACAATGCGTAGACTTAAATAACACTCACCGGCTGTCGTTTCTCATCGACGGCTCGTGTTACGCCCGATTATGCCAGGGGCTTCACAGTACGACAATAAAGTCCGACCACCTTTTCGGTCGCTCGGCACCCCGAACTTATAGCACTATATGCATCAGCTCCGAATCATGTCTTGGGTCATTGGTTGGGTTTGCCCGGCTCCCATGTTTTGGTACCTTACGTTCCGCCCCATCGGCTAAGGTAGCACTGGGAGAACTATTGCGATTGTGTCCCGGTTCTGCCGGACGAGCACCTCAGTAGAGAAAGCTGAAAACTGACTGTCATGATATAGCGAGAGCTGGTCAGCTATTCGAGAGGTTGTAAATTCCTTAAAGATTTATTCCGCATAAATCCATTATAAATGCAGAGTGCGATGGATCGGTCTTCCGATCAGGCGCCAATAGAGCCCCTAGTTCGGCCTTTTGAACACTAGGGGATGCACCGACCATACTCGAATTCCTATGGCTAAGTGAGAGTGGTAAAGCCTTATAGTCTGATTGCCTGGTTCGTGGTGAGGAACACCTCCTTAAAAGGACCCAGCCATGGGATAAAGAGTGTTCAGTTATGTCCCGAACACCCCCATATTTCTTTCGTGGGGGCAGAAGCCGACGACTGGCCAACTCTCAGGATTTACATACACTAAACAGCCGCACAGGAAGAACAAATGTTCAAACAAAACAGGCAATAAATAATAAAAGTGTCATTATCCCATATTACAAAGAACGACACGAATGCCCTCAGGGAAATATAATGTCTTTGGTACACTTATCCGCCACAAGGCGGGCTCCCTTCAGTACACCTTCATAGTACAGCTCGGGCTTGCGGTGCTCCTTACCCTCTGGCGGCCCCTCGGTCATCAGCTTCTCCGTGTCACGCTTCCCCCAATGCACTTTTGCATGGGCAAACGCCATGTGCGCACCCTCTATATAGACCGATCGCTTAACAGCATCAAGCCGAGGACAGGCGCCCACAATCCGCTTCACGAGTCTGAAGTAACTGCTTGGAATGGGCTCTGCGGGCCACAGCCGGACAACCAATTCCTTCATGGCTAGGTCGGCCGCCTGGTGCAGTTCGACCAGCTGCTTCAGCTGATCGATAAAGGGACCGGATAGTTCGGCGCCAAATACTGCGACCAGAAATCCCTCTCCGTAGACTTCTTCTCCCCGGTCCGGTAGAATTGGGCGGCATCTGATACGCTGCGAGGCAGATCCGCAAATGCCCCTGGAAAAACATGAATTCAGCTTGTCGCTTTGAGTTCTTCCCGTTATCATGTAAAAATGGCCATGAATACAAAAAGCCTTACCAGCCGCAGCTTTCCGGGTCTCCTGAATGTCCCGCACAGCACTTCGGGCTTCTTCCTGAGCATCTTTCGCGGCTTGGAGAGCTTGGGCGAGTTCGGATTCTTTCCCTACTAGACTTTGCTCCAAGCCCTCGCTTTTCTTTACAGCCTCCTGGAGCTCTCGCTCAACTGTGATGACCCTGGCCTCGTGTTTCTCACGAAGCGCCTGTTCGGCGGTAGCCTTCTCGTTGGCATCAGCCACAGCCTTCTTTAGTGCCTCATATTCGGCACTCGCTCCTAGAGCATACAATAGAAATACTTTTCACTAGGCATAATTACTCATTTGTGCCAAATTCAAGACAGTGTTTCAACATACCTTGCTTGTCCTCCAATTGCTTTTTCACACGGCCAAGTTCCTCCTCAGCCTGTTTCAGGCTCTGCTTCAGCCCGGACACTTCCGCATTATGAGCGGCCGTCTTCTCTGCAGATGCCTGCTTTCACACAAAGGGGTATACGTCATTAACAAAGGCTCCTGCAAAAACAGAGGATTTGATCCCCTGCCCGGCTCTCTCTCTTTCGCCGGATAGTGCATCAGGGGCTACTACTCATATTATGACAATTCCTCAAAGGTTTCTTAGAAAACATACCTCAAAGGCCTTTATAAGGCCAAGGCAGGACTCATTTAGCCTGCTCTCGGTGGACTTTCTTTTCAATCACCACACACATGAGGGTCCGATGTTCATCGACGATAGACGCGCTCCTTAATGCTGTCGATAGGCCGCCCGGCAGCTCTGCTTGGACAGAGGTCGCTGGCGGAGTAGGCAAGCCTCCCCCCGTCAAAGGTGGCTGTTCGCCCGATCCTGGAGCCTTAAAAGTCTCCAGGACCGTGTCCGGCTGTGGTCCAAACCCGAGATCGCCCCCGCCGTCGACACGCTTGGGGTCCATCGCTCCCATGTGTCCGGCTCCGGAGATATGCCCCCCTGGTCCGGGTCCCATTGAGACGACACCTTAGTGTCGTGCCTGGACTTTGGGGAAGGGGCCTTTGGAGGTGTCTCGCTCGCCAAGGCGTCTGAGCTCAGCGAATCCTCCGACGAGGACTGTCCGGCGCGAGATCTCGCCGGGCTATACGAAATATGGCGACAGTTAAAACTACTATACCCAAACAACCCCGGACGCATATGCGTGTTCGGATTTCGTATACTTACGACTTTTCCAGGGGCTGGGCCCTGGGATCCCACTCCGGGCTGCTATCGGCAGCCGTGGTGGATGCCTCTGGGAGGGAACCTTTCCCCCTCTTGGGCGATTCGGCCTCCAGGGATGAGGAGTCCGTCCTTTTCTTCCCACCCCTAGAGTGAGGCTCGTCCTCCTCTGCTTCCTCCTCTTCGTCTTTGGAAGAAGGAGCGTCGCTGGAGTCTTCGGATTTTGCGTCCGAAGCCTCGCGGCGACGGAGGCCACTCCGGGTCTTTTTGACCTTCTCGGAGGCCTCTTTCTTTGGCGCCTCGTAAGGCACTGGGACCAGCATCTTCGTCAGAAGAGGTCCGACCGGTTCCTCCGGCAGCGGGCCGGACAATGTATCCGCTGCACCTTTTTTATCCATCCCTGGGGTTGTGATAAAGCATGATTAAAATGTCTCCCTCAGGACATGTCGACTAAAGCATGGATGGACAGAGCATAGCAATAACTTACCGGGCTTGCAGAATGGGATAATTGATACCCACGGTCCTCGGAGGAGCCCGGCCATAATTTGCCGGACTTAAAGAGCACCTTCCAGATATCCTTGTGGGAGGAATCATAGAGCTCCCGAAGGGTTTAGTGCTCGGTTGGGTCGTACTCCCACAAATTGCAGGCTCGACGCTGGCAAGGGAGAACCAGGCGAACTAACATCACCTGGACTACGTCGACGAGCTTGACGTCCTTGTCGACCACACTCTGAATGCGCGTCTGGAGCAGCGACACCTCATTGGACGAGGACCAGTTCAGGCCCTTCTTGGGCCAGGACGTGAGCCACAGTGGGGCTCCGGATCTGAACTCTGGAGCTGCAGCCCACCTTTTGCCGCGTGGTTCGGTGATATAGAACCACTGCTGCTGCCACTCCTTGACGGAGTCGTTGAAGGCACCCGTCGGCCAAACAACCTTGGGCATCTTGCTCACCATGGCACTGCCGCACTCGGCGTGCTCACCACTCACCACCTTGGGCTTCACATTGAAAATCTTCAGCCACAGGACCGAAGTGAGGCGAAATCCAGAGAAAAGCCTCGCACATGACGATGAACATCGAGATATTAAGGAAGGAGTTGGGGGAAAGATCATGAAAATCAATCCCATAGTAATAGATGACTCCACAAACAAATGGGTGAAGGGGAAACCCAAGCCCGCGGACAAAATGGGGAAGGAACACGACTCTCTCGTGAGGCTCCGGAGTAGGTACGACCTGTCCCACCGGTGGGAGACGGTGGCCGATCTTCTTGGCCAGATACCCGGCCTCCCGGAGCCTCTTGATATCCTTCTCCTAGACAGTTGAGGCCATCCATGTGCCTCCTGCTCCGGATCCGGACATCTTCGGAAAATCTTTCTTCGATGGAAGAGAAGAATGCCTGGGCATTAGGGCTCGAACAGAGGGGAATGGGCTAGTGGAAGGAGAAGGCGTGGGTAAAGAGGAAGATACCCTATCTCTTTATAGAGACGGTAAAAGCTTTTTGCGCCTCCCCACTTACCTGGTGGACCCCGCTCGCTCCCCACTCACCGCGATTAGCGGTACAGTTACATTATCCATACCCATATTAATGAAAATCCCACAATAAGGGGACACGATCTCTGCTATGGCAAAAACGTGTAGAAGAAACCGCCTCGCGATATGCGCTATGGCTGGTTGTGGGAGAACAGTTCGAATAAATGACCCGACCGTAATGACATGTCACGTGGTCAGAAGATTACGTTTGTGAAATATCATTCTCTCTACGGCGGTATGTGAAGATCATTTTGCGGATCCGGACACGGTCCACGTGTTCGATAATTACTTTGGAGTATTCGGAGAAGGAACCTGCCTTGCAATGCCGAAGACAAGACTGCGCGCCGGACTCATCGTCATTGAAGCCTGGTTTAGGGGCTACTGAGGGAGTCCTTGATTGGGGGGCATCCGTACAGCCGGACTATATACATCGTCCGTACTATTGAAGCGTGAAGATACAAGACTCAAGAATCCGTCCCGTGTCCGGATGGGACTCTCCTTTGCGTGAAAGACAAGCTTGGTGATCCGGATATTATATTTCCTTCCTTGTAACCGACTCCATGTGAACCCTAGCCCTCTCCGATGTCTATATAAACCGGAGAGGTTGGTCCTTAGAAGGCCGATCACAATTACAAACATAATCATCATAGGCTAGCTTCTAGGGTTTAGCCTCTACGATCTCGTTGTAGATCTACTCTTGTACTACTCATATCATCAATATTAATCAAGCAGGAAGTAGGGTTTTACCTCCATCGAGAGGGCCCGAACCTAGGTAAACATTGTGTCCCTTGCTTCCTGTTACCATCAGCCTAAGACGCACAGATCGGGACCCCCTACCCGAGATCCGTCGGTTTTGACACCGACAGCATCGTTTAGACTTCGGGTTTTGTTTAGATTAAAAGTTCACCATAGCTACAACTTCATGTACTTCATTTGTGTTCAACAACCAGACCAAGACATCACAGAACCCCACTTGACCCATAAAGCTTTCCTCTTTTATTCGCAATATCCAGATTACAATTTCAGTTTCTTGCTTGTTCTTCGTTTGCTTGCAGGAAATAGACCTTCCTGGCCAGGTTTCCTGCTCCGCGTGGTCAATAACCTCTCGGAGTTGGTTTAGCGATTGCTAAGGTGCGATGTGCTCACACGTTCGTAGTCGGATCGTCAAAGTCTACTCCACCAAAAATGATAGCAACCATCTCATCGAAGACGGGACACCATTGCCTCTATCAAGTGGTATCGGATTTCCATGTCGCTCTGTGAGATTTTCCATTTTTCATAGTTGATATCGAGTTTATTCTTCATATCTACATTCCACGAAAAAGCCACAAAAAAATTAGGGTTAGTTCATCATATTTGAACCAATCTGAGCCTTTGCACAATCTTTTTAGGGTTTTGCTTTGTTGAATTTGCGGTTGCATCGCCGTGTATAGTTGTTGGTCTTAGCGTCTAGTCCTTTAGAGTTTCAAGTTATGTCACAGTTTGTTACGCCGCTGCCACACCATCTTTATCGCTACTGCCATATACCACCACTGCTGCCATAATCCTACCACCGCTACCATGTACCACCACCGCTGCCATATCCTACCACCATATATCCACCACCAATCCGAGTTCTTTTCATATTAGGTTTGTTTTCGAGATCCATCTATTTTCCAATTCGTGTTTCCTTGCCTGAGTAGGTTTCAAAAAAAATCAGCGATCAAATTTTTTTCCTATCCTGTTTTTAAGTCCAAGTGATCATTTTGAGACACTCGCCATCATAGTGATCTTTTGTTGCCCTTTTCATCGTCGCTGCCTTGATTTTTGAAAAAAATAGTCAAAAAAATTCATGCCTATCCTGTTATTTTGACTTGGGAAGAGTTTTGAGACACTCGCCATTATAATGATTTTTCGCAAAAAAATAAAAAGGAGCACAAAAAAAAGAGCGCAAAAAAAGAAAAAAAGAGCGATTTTTTTTCAGAGTTGCTTTTCCCTTTTTTACGTGCCGCGATATGATTTTGTTAGTGTTTTAGGCTCGTGTCTCTAGTACGGTCTAGCCTAGGACCAGCACAGTACCGTCGTTGAGCGTTTATTCAACTTTGCATCTCATTATTGATTATTGCTGACCCTTCTTGCTACCATATTATAAGCCTTCCCATCTCCACATACATCTACGTCGTGCATTTGACTCTCCTTGGTAATCATTCTATCCAAGCTTTGAGAGTTTTGACTACAACGGTTGCCGATCACCACCTACTGCTTGGTATGAACTTGTAAGAATTTGAGATTCGCTAGACGGATTTGTGACTTTCCACAACACCACCGCCACTTCCTAGCAGTCTATAGGATCATATTCTTGTGTTTTTCTCTTGCTGCTAACCATGCCAGGATCATAAGGAGCTCCATGATAAATTCCAGCAAATGTTGGGTCAATAGGTAGAAGACACGATGGCCAGTTTTGGCAAGGCATTAGCGAGGATTGATGACGTTGAGAAGACAATTGACAACAAGTTGGATGCCAAGTTCGCTGACGTGCTTGCGCGTCTACCTCCACCTACTGCCTCTGCTACACCATTGCAAGCCAGGCCAGTTGCCAGTGCCTTGTTCTCTGAAGATGTTGAAGAAGCAGTTGAGAAGACAGTTTCACCTACTTCTATGATTTCAAAAGTCAGGAGGCCTCGCAAAACTTTGGCGCCCACTCCAATTGTGGACACTTCTATTAGGAGATGTACCAGGAGCCCGTTCCAACGTGATGGGTTCAAGCCCGCCTTCTAGGAGCTCACTTTGCAGCCCAAGAGGAAGAAGCCCAAAGCCAAGCCTTTCACTGCTGAGATGCCAGAGGATCCTGCACATGAAGGGATCCCACCTGCTACACCTGTCAGTCGCCTGCAAGAAATTGGAAGGGAGCTGGAAATTGAGGCCAACCTTCTCTTTGTGGATGCACTTATGGTGGACCCACCAGCTGCTGCTACTACTAATTCTGATGATTAGTGTGGCCATGTCTTTTTGGGTCTGGCAAGCCCCTAAATGTGCTAGTTATCTGTTCTTGTTGGGTGTTCTGTCATGCAAACTTTTATATAATAATGTTGGGTCAGACTGTTATGTGCTCTTTTGGACATATAGCATTGTATGCCATGTGGTTTATGGTCCTTATAATGTTATGTTTTAATGAGTAACCCTTGTAGAAACTGGAGTGTGATGTTCTCGAATGTCAGAGGTTTAGATTCTGAAGCTAGGCAGAGAGCTGTCAGGCAAAAAACTGAGGAAAACCAGTGTGCTATATCATGTTTGCAAGAAACTAAATGCTCATCCTTTGATTCTAGATCAATTAAAAGTTTCTTTCCTAAAAGGTTTGATTTTTTTCCTTGCTCTCCTTCCATGGGAGCCTCTAATGGAATTCTTGTGGTCTGGAACTCCTCTATTTTTATTGGGACTTTAATTGAAGTTCAACAATTTGTTGTGGTTGTTGAATTTGTGTCCAGACATAATAATGATAAATAGAAATTGGTTGTTGTTTATTTTCCTTGCTAGGGTGAAGCCAGAGATAATTTTGTCACTTGGCTCTATAATTTGTGTATTCCTGTTGATGAGAATTGGTTACTGTTAGGTGATTTTAACTTCATAAGGTCCAAAGATAATAGGAATTTACCTAGTGGGGATCTAAATGACATGTTCATCTTTAATGAGATAATTGGGCACTTGGGCCTCCTTGAATTGCCCATCAAAGCCAGAGCTTTCACATGGTCAAATATGCAAGACAACCCACTTCTTGAGCAATTAGATTGGTTTTTTGCCTCAGTGGACTGGATTTCTGACTATCCCATGACTAAAGTGCTTCCCCTAGCTAGGACTGCATCTAATCATGTCCCCTGTGTTGTCTCTATTAAAACTTCCATCCCAAAGTCAAATCTTTTTAGGTTTGAGAATTATTGGTTGGAGCTAGAGGGTTTCATGGATTGTGTTGAATCATCCTCGCAAAAACCTTTAGGGAAGGGGCACATTTCTGCTAGGATTGCTGATAAATTCAAATCCTTGAGAATGTGCCTCAAAAGATGGCAAATGAATGTCTCTAAGTTAAAACTACTAATTAGCAATAGCAATCATGTTATTTACCTTTTGGATGAGTTGGAGGAGACGAGGCCTCTGTTTAGGCAGGAACTCAACTTCAGAAGAATTGTCAAGGTGCATATGGAAAAGCTTTTGCATCTAAAATTCCTTTATTGGAAAAAGAGATGCACTATTCTATTAGATACTTTAAAGTTGGAGGGGAAAATACCAAATTCTTCCATGCCATGGCCACTGAGAGACACGGGAGAAACTCCATTGCAAGTCTTAAGTTATCTGATGGTTCTGTGGTCTCTGGCCACTCTCGAATGGCAGGGATTATTTGGAGTTGTTTTAAAAACACAATGGGCTCTTCAAGAGGGATTGTGATGGGCTTTGATCTCTCTTATCTTATCTCCCCTGTGGAGGGCCTTGACATCCTCACCAAGCCTTTTGAAAAGGAGGAAATGGATAAGGTGGTTAAGCACATGCCTGTGGATAAAGCCCCAGGTCCAAATGGCTTTAATGGCTTGTTCTTCAAAAAATGCTGGCATATAATCTCTCAGGATTTCTATGAGTTAGCTCAGGCTTTCCATGAGGGTACAGCTGTTCTAGAGAATATAAATGGTTCTTTAATCACCTTGATGCCCAAAAAGCTCACACCTGAGGAGGTGGGTGATTATAGGCCTATTTTTCTGTAACACCCCGGATTCGATGCGCCAGGTGTCCGCCAGTTATTCGCTTTCATTGCCATGCCATTTGCTTGCGTGTTGCATTTTCTCATGTCATCATGTGCATCTCATTTTGCATACATGTTCGTCTCATGCATCCGAGCATTTTCCCCGTTGTCCGTTTTGCAATCCGGCACTCCTATGTCATCCGGCGTCCCCTTCTTGTCTCTTTTCATGCGCGGGCGTTAAACTTTCTCGGAATGGAGCGAGGTTTGCCAAGCGGCCTTGGTATACCACCGGTAGACCGCCCGTAAGGTTTCGTGCCATTTGGAGGTCGTTTGATACTCCAACGGTTAACCGGGGAACCGTAAAGGTCTCTTTATGTTGCAGCCCAACACCCCTTCAAAGTGGCCCAATAACCCATCCTAACTCCCTCCATGCTCTCGGTCGTTCGATCACGATCGTGTGGGCGAAAACCGCACCCCATTTGGAGTCTCCTAGCTCCCTCTACCTATTTAAACACACCCTCCCCCGAAATTTTGGATCAAATCAACCCAAACCCTAGCCTCGTCTTCCTCCGCGCGCTGGACACGTCCATACGGCGCCGGACGCGTCCGCCGCCGCCACCCCAACCAACAGGAGCCCGCCACGTCACCCGCAGCTCCCCGCGCCGCCGCGGCCCGCCTGGCCCACGGCAGGCCCGCCCCAGGCCGCGACCGGGCCCGAGCACCCCGCACCCCAGCGCCGCCTGACCCGTCCGCGCCGCCGCGCGCCCGAGGCGCCTGCCTCCGGTGCGCCGTCCTCCGCCGCCTCCTCGCCGGCGTCCTCCGCCACGGG
>NC_041391.1:338540101-338558516 GCF_002162155.2 Triticum dicoccoides | reverse complement strand
GCCCGGCCGCCGCCTCCGCCCGCCGCCAGAGCGCGCCCCCGTCGCCGCACCGCGCCCCGCCGGTGATCCACCTCCCCACCGGCCGGATCCGGCCCGATCCGGTCCGGGCCCGCCTCTCCTTCGACTCCCCGGCCTCCTCCGGCGACCTCTCCTTTCTCTCCGACAAACTCCGGCCGTCGTCGCCTCAGATCCGACGAGATCCGTCGCCGCATCAATTTCCGTGCAAGGTTGACCCCCCGAAATTCCTCCAAGTCCCTGATATTTTGACATTTTGTGCCCATGTTCATCGCATCATAACTCCATGCATACTGCTCCGTTTCGTGCGTGTAATATATCAGATTGTTCGTCTCAACGAGTACATCATTTTGTTCCATTGTGCCATGCTTGTTTGAGATCATATTGATGCCCGAATAATCATTGCAAGAGTGCTATATGATGTTAATCTGCTAAAACTGTTATAACTTGTTGTTTTGTCTTTTTCGTTGCATTTTGTGTGTGCACCCTATGAGCTTGATGTCTACATGTGTTTTGTACTACATCATGTCATCTTTGCTGTGATGCAAACCATGTATTTTTGTGAATCTTGTACTGAGTGCATCGAGCTTGTTAAGTAGGGTACTTGCTGTTGCTGTTTTGCTAGGCTGATTCTGTTAATATTACGATGCTATGTAAACATGCTGCTACAAGTCATTCTATGCACAATCTGGAGATGTTCACTAATGATGATTTGTTACACATGTCATGCTCTATCCATTCATGCCTCTGGTTGCATTTATAGCCTGCTGTAGCTTGTTGTAATTGCTCTCAAATTGCTAAATAATGTTGCTGTCAGCCTGTTAACATTAAGTTCAGTTTTGCCATGAGCTTTGCTAGTGATCCATGCACCCTATGAACTTGTTATTGCCATGCTTAGCTTCACAAACATGTATTTTTACTATTGGTTACCTTGACATGCCATGTATTGCTCTGTGGTGAGTGATTCAAGCTCACCAACATGCCTACTTATTGTTGTTCCTGCCATGTATGAATCGGTCATATCACTTGCTATGTTTACATGGGTGCCATCATATTTTCTATGCCCTTTTAGCTCATGGTCAGTAAGGGACTTTTGTTATATGCAATTAGTAGATTCACGCCATGCCTTTGTTTGCCATGATCACTTACTGCCGCATGTCGTTTGATAGCTCTAAACATTGCAACCTGATGTTATTTCTGCTAAGCCTGAAACTGTTATAATTCGCAATGTTTCCATGTCCTTTTGAGCATGTTATAATGTTTTCTAGAGATAGCTCAGTGTTCATGTTTTGTCATTCTTTACCTGTACTTCATGCCCATGCCTTTTGTTTTCACGTTGGGATGCTGTAGGATATTGTTTTGATGCTTGTAAGATGCCTAGTTGCTGTTTTGGACAGCTTGTCCTTTAAACTTGTATAGAGTGCATGTGTTGAACCGTTGCTCCGTTTTGAGTGTGCTCTATATGAAACTTGCTTGTTTTTGCATGAAGTTTCATATTATCATGTTGCATCCTTGTTTTGAGGTGTTTGCTTTATGTTTGGATGCATTTAGCATCAATGCCATGTTTAACTTGGTTTGCTCATATCTTCTAGGCCGTAGCTCTGAACTAAATGAACTTTATATTTAACTTGACTAGAATTTCGTGTAGATCATCTTAGTGCATCTTAACTTGCTGTTTAACAACTTGAACATAAGGTTTATTCAGTTCTGGACCAACTTTGAAACTTGCATATGAGGACTTACCGGAATTGTTATATGTTGTTTCCGGCCTCATTTAAACTTGCGTTGATGTGTTGTTCTTGTTTGCATCATCTCTTGCCATGAGTAGCCTCATCTAGCTTTGTCATGCATCATGCTTGGATGTGCATCATGTCTTGTCTATGTGTGGTGTGTTTACCATGTTGTGTGCTTCTTCTCGATAGTTCCCGTTTCGTTGCGATCGTGAGGATTCGTTCGTCTACTCTTGGTTCGTCTTCGTGGCTTCATCTTCTTCATGGACTCGTTCTTCTTCCTAGCGGGATTTCAGGCAAGATGACTGTCACCTTGGATCTCACTACTATCATTGCTATGCTAGTTGCTTCGTTCTATCGCATTGCTGCTGTCACGCCCAAGATGCGACCCTATCCTAAAGGAACTCGAAGGTCCCACCAAGGATAGAAGCGCATCTTGAAGACGCTTTTGCAAGGTGGATATCATTACATCAACATTACATAATAGATGGGGATACATACAAAAGACATACAATGCCACACGAATACAACATCATCTTACATGAGAGCACCATCTGACTACGGATGAACCACAAACAGAAACTCAAACCACATCCATCCTGCTAGCCCAGGTTGCCGACCTGGAACCTATCCCCTGATCGAAGAAGAAGCAGAAGAAGAACTCCAAAACAAGTAAGCATCGCTCTCGCGTCAAGATCATCGCATAACCTGTACCTGCAACTGTTGTTGTAGTAATCTGTGAGCCACGAGGACTCAGCAATCCCATTACCATGGGTATCAAGACTAGCAAAGCTTAATGGGTAAGGAAGGGGTAAAGTGGTGAGGTTGCAGCAGCGACTAAGCATGATATGGTGGCTAACATACGCAAATAAGAGCGAGAAGGGAAGCAAAGGAACGGTCGTCAACTAGTAATGATCAAGAGGTGATCCTAAACTCCTACTTATGTCAAACATAACCCAAAGCCGTGTTCACTTCCCGGACTCTGCCGAAAAGAGACCATCACGGCTACACACGCGGTTGATGCGTTTTAGTTTGTATCTGGTGTCAAGTTATCTACAACCGGACATTAACAAATTCCCATCTGCCACATAACCGCGGGCACGGCTTTTGAAAGATAATACCCTGCAGGCGTGTCCCAACTTAGCCCATGATAAGCTCTCGCGATCAACGAAGGATATTCCTTCTCCCAGGAAGACCCGATCAGTCTCGGAATCCCGGTTTACAAGACATTTCGACAATGGTAAAACAAGACCAGCAAAGCCGCCCGATGCGCCGACAATCCCGATTGGAGCTGCACATATCTCGTTCTCAGGGCAACACCGGATAAGTCCAGCTACGAGTAAAACAAGACCTCGAGTTTCCCCGAGAGGCCCCCGCAGGCTGCTCGGTTCAGACCAACACTTAGACAAGCACTGTCCCGGCGGGGGGGGGGGCTAAAATAAAGATGACCCTCGGGCTCCGGAAACCCAAGGGAAAAAGGGCTAGGTGAGGCAAATGGTAAAACCAAGGTTGGGCCTTGCTGGAGGAGTTTTATTCAGAGCGAACTGTCAAGGGGGTCCCATAAATCACCCGACCGCGTAAGGAACGCAAAATCCGGGAACATAACACCGGTATGACGGAAACTAGGGCGGCAAGAGTGGAACAAAACACCAGGCATAAGGCCGAGTCTTCCACCATTTACCAAGTATATAGATGCATTAATTAAATAAGAGATATTGTGATATCCCAACACAATCCTGTCCACCACGGAGCAATCTTCAACTTCACCTGCAACTAACAACGTTATAAGAGGGGCTGAGCAAAGCAGAAACATAGCCAAGCAATGGTTTGCTAGGAAGGGTGAAAAAGGTTAGAGGCTGACATGGCAATTTTGGGAGGCTTGAAGAGCAAAAGATAGGTAGCACAGCAAAGCGATAGAACGAAGCAACTAGCATAGCAATGATAGTAATGAGATCCAGGGTAACGGTCATCTTGCCTGAAATCCCGCTAGGAAGAAGAACGAGTCCATGAAGAAGACGAACGGGAGTAGTCGAACGAATCCTCACAATCGCAACATTACCGGAACTAAGAAGCAACACCGGAAAGAAACAAACAACATGGTAAATGCACAAGCATAAACATGGCATGATGCACAAACAAGTATGATGCATGTCCGGTTTAATAAGGCATGGCATGGCAAAGTGCAACAACCAATGCTACAAGTTAAGTGGAGCTCAATATGCAACGAGTTGCATATTGACAAAACACCACATTGACATATTTAGTTTAACCTCGTATAAGCTACCAAACAATATTAAATGTTCTTAAACATGGCAAGAGGTGAGGCATAATAAAACTACCTATCTAGGCAAGTTTAAATGAGGCCGGAACAACAAACAACAATTCCGGAAAATCCTCATGTCCACATTTCGAATTTGGTACTGTTCTGCCCTAAAACATATTTTAAAGTTGTTAAACAATAAAATAAAGTGGACCATGTTAAACTAGTCATTTTCCCACCCCATTTACATATAAAGAACATTTAAAACCAAGCTACGGTTATTTAGTTATGAAATAAATCATTTTAACATGGCATTTAAGCAAATTAATGCAAACAACAATTTAAACATTTTAAACATGGATGAGAGTGACATATTATGAAACTAGACAGAATTCTAAGCATTTTACATGTTTGAATCATTTAAATCCGATGCACGGTTAATGAGTTATTATATGCATGAACATGGAGGGGTTTTCTGCAAAACTGTAATACACTGGATAATGTTAAATTCGCAGCAGTAAGAAAAACACACATCGGGCCCAAACTTGCTGGGCCAAACATGCTCAAGAGAGGGGCTGTTGGGGGCTGCTCACCCATGGGCTGAGGCCTGATTGGAAGCAGAGGGAGGCCGGCTGGGGGGGGGGGCACAACCGGGCCTTGGAGCCCACCTGGCGGTCGCTTGTCGATGAGGTGCAGTCAACGCGGGCATCGACCGCGTCGTCCTCCACTCGAACAGAGGCAGCAACGAGACTTGGGGCAAGCGCTCCTGGTCGATGAAGAGGAAGCAAAGGCCTGCGCAAGGGGAAGCAGGGGACGCAGCGGCGGCCTAGCGCGGGAACTTGGCGGGGCACCGCGGCGAGGAAGATGGTCGGCGCGGACGGGGCTGCAGCAGGCTCCGACGAGGCAGGGGACTTGGCGAGGCGGAGCGAGGCAGACACGGCAGCAGCGCGGCGGGAGCTGGGGCTTCGTCCGGTTCCTGCTAGAAGAAATCGGAGGGAGCGATATGAGAGCTCCGGGAGAGAGAGAGAGAGAGAGAGAGAGAGAGAGAGAGAGAGAGAGAGAGAGAGAGAGAGATTAGAGCAGAGGGAGATGAAGAAGAGGGGCACGAGGACTAGAAGCAGCAGACGAACAGGGGCACGGTGAGCTGAGGAGGTCCGGCAACTTCGGGGATGGCCGGAACCGAACGGATCCGAGGCCATGGCGGCGGCATCGGATGGAGACGAGACGGGCAGCGCTTGAAGCTTCGGCCATGGCTCCTGTGAAGGTTCGGAGAGGGAGAGACCTACGTGAGAGGGAGAAAAACAGAGGGAGGGAGGAAAAAGAAAAAGGGGATGCGAGGGCGCGAGGCAGTTCCTGGTGGTGGCTGTTGCTGCTCCGGCCGGCAAGCTCTGACGGAAAAACACCGGCGAGGAGGAGGTTCACGGGCGGCTGGGTTGGAGGAGATCGAGGGGAGGAGTGGCGGCTGCGATGGAGTAGGAGAAGCTGCTGTAGGCTTCGGTGGTTGTGGAGGGGATCGATGGAGATTGGCCGATGGCTGAAATCGAGGAGAGGATTTTGGATCAGGGAGGATCCCGATGAGGAAGGGACAGGAAGAGTGGCGGCGCTCGGGAGTGGGTGGATGGGACAGGATCCCTAAAATTTAGGGTTAGGAGTCTATTTATAAGAAGGGTTAGCTTAGGGGGTATCTAGTCCCTCCGATCGAAATCGGACGGTTGAGAAAATAGGTTAGGGAGGTCCAAATACGAAAACGCAGATGTTTTATAGATGTTAGGGGATGATTCGAATCCAACGGTCATGACCGTGCGGTTCGGGTTCAGGGATGTTTCGGACACGCGCGCGAGGGGGCTGCGAGCTGGCAAGAGAGGTTAGGTGGTTGCACAAGAGGGAAACGAAAACACCGATTGGACTCGGCTTCAACGAAGGCAAGGGGGAACGCGGCAACTACAAACTGATGCAGGTTTTATGAAAACATGCAGATGCAATGCGCATGATGCTATGAGATGAGATGCATGACATGAACACAATGCAAAACAAACCACAGTAACCCAACCACGAAGGAAAATATCATATCACATCTCCAGAAAAGGCAAGAGTTGGAGTTACGAATATGGAAAGTTGCATCCGTGGTGTTACAACACTCCACCACTACCAGAGGACCTCTTTCCAAGATCTAGGATGGCACCGGAGAGAAACGAAAGAGGAAGAGAAGAGGTAAAACTAAGTTGCTTCTTCGACAAATGAGTGAAACCACAAACCTTGAGAGGTTGAGCAATTTAAAATAAAGAGTACAACAGAGATAAACGAGATTGCAAACAATTCGTTAGAAAAGAGGAACAAGGAACATTAAGAGAACTTGAAGGTTGAAAGACATGGAAATAAGAGCTTCACGAACAAAAAGAATATGACCACCTCGGTATAATGAGATAGCCAAGGAACAAGAATGACAGAATTTGGACATCACTCGGGTAGAAAAGAGAAGAAAACTTGATGAGATGAAAAGATATTGAAGAGATGATACAACACTCAGGTTAAATGGATAAGCCCGAAAAGAACACGATCCTCACAAATCGAGATGATGAGTGGAAAGAGCAATAACATAATGCCTCCGGAAGAAACGAATAGAAGCTAGATCGTCGGAATAAGAGAACGGAGAAGGAAATGACAACTTCAGCCACAAATGAGCTTGGAAAGCACCCTTCAAGAAGGTTATAACAGAGTTGTTGGAAGATCAATATGAAAGGATATGATCCTCGTGGGCTTATGGAAACATCTCAAAACATGAGGTGAAAATCTGCCACTAACGAAAACAATTGCTTGCTTGAGATCAACAAAGAGATGAAAACTTCTTCCACCAAGAGGATAAAGAGCAAGCTTGGGTCATGCATAATCACCACAAATAGAAGCAACCCTTAAGGAAAGGCTTTAGGTGAAATCTAACCCAAGATAACTCCAACAAAGAGATTGATTGGTCGAAAAGATCTCTTGAACGAAGAGAAAATGATGGATTTAATTAACTCATTCTTGACAACTTGTGAATCATGAAACACGAAGGAAATTGTCAAGAGTAACATAACACCACCTCAAAATATAAGGTAGAAAGAATTGCACTTTGGAATGCAAGACGGAGAATGCTTGAACTCCTCAAAACAAAACATGTGTTGAGCACCATGTTTATTTTAGAGTATAGCTTGGTGGGTCATAACTTCAAGAAAAATCTTAAAGAACACATGAAGAATGAAAGAATCCTTGACGAACCATCATGTAGAGCCTCCATGAAGAACTCCGGTAATAAAAGGATGATGAAAAGAAAAAGAAGTTGAAAACACAAGGTAAAGCCTTGCAGTGATTTAGATGGAGCATCGCGACGATATAATCGAGAAAACTTGGAACTCCGGAAAAGAAAAAGATGAGAACACTTGAAAATAGAATTTATTCATCAAGAACAAACTCCGAAGGAAGGGATTACTCACTTTGAGGAAATAAGAATAAGATTTATTGTATGCTTATCCTTCATCAAATTAAATTGATGACAATCAGATTTGGCATGCAACTTATTCTTCTTGAACAAGATTGAGAAGTGACATATCGCAAACTTGAGAAGGACTTCATGAATAGGATTGAAAAGAACGAGTGGATTAAAATGATAATCAAGGAAAAAGAATCTTGAATGATCCACCGTCAGAATTCGGAAATGACTGATGAAAGAGAAAGCATCACCGGTAAAAATTAGGAGAACAAATATGCTAGAGGGGATTTAGAAGCAAAAGAACAAAGAGATCATGAGCTGATTAAAGAACACTTGAATGAAGCACCGGGATAAATAGAGAATGATAACTGGAATGATGGCCTCCGGTGAAAGAAATGGAAAAACAACTCCTGACATGCTCCGGATGGGAAGAAAATAATTCCCACAATCGGAAACAATTATGAGAGGATGACATCAAACTTGAACTACGCATCTTCAAGAGAACAGGCAAGATTTAGAGGAAACTCTACATGGGTCTTCAAATGTTGAGAATGACGATGAGAAACACCACCAAAGTTGTTAAGGCACTCCGGGGGAACGAAAAACGAAGAGGTTGAGGCAACAATGAAAAGAATTTGAAAACGACCTTGGAGAAGGCATGTGACTGATGAAAATTCATTCTTATGTCAAACTTGGAAATGAATTTGAGAATTGCTCCTGATAATTCGAAGAGTCAGGTAAGATCCTGGGAAAAGACCTGTGGGTTAGGGCCCACTCAAAAGAAAACACCATTGAAAATGATTTTTAAAGAGAGATTGAACCGGTTGAATTAAATGGCTTGAATGAGATAACAACCTAGAAATATATTGAACGGATTGAGAATGGAAACACAAGTCTTGTGAGATATCTTCAGCACTCCAGAACAAATGAAAAGGAAGAAGTGAATGATTAAGAGGTGCATCGGCATGAGAAAGCATTAGAAACGAGGAAAAGAATATGATGAATATTGAAAGCTTGAATTGGATCCACCGGAGAAGAAATGACAATGAAGGATGATGAACTTGAAACTGTTGAGCATCTTCATGGGAAATCACCGGATAAGAACATTGAAAGAAAAGAATGAAGAAACTTCACATCCATAAGACGGATACTTGATTAAGATATCTGAGACCTTGAAGAAAAAGGGTGGGAGGGCGGGAAAACAAAGGCAACTTGGGCAGATGGAATGGATACCGTTGAGAAAAACTTAGAATTGATCTTGCGGATGTTGAAATGAACGGATCCACTTGAAGAGAAGCACACCGGTTGGAAAGAATTAACATGACAACCTCAGTGATCAAAAAGGATTAGTATTCACATAGCAATATGAGAACACCGTCTAGGAAAGGTATGGATTCAACATTTGACTTCGAAGCAACTCGAATACCACAAATAAAACAAAACAAAGGATTTGGCTTGCAGAATAAGCCGGAACAAATACATATGATAGAGATTTACCCGATCCCATATCATGCATCTGTCGGAAAGATATTCTAGGAGCTACTTGAATTCCCACCTATAAACTCCCGAAACTTTCTGGTTATGCAATCTGGTGTTGGGGATACAGGGGAAGCAATATATCTCGCCCAAACTAACAATCCCTACATCCAGCTGTATCCATCCGTCAACACATAACCAAGAAAACTCCAGAAATCGTGTACCTCAACCTTCGAAAAAGCATCCGTTATACGAGCTATGGCAATACTCCCGAACTCCCCAGTACTGGGTGGCGTCGGGGTTATCTCACCAACAACTGCATAAAAGAGATTTTTGATGTCAGCAAAACTCAGGTATTCCAGAACTGCAACGATAAAATTGTGACGACAACACCTCGGAGCTCAACTCCCCGGGACACTGCCACAACCCCTAAATGTCAGGAGGCACCAAGAACAATGTTCTCGTCATAAGAATATCGGAACGATCCCAATATACCCGCGTGATCCTAAATTTTTTTAGTGAAATTTGAGGAGAGGAAAGACAAAACATCTACGTCAGGAGACCTCACCAGAGCGACGAAGGGACTAAGGAGTAAAAAGAATCCTACTCTCCGATATATATAATCCTAAGACTCAAAATAGTTTTCTTCTAGACTCAACAATGGCCAACAATCAAGGGGGCTCCTATGGTCGGTCGAGGCTCTGATACCAACTTGTCACGCCCAAGATGCGACCCTATCCTCAAGGAACTCGAAGGTCCCACCAAGGATAGAAGCGCATCTTGAAGACGTTTTTGCAAGGTGGATATCATTACATCAACATTACATAATAGATGGGGATACATACAAAAGGCATACAATGCCACACGAATACAACATCATCTTACATGAGAGCACCATCCGACTATGGATGAAACACAAACAGAAACTCAAACGACATCCACCCTGCTAGCCCAGGCTGCCGACCTGGAACCTATCCCCTGATCAAACAAGAAGCAGAAGAAGAACTCCAAAACAAGTAAGCATCGCTCTCGCGTCAAGATCATCGCATAACCTGTACCTGCAACTGTTGTTGTAGTAATCTGTGAGCCACGAGGACTCAGCAATCCCATTACCATGGGTATCAAGACTAGCAAAGCTTAATGGGTAAGGAAGGGGTAAAATGGTGAGGTTGCAGCAGCGACTAAGCATGATATGGTGGCTAACATATGCAAATAAGAGCGAGAAGAGAAGCAAAGGAACGGTCGTCAACTAGTAATGATCAAGAGGTGATCCTGAACTCCTACTTATGTCAAACATAACCCAAAGCCGTGTTCACTTCCGGGACTCCGCCGAAAAGAGACCATCACAGCTACACACGCGGTTGATGCATTTTAATTTGTATCTAGTGTCAAGTTATCTATAACCGGACATTAACAAATTCCCATCTGCCACATAACCGCGAGCATGACTTTCGAAAGATAATACCCTGCAGGGTGTCCCAACTTAGCCCATGATAAGCTCTTGCGATCAATGAAGGATATTCCTTCTCCTAGGAAGACCCGACCAGTCTCGGAATCCCGGTTTACAAGACATTTCGACAATGGTAAAACAAGACCAGCAAAGCCGCCCGATGCACCGACAATCCCGATAGGAGCTGCACATA
This sequence comes from Triticum dicoccoides, assembly GCF_002162155.2. Taxonomy (NCBI): domain Eukaryota; kingdom Viridiplantae; phylum Streptophyta; class Magnoliopsida; order Poales; family Poaceae; genus Triticum; species Triticum dicoccoides. The sequence continues at coordinate 338,547,926 of NC_041391.1, read as the reverse complement.
TCTCGTTCTCAGGGCAACACCGGATAAGTCAAGCTACGAGTAAAACCAGACCTCGAGTTTCCCCGAGGGGGCCCCGCAGGCTGCTCGGTTCGGACCAACACTTAGACAAGCACTGGCCCGGGGGGGCTAAAATAAAGATGACCCTCGGGCTCCGGAAACCCAAGGGAAAAAGGGCTAGGTGAGGCAAATGGTAAAACCAAGGTTGGGCCTTGCTGGAGGAGTTTTATTCAAAGCGAACTGTCAAGGGGGTCCCATAAATCACCCGACCATGTAAGGAATGCAAAATCCGGGAACATAACACCGGTATGACGGAAACTAGGGTGGCAAGAGTGGAACAAAACACCAGGCATAAGGCCGAGTCTTCCACCCTTTACCAAGTATATAGATGCATTAATTAAATAAGAGATATTGTGATATCCCAACACAATCCTGTCCACCATGGAGCAATCTTCAACTTCACCTGCAACTAACAATGTTATAAGAGGGGATGAGCAAAGCGGAAACATAGCCAAGCAATGGTTTGCTAGGAAGGGTGAAAAAGGTTAGAGGCTGACATGGCAATTTTGGGAGGCTTGAAGAGCAAAAGATAGGTAGCACAGCAAAGCGATAGAACGAAGCAACTAGCATAGCAATGATATAATGAGATCCAGGGTAACGGTCATCTTGCCTGAAATCCCGCTAGGAAGAAGAACGAGTCCATGAAGAAGACGAACGGGAGTAGTCGAACGAATCCTCACAATCGCAACATTACCGGAACTAAGAAGCAACACTGGAAAGAAACAAACAACATGGTAAATGCACAAGCATAAACATGGCATGATGCACAAACAAGTATGATGCATGTCCGGTTTAATAAGGCATGGCATGGCAAAGTGCAACAACCAATGCTACAAGTTAAGTGGAGCTCAATATGCAATGAGTTGCATATTGACAAAACACCACATTGACATATTTAGTTTAACCTCGTATAAGCTACCAAACAATATTAAATGTTGTTAAACATGGCAAGAGGTGAGGCATAATAAAACTACCTACGTAGGCAAGTTTAAATGAGGCCGGAACAACAAACAACAATTCTGGAAAATCCTCATGTCCACATTTCGAATTTGGTACTGTTCTGCCCTAAAACATATTTTAAAGTTGTTAAACAGGAAAATAAAGTGGACCATGTTAAACTAGGCATTTTTCCACCCCATTTACATATAAAGAACATTTAAAACCGAGCTACGGTTATTTAGTGCAAATTAAGGCAAACAGCAATTTAAACATTTTAAACATGGATGAGAGTGGCATATTATGAAACTAGACAGAATTCTAAGCATTTTACATGTTTGAATCATTTAAATCCAATGCATGGTTAATGAGTTATTATATGCATGAACATGGAGGGGTTTTCTGCAAAACTGTAATACACTGGATAATGTTAAATTCGCAGCAGTAAAAAAACACACATCGGGCCGAAACTTGCTGGGCCAAACATGCACAAGAGAGGGGCTGTGGGGGCTGCTCACCCATGGGCTGATGCCTGATTGGAAGTAGAGGGAGGCCGGCTGGGGGGAGGGGGGGTGCAACCGGGCCTTGGAGCCCACCTGGCGGCTGCTTGCGGACGAGGCGCAGTCAACGCGGGCGTCGACCGCGTCGTCCTCCTCTCGAACAGAGGCAGCAACGGGACTTGGGGGTGAGCGCTCCTGGTCGATGAAGAGGAAGCACAGGCCTGCGCGAGGGGAAGCAGGGGACGCAGCGACGGCCTAGCGCGGGAACTTGGCGGGGCACCGCGGCGAGGAAGATGGTCGGCGTGGACGGGGCTGCAGCAGGCTCCGGCGAGGCAGGGGGCTTGGCGAGGCCGAGGGAGGCAGACACGGCAGCGGCGGCGGCGGGAGCTGGGGCTTCGTCCGGTTCCTGCTAGAAGAAATCGGATGGAGAGATATGAGAGCTCCGGGAGAGAGAGAGAGAGATTAGAGCAGAAGGAGATGAAGGAGAGGGGCTCGAGGAAGAAGCAGCAGACGAACAGGGGCACGGTGATGGGACTTGCAACGGTGGGTCTTGGGGCTCCGGCGAGCTGAGGAGGTCCGGCAACGACGGGGATGGCCGGAACCGAACGGATCCGAGGCCATGGCGGCGGCATCGGATGGAGACGAGACGGGAAGCGCTTGAAGCTTCGGCCATGGCTCCTGTAAAGGTTCAGAGAGGGAGAAAAACAGAGGGAGGGAGGAAAAAGAAAAAGGGGAGGCGAGGGCGCGAGGCAGTTCCTGGTGGTGGCTGTTGCTGCTCCGGCCGGCAAGCTCCGACGGAAAAACACTGGCGAGGAGGAGGTTCACGGGCGGCTAGGTTGGAGGAGATCGAGGGGAGGAGTGGCGGCTGCGGTGGAGTAGGAGAAGCTACTGTAGGCTTCGGTGGTTGTGGAGGGGATCGATGGAGATTGGCCGATGGCTGAAATCGAGGAGAGGATTTTCGATCGGGGAGGATCCCGATGAGGAAGGGACAGGAAGAGTGGCGGCGCTCGGGAGTGGGTGGATCGGACAGGATCCCTAAAATTTAGGGTTAGGAGTCTATTTATAAGAAGGGTTAGCTTAGGGGCTATCTAGTCCCTCCGATCGAAATCGGACGGTTGAGAAAATAGGTTAGGGAGGTCCAAATACGAAAACGGAGATGTTTTATAGATGTTAGGGGATGATTCGAATCCAACGGTCATGACCGTGCGGTTCGGGTTCGGGGATGTTTCGGACACGCGCGCGAGGGGGCTACGAGCTGGCAAGAGAGGTTAGGTGGTTGGACAAGAGGGAAACGAAAACACCGATTGGACTCGGCTTCAACGAAGGCAAGGGGGAACGCGGCAACTACGAACTGATGCAGGTTTTATGAAAACATGCAGATGCAATGCGCATGATGCTATGAGATGAGATGCATGACATGAACACAATGCAAAACAAACGACAGTAACCCAACCACGAAGGAAAATATCATATCACATCTCCGGAAAAGGAAAGAGTTGGAGTTACGGATATGGAAAGTTGCATCCGGGGTGTTGCAGCTGTGCTACCTATCACTTGCTCTTCAGGCCTCCCAAATTGCCATGTTAGCCTCTAACCTTTTCACCCTTCCTATGCAAACTGTTGCTTGGCTATGTTACCGCTTTGCTCAGCCCCTCTTATAGCGTTGTTAGTTGCAGGTGAAGTTGAAGATTGCCCCATGATGGATAGGATTGTGTTGGGATATCACAATATCTCTTATTTAATTAATGCATCTATATACTTGGTAAACGGTGGAAGACTCGGCCTTATGCCTGGTGTTTTGTTCCACTCTTGCCGCCCTAGTTTTCGTCATACCGGTGTTATGTTCCCGGATTTTGCTTCCTTATGCGGTCGGGTGATTTATGGCACCCCCTTGATAGTTCACTTTGAATAAAACTCCTCCAGCAAGGCCCAACCTTGGTTTTACCATTTGCCTCACCTAGCCCTTTTTCCCTTGGGTTTTCGGAGCCCGAGGGTCATCTTTATTCTAGCCCCCCCCCCCCCGAGCCAGTGCTTCTCTAAGTGTTGGTCCGAACCGAGCAGCCTGCGGGGCCCCCTCGGGGAAACTTGAGGTCTGGTTTTACTCGTAGCTTGACTTATCCGTTGTTGCCCTCAGAACGAGATATGTGCAGCTCCTATCGGGATTGTCGGCGCATCGGGCGGCTTTGCTGGTCTTGTTTTACCATTGTCGAAATGTCTTATGATCCGGGATTCCGAGACTGATCGGGTCTTCTCGAGAGAAGGAATATCCTTCGTTGATCGCGAGAGCTTATCATGGGCTAAGTTGGGACACCCCTGCAGGGTATAAACTTTCGAAAGCCGTGCCCGCGGTTATGTGGTAGATGGGAATTTGTTAATGTCCGGTTGTAGATAACTTGACACCAGATACGAATTAAAACGCATCAACCGTGTGTGTAGCCGTGATGGTCTCTTCTCGGCGGAGTCCGGGAAGTGTGCGGTTTTGGGTTATGTTTGACGTAAGTAGGAGTTCAGGATCACTTCTTGATCATTACTAGTGGACGACTGTTCCTTTGCTTCTCTTCTCGCTCTTATTTTCGTTTGTTAGCTACCATATATGCTTAGTCGCTGCTGCAACCTTACCACTTTACCCCTTCCTTTCCCATTAAGCTTTGCTAGTCTTGGTACCCATGGTAATGGGATTGCTGACTCCTCGTGGCTCATAGATTACTACAACAACAGTTGCAGGTACAGGTTATGCGATGATCATGACGCGAGAGCGATGTTTGCTTGTTTTGGAGTTCTTCTTTTGCTTCTTCTTCGATCAGGGGATAGGTTCCAGGTCGGCAGCCTGGGCTAGCAGGGTGGATGTCGTTTGAGTTTCTGTTTGTGTTTGTGTTTCATCCGTAGTTGGATGGTGCTCTTTTGTAAGATGATGTTGTATTCGTGTGGCATTGTATGCCTCTTGTATGTATCCCCATCTATTATCTAATGTTGATGTAATGATATCCACCTTACAAAAGCGTTTCAATATGCGGTTCTATCCTTGGTGGGACCTTCGAGTTTCTTTAGGATAGTATCACATATTGAGCGTGACAAGTTGGTATCAGAGCCTCGACCGACCCTAGGAGCCCCCTTGATTGATTGTGTAGTTTCGCCGTTGTGGAGTCTAGAAGAAAACTGTTTTCGGAGTCTAGTTATATTGGAGAGTAGGAATTCTTTTTACTCCTCAGCCCCTTCATCGCTCTGGTGAGGAATCTTGACGTAGGTGTTTTGAATTATTCCTCTTCCCCTTCAAACTTTTTTTTAGGATCACATAGTTGGTTTTTTTGATCGTTGTTCCTCAGCTCTTTGCATCCGGTGGATTTCTCGTCAAGGTGATTCGACCCTCTCCGTTTTTGCAAGTTCGATCCTTAGTTTGCTTTCAATGAAGTTGTTTTCCCATCCTCAGTTGTTTTCTTTTCCCACCCGCCCACCCCTTTTTCATCTCGGAGTCGGAGTCTGTAATCGAGTATCCATCCTACTCATTCGAAGTCTTTGCTTTCTTTCCTCAATGATTTCAACCGGTGTTCTCTCTTCAAGTTATTCGTCGGTTTCCCCTTCCAAGTTGCCTTTGTTTTCCCGCCGTCCCACCATTTCTCTTCCCGGAGCCTGAGTCTCTTTCGAGCATCAATTCCATTCGTGTGGAGTCTCTTCATTCTTCCCTTAATCATTTCAACCGGTGAATTCTCGTCTCGGTGGACATTCTTCATCTCTTTATCTTCTCTGGTGGATTCAATTCCAATTTTGGTAGTGATTATATTCTTAACCTCGGCTCAAGTGTTCTCCTTACTCGTTTGCCTCTCGCCATTCAATCATTCCGGAGTTCTAGACATCTCAGGAGATTCTTCTGTGTTCGAATTAATTCGAGGTTGTCACCTCATTCAAATATTTCAATTGTACCGATGCATCATCTATCTGTTCAACATCCCTTTTCCAACGATGTTTTTCTCTTTAGTGGGCCCTAACCCACAGGTTTTTTTCCCAGGATCTTACCTGACTCTTCTGATTCCCCCGGAGTTATTCTCAATTCTTTTCAAGTGTGACGTAAGAATGGATCCCATCAGTCACATACCATCTACAAGATCTCTTTCAAATTATTTTCATCTTTGGTTCAACCCTTCCTCTTTTTTCATCCTCTCGGAGTATCTCAGTAACTTTGGTGGTGTTTTCCGTCGTCATTTGAAGATCGAAGAAGAGTTTCTTCTAAATTTTGCCCGTTCTCTCGAAGTTTCATGGTTCGAGCTTCATGTCATCCTCTTGAATTATTCCATTGGTCAGATATTCTTTTCCTTAACCAACCGGAGTATGTCAGGAGTTGTTTTTCCATTTCTTTTCACCGGAGGCCATCATTCCAGAAGAATTCTTTGTCCTCACATTTCAGCTTCCGTTATCCAATAATCCCGGTGCTTCGTTCAAGTATTCTTCAATCAGTTCGCGATCCCTTCGTTATCTTGTCTCTTAATTCCCTCAAGTATCTTTGTGCTTTTCTAATTCTTCCCAGTGATTCATACTCTTTCATCAGGCATTTTTGAATTCTTACGGTGATTCGTTCAAGATTCTTTTTCTTTGATTATCATTTTAATCCATTCGTTCTTTCGAATCCTGCCGGTGGTTCTTGAAGACTTCCTCAAGTTTTGTGCTATATTCCCGTTAATCCTTTTTCGACAAGAATAAGTAGTATGCAAAAATCCGTTGCTTGTCATCAATTTAATTTGATGAAGGATAAGCATACAATAAATCTTATTCTTATTTCCTCCAAGTGTTTAATCCCTTCCTTCGGAGTTTGCTCTTGAGGAATAAATTCTAGTTCCAAGTGTTTTCATCTTTTCTTTTCCGGAGTTCAAATTTCCTCGGCCATTTCGTCGGAACCTCCATCTGAATCACCGCAAGGCTTGAATCTTTATTCTTTCATCTTTCACCCTTCATTCTATCTCATAATCTTTTTGTTACCGGAGTTCTTCATGGTGGTTCTTTATGATTTAATTCATTCTTCAAGATTTCATCAAGATTCGTGTTGGTGGAGTTCAAGTATCTTTCTTCTCGAGTCTCAAAGTGTAATTAATTCTCTGTATTCTTTTGAAGTGGAGTTTTGCATTTCTTCGTTCTTCTCAGCTATCCAATCATTTTCGTTTATGGCCGGTTATAACCTTATGATCTTGAGATGTTACCTATAAGACCACAACAAGCTTATTCTTTTCTTTGTTGATTTTCTCAACAACTCCATTTAAACCTTCCTTCTAAAGATGCTTTCAATTTCATTCGTGGCACAAGTTGTCATTGTCTCCTCCGTTATTTTCAATCAACTCTTTCAATTCTTTCCGGAGGTTTTGTGTCATGTCTTCATCAAGTATCATTCCATCCTCTCAAGCTCGTGTTCTATTCATCCATGTTTCAGCCGGAGTGCTACCTAAATCCTTTCAGTCTTATTCGTTTCTTATCTCGATCTAACCGGAGTGGTTTCATAGTCTATCTGATTCCGTGAGCTTTCGATTCTCGTCATTCTCGTTGTTCCTCTCTTCTTCTCGACTGTTCTCGATTCTTTGCTTCTTCTATTGAGTTTTTGTTTCACCTCATCCCTTTTTCCTTCCATCTCGGTCCTAAGATCTTGAGACGAGATCTCTTGTTAGTGGAGGAGTGTTGTAACGCCCCGGATTCGATGCGCCAGGTGTCCGCCAATTATTCACCGTCATTGCCATGCCATTTGCTTGCATGTTGCATTTTTTCATGTCACCATGTGCATCTCATTTTGCATACATGTTCGTCTCATGCATCCGAGCATTTTCCCCGTTGTCCGTTTTGCAATCCGGCACTCCTATGTCATTCGGCGTCCCCTTCTTGTCTCTTTTCATGCGCGGGTTTTAAACTTTCTCGGAATGGACCGAGGTTTGCCAAGCGGCCTTGGTATACCACCGGTAGACCGCCTGTCAAGTTTCGTGCCATTTGGAGGTCGTTTGATACTCCAACGGTTAACCGGGGAACCATAAAGGCCTCTTTGTGTTGCAGCCCAACACCCCTCCAAAGTGGCCCAATAACCCATCCTAACCCCCTCCATGCTCTCGGTCGTTCGATCACGATCGTGTGGGCAAAAACCGCACCCCATTTGGAGTCTCCTAGCCCCCTCTACCTATTTAAACACACCCTCCCCCGAAATTTCGGATCAAATCAACCCAAACCCTAGCCTTGTCTTCCTCCGTGCGCCGGACATGTCCGGACGGTGCCGGACGCATCCGCCGCCTCCGCCCCAACCAACAGGAGCCCGCCACGTCGCCCGCAGCTCCCCGCGTCGCCGCGGCCCGCCTGGCCCATGGCAGGCC
>NC_041391.1:338507302-338539951 GCF_002162155.2 Triticum dicoccoides | reverse complement strand
AGCGCGCCCCCGTCGCCGCCCCGCGCCCCGCCGGCTCCCTCACCCCGCCGCCGATCCGCCTCCCACCGGCCGGATCCGGCCCGATCCGGTCCAGGCCCGCCTCTCCTCCGACTCCCCGGCCTCCTCCGGCGAGCTCTCCTTCCTCTCCGATGAACTCCGGCCGCCGTCGCCTCAGATCCGGCGAGATCCATCGTAGCATCAATTTTCGTGCAAGGTTGACCCCCCGAAATTCCTCCAAGTCCCTGATATTTTAACATTTTGTGCCCATGTTCATCGCATCATAACTCCATGCATACTGCTATGTTTCGTGCGTGTGATATATCAGATTATTCGCCTCAACGAGTACTTCATTTTGATCCACTGTGCCATGCTTGTTTGAGATCATATTGATGCCCGAGTCATCGTTGCAAGAGTGCTATATGATGTTAATCTGCTGAAACTGTTATAACTTGTTGTTTTGTCTTTTTCGTTGCATTTTGTGTGTGCACCCTATGAGCTTGATGTCTACATGTGTTTTGTACTTCATCATGTCATCTTTGCTGTGATGCAATCCATGTATTTTTGTGAATCTTGTACTGAGTGCATCGAGCTTGTTAAGTAGGGTACTTGTTGTTGCTGTTTTGCTAGGCTGATTCTGTTATATTACGATGCTATGTAAACCTGCTTCTACAAGTCATTCTGTGCACAATCTGGAGATGTTCACTAAGGATGATTTGTTATACATGTCATGATCTATCCATTCATGCCTCTGATTGCATTTATAGCCTGCTGTAGCTTGTTGTAATCTTGCTCTCAAATTGCTAAATAATGTTGCTATCAGCCTGTTAACATTAAGTTCAGTTTTGCCATGAGCTTTGCTAGTGATCCATGCACCCTATGAACTTGTTCTTGCCATTATTAGCTTCACAAACATGTATTTTTGCTATTGGTTACCTTGCCATCCCATGTATTGCTCTTTGGTGAGTGATTCAAGCTCACCAACATGCCTACTTATTGTTGTTCCTGCCATTTATGAATCGGTCATATCACTTGCTATGTTTACATGGGTGCCATCATATTTTATGTGCCCTTTTGGCTCATGGTCAGTAAGGGACTTTTGTTATATGCAATTAGTAGATTCATGCCATGCCTTTGTTTGCCATGATCAGTTACTGCCGCATGTCGTTTGATAGCTCTAAACATTGCAACGTGATGTTATTTCTGCTAAGCCTGAAACTGTTATAATTTGCAATGTTGCCATGTCCTTTTGAGCATGTTATAGTGTTTTCTGGAGATAGCTCAGTGTTCATGTTTTGTCATGCTTTACCTGTACTTCATGCCCATGCCTTTTGTTTTCACGTTGGGATATTGTAGCATATTGTTTTGATGCTTGTAAGATGCCTAGTTGCTATTTTGGACAGCTTGTCCTTTGAACTTGTATAGAGTGCATGTGTTGAAGCGTTGCTCCGTTTTGAGTGTGCTCTATATGAAACTTGCTTGTTTTTGCATGAAGTTTCATATTATCATGTTGCATCCTTGTTTTGAGGTGTTTGCTTTATGTTTGGATGCATTTAGCATCAATGCCATGTTTAACTTGGTTTGCTCATATCTTCTAGGCCGTAGCATCAATGCCAAGTGATAGGTGTGTGCATCATGTCTTGTCTATGTGTGGTGTGTTTACCATGTTGTGTGCTTCTTCTCGATAGTTCCCGTTTCGTTGCGATCGTGAGGATTCGTTCGTCTACTCTTGGTTCGTCTTCGTGGCTTCATCTTCTTCATGGACTCGTTCTTCTTCCTAGCGGGATTTCAGGCAAGATGACCGTCACCTTGGATCTCACTACTATCATTGCTATGCTAGTTGCTTCGTTCTATCGCATTGCTGCGCTACCTATCACTTGCTCTTCAAGCCTCCGAAATTGCCATGTCAGCCTCTAACCTTTTCACCCTTCCTATGCAAATCGTTGCTTGGCTATGTTACCGCTTTGCTCAGCCCCTCTTATAGCGTTGTTAGTTGCAGGTGAAGTTGAAGATTGCCCCATGATGGATAGGATTGTGTTGGGATATCACAATATCTCTTATTTAATTAATGCATCTATATACTTGGTAAAGGGTGGAAGACTCCGCCTTATGCCTGGTGTTTTCTTTCACTCTTGCCGCCCTAGTTTCCGTCATACCGGTGTTATGTTCCCAGATTTTGCGTTCCTTACGCGGTCGGGTGATTTATGCGACCCCCTTGACAGTTCGCTTTGAATAAAACTCCTCCAGCAAGGCCCAACCTTGGTTTTACCATTTGCCTCACCTAGCCCTTTTTCCATTGGGTTTCCGGAGCCCGAGGGTCATCTTTATTTTAGCCCCCCCGGGCCAGTGCTTCTCTAAGTGTTGGCCCGAACCGAGTAGCCTGCGGGGCCCCCTCGGGGAAACTCGAGGTCTGGTTTTACTCGTAGCTTGACTTATCCGGTGTTGCCCTAAGAACGAGATATGTGCAGCTCCTATCGGGATTGTCGGCGCATCGGGCGGCTTTGATGGTCTTGTTTTACCATTTCGAAATGTCTTGTAAACTGTGATTCCGAGACTGATCGGGTCTTCCCAGGAGAAGGAATATCCTTCTTTGATCGCGAGAGCTTATCATGGGCTAAGTTGGGACACCCCTGCAGGGTATAAACTTTCGAAAGCCGTGCCCGCGGTTATGTGGCAGATGGGAATTTGTTAATGTCCGGTTGTAGATAACTTGACACCAGATACGAATTAAAACGCATCAACCATGTGTGTAGCCCTGATGGTCTCTTCTCGGTGGAGTCCGGGAAGTGAACATGGTTTTGGGTTATGTTTGACGTAAGTAGGAGTTTAGGATCACCTCTTGATCATTACTAGTTGACGACCGTTCCTTTGCTTCTCTTCTCGCTCTTATTTGCATTTGTTAGCCACCATATATGCTTAGTCGCTGCTGCAACCTCACCACTTTACCCCTTCCTTTCCCATTAAGCTTTGCTAGTCTTGATACCCATGGTAATGGGATTGCTGAGTCCTCTTGGCTCACAGATTACTACAACAGCAGTTCTAGGTACAGGTTATGCGATGATCATGACGTGAGAGTGATGTTTGCTTGTTTTGGAGTTCTTCTTCTGCTTCTTCTTCGATCAAGGGATAGGTTCCAGGTCGGCAGCCTGGGCTAGCAGGGTGGATGTCGTTTGAGTTTCTGTTTGTGTTTGTGTTTCATCCGTAGTCGGTGGTGCTCTTTTGTAAGATGATGTTGTATTCGTGTGGCATTGTATGCCTCTTGTATGTATCCCCATCTGTTATGTAATGTTGATGTAATGATATCCACCTTACAAAAGCGTTTCAATATGCGGTTCTATCCTTGGTGGGACCTTCGAGTCTCTTTAAGATAGTATCGCATATTGGGCGTGACATTTTCTTACTGGAATAGGTCTGAAATTTCTCTCTAAGATGGTTGCAAACAGGTTTCAAGAGGTGATAATGTAATGTATTCATAAGAACCAGTATGGTTTTATAAAGAGCAGAACTATCGAGGATTGTATAGGTTGGACTTTTGAGTACCTACACTAGTGCCATTAATCTAAGAGGCCAATTGTAATTCTTAAACTTGACTTTCAGAAGGCATTTGATTCCTTGGAGCATGATGCCATATTTCAAATTTTAAGGCACAAAGGTTTCATTGAGAAATGGATCCTTTGGATGAAGCAACTTCTAGCCACTGGTACATCTTCAGTCCTTCTCAATGGAGTCCCTGGGAGGAAATTTGTTTGCAAAAAGGGATTTAGGCAGGGTGAACCTGTCTCTCCTCTTTTATTTGTTATAGTTGATGATCTCTTGCAAACAGTTATCAATGACATGTTCAGAAGAGGAATTCTCCACTTCCCTATACCATGTCATGATCAGGATTATCCAGTGATTCAGTATGCAGATGATACCTTGATCATTCTCCCGCTGACAGGGTTCAGCTTCTTGCTTTAAAAGATATGATGCAAGTGTTTTCTCAGTCCACTAGTCTTGATGTGAATTACCATAAATCTTTTATCATCCCAATAAATGTTGACTCTACAATGATGAAGGATTTAGCTGATGCTTTTGGTTGCCAAATTGGGAAAATGCCATTTACTTATCTTGGTTTGCCAGTGGGAACCACAAGGCCCAAAATGGTGGATTTTATGCCATTAGTGGACTGTATGGAAAGGAGAATGACTGCCAGCTCCTCATTTCTAAATCAAGGTGAAAGGCTGCAATTTTTGAATTCTGCTCTGTCCTCCATGCCTATTTTCTTTTTCTGTAGTTTGGTTGTTCCTGCTGGAATACTTAAACAGTTGGAGAAAATTCAAAGGCAATGCCTACGGAGGAAACATAGATATGAGCCATCCCCTTCTATTGCTGCTTGGGAGCTTATTTGCAGGCCAAAGAACAAGGGAGGGCTTGGTATCCTTAATCTGGGAGTGCAGAATGTGGCCCTGCTCCTCAAGCATGCTGGTAATTTCCTTAATAGGAAAGATATTCCCTGGGTGTCTTTAATCTGGGACTCTTATTATTATGAAAGGGTGCCCCAGGGAACATCTGATTGTGGCTCTTTTTGGTGGAGGGACATTTGCAAGGTGATGCAGAGTTTCTGGGATTGCTCTTGGGTCCGGATAAATGAGGGTGACACTGCACTCTTTTGGTCTGATAACTGGAATCCTGGTAATGAGGTTTCTAGTCTTCAGACTAGATTTCCTAGGCTTTTCTCATATGCTAAGGATCCATGGATTTCAGTTAGGGAAATATTTAGCACAAAGGACATACACCAGCATTTTTATCTTCCTTTGTCTGCTCAGGCTTTTGAGGATTTGACTATGATCCAAACTTTGATGGGCTCTCACCACAGGACATCTGGCACAAAGGATGTGTGGTTCTGACAAGCCTCTTCCAAGCAGTACAGGCCCAAGATGTTTTATTCTCACACGTTTGTGTCTGAATCTTTCAATCCTTTGACCTGTTGGATATGGAAATCATCTTGTACTCTCAAGATTAAGGTGTTTTCCTGGATTCTCATTATGGATAGATTGAATGCAAAGGATATGGTGGAAAGAAGGCATTGGCACATGGAGGATGGAGTTCATTGTAGGCTTTGTCCCTTGCAGGCAAGAGAAACCAGGGATCACCTATTCTTTAACTGCAACTTCAGTGTAAGAGTATGGAATTATCTGCAGATTCATTGGACTACTGGTGACTCAATGTCTGATCTGGTTATTCAGGCTAGGAGAAGTTTTGATAAGCAATTTTTCACTGAAGTGGTGTTCACTGCATGCTGGAACATTTGGATCCTCAGAAATGCCAAAGTTCTCAGAAGTGAGAGGGCAAGTTTTAATAAATGGAGAGGTGCTTTTAGGCATGACATTACTCTTCTGCAGCATAGGATCAAATCTGCATACAAGGATGACCTCTTGAAGTGGATTTCTTTTCTTCCCCCTTAAGGCTTTATGTTGTAAGACACCTTTTTTAGTCTTTTTTTCTAGATTACCTCTTGTAATCCTCCTATTGTAACTGTTGCTTTTGCCTTAATAAAGTTTTGATATGCTGTGGGGGTTTTGCCCCATAGTTCCCAGTCAAAAAAAGCAACAACCACCTCCACATCACGAAACATCCCTCCGTCGAGTGAGCCATGTTCATCTTGAGCCTGGCAAAACTTCTGGTGCCACTGCTGACGCTTCTGTGGGTCCTACTGCTGCGGAGGAGGACGATTACGTGGCCGATTATGATGAGGTTGATCAAAATCAAAACTACGTGCAACCACCAGCACCACCACCAGGTCGTCCACCTGCAAATAATCGCAATGGTAGGCCTGCACCACCACCTCAGGTATGAGATCATTACCATCTTCCTAAACTAAAATTGAATATTCCACCATTCGAGGGTAGATATGTTCCTGATATATTATCTTACTTGGGAGTTAGAGACTAAACAATGTTTTACATGTTTATAATATCCCGAGGAAAGACGTGTTGCTGCTGCTGTCTGTGCATTCACTAGTTTTGCATGTGTTTGGTTCTGAACATTGTAGACATATCCTATTCCAGCTACTTGGGCTTCTTTGAAAACTGCTACACATACTCGTTGGGTTCCACCATATTATCAACGTGAATTACTTCAGAAATTGCAACATTTAAGACAAGGAAAAAATATGTAGAGGAATATTATCAGGAACTGCAAACTGGCATGATTAGATGTGGTACTGTTGAGGATAACGAAGCTATGCTTCCACGTTTTATGGGTGGATTAAATAGAGAGACTCGGAACATTTTAGAGTATAAGGAGTATAATAATATCACTCATTTATTTCATCTTTCTTGCAAAGCTGAATGTGAAGTGCAGGATCGACAAGCATTGGCGTGGCCTAACTTTTCTGTGGGTCTACCTTCATCATGGACACCATGTGCATCATCTACTTCCACACATTCTGCTACACCAGCACCTCCGTCAGCTGCCACCACCAGCCGTGATACAAGAAAGCAGGCACAACCACCACTATCTGCCAAGAGCACACCTGTCAGGCCTGCACAAAAGCTCTTCTTCATCCATGGCATGAACAGGGCACACACATGATATTATTTGTCGTCATTGTAAGGGTAGAGGTCATTATGCAAGAGAATGCCAATCTCCACGTGTTATGATTGCTACTGAGGATGGTGGGTATGAGTCTGCTAGTGACTATGATGAGGAGACTTTGGCTCTTATTACAAGTGAAGAACACGGTGGAGATGATTCTGATCATGAGACGCAATGCATGGTTGCTAAAGATGCTGACACGTATGAAAGTTTAGTTGCTCATCGTGTTTTTAGTGTGCAGGTCACACAAGCTAAGCAAAATCAGAGGCATAATTTGTTCCATACAAAGGGAGTTGTGAAGGAACGTTATGCTTGCATCATCATAGGTGGAGGGAGCTACAACAACTTGGCTAGCATGGAGATGGTGGAGAAGCTATCTCTGACCAGAAAACCACATCCACATCCTTACTACATCCAATGGTTCACCAACAGCGGCAAGGTTAAGGTAACATGTATTGTTCGTGTGCATTTTAGTATCTCTACATATGCCGATTATGTTGATTGTGATGTGGTACCTGTCGGTTCAATATCCGGCGTATCTCATAGTAGGGGTCCTAAGCTAGGCATCTTGGAGCGATGGTAACATGGACACGGGAGTTTACCCAGGTTCGGGCCCTCTTGATGGTGGAAAAACCCTACGTCCTGCTTTGATTGTATTCATATGGGGATAGTACATAGTACAGGTGTCTACCACGAGATTGTAGTAATGAATATTAGATCATCTATTGACTAGCCTGGCCTCGGTTTATATAAGATACCGGAGGCCTAGGGTTTAGGAGAGTCCTTCTCTTGGGCGCCAAGTCTTGTGGAGTCTTCCTTGTATGCGGCAGGGATCGTCCGAACTGGCCCATGAGTATACGGCCATGGGGGTCCTTGGCCCAATCCAACTAATCGAGAGACGATGTGGTGAGTACCCCCTAGTCCAGGACACCGTCAGTAGCCCCCTGAACCGGTCTTCAAGTTGGGGATGCTCCTCGATTCTTCCGAACTGTTCTTCATCTTCAGTCGTCGGTCTTGAAAACTGGTTCAAAAAATCTTTCCATCTTCGATTTTGAGGATCGCCAAAGTGAATCCGAAGAGTTTACGCGTCAGGTATCCAAGGAGCCCCTTTAAGTTTCCGGCCTTTATCAATGCCTTGTTATTTTTATGCCATGCCTCGGGTTTGAAGTTGTCCCCGGGCAGCAGTGTCCTCTTGCGTCCGAGCTCCAACGCCGGACTGCATTCGAGGTATCTTTGCAGCCGAGCACCAACGCCGGTCCTCTTCCGAGCTCCAACGCCGGAATGTATCCAAGCTCCATCACCGGACTGTATCTAAGGAGTATTGTTACAGCCGAGTTCAAACGTTGAACTGCATCCGAGCTCCAACACCGGACTATGTCCAACCTCCAACGTCGGACTATATCTAAGGTGTCATAGATCACCATGGTTCAAAAACGTTGAAGGAGTTCAGCCGAGCTTAATGCCGGAAATGCCCTCTATGGAGGCAGCCATTTGTGCCCGAGTTTTATGTCGGGCTGCTTCCGAGGTGGTGCACCACGCTGACTGTGGGCTGATTTTTTATCGGTGCAATTTATTCTCTGCCAAGATATATAGCCAGTAGCACTCAAGGTGTGTGTATCGGTCTAAAACCCGAGATGTACCTAAAGGATGACATAAGACCGTTGATCCCAGTAACCCCTGAGACTCAGGTTGATTCGCAAAATCAGCCTGAGGATCAAGTCCTAGCTCGGCAGCATACTTTGGGACACAAAAAGCGGCATGCCCAGTCCTCAAGACTCAGGTTGGGTGCGGTCGACCAAGCCGAGGATTATAATCTCCTCAGAAACTGTATTGCACTAAAAAAATTCTGCATTGAATAGGCAATGCAGTAGGCCCCGAGACACTGGTCGGGTGGCAACACTAGATCAGGGGATCGATGTGCCTCTTTAATATTTATAAGTAATGATAAGCCCGAAGCCCAGTAGCCCCCGAGCCTTAATGCAGACACGGGTGGTCGAATTAAGGATCGATATCCATAGTAAAATCATAAATTATGTGTAATGACGCTATGTATCCAAGTACTTTACGTCATTAATGCTCGGATCCGCATTGTACAAAACTTTGTTAACCGACCATCAGCTTCAACCTCCTCGGCCAGCAGCCGAGGAGTGTTTGTCCTACTTTATAAAGCCTTTATAAGGGCAAAGATTTACGGCAAACAAGGCAATCCGGCCATACGATTTTATAAACAAAGGTACGCATAGAGGCATGTTATATTATTCTTTAACATAAGGAAGTGGTTAACACTTCGGCCAATGTTATGAACGGCCCGTTATTTAACATAGTCATCGGATCGCTAACCAGTTCACGCTTATTGTGACAGTCGGTTTTTGGCTTTCTCCACCGAGGTGCTTAACCATGCGAGTTGAAAGCACAATCGCAGTGGTTCTCCTTTTACACACCTAACCGAACAAAGCGGAATGTAGGAGGCAAGCACAGGAGCCGGGCAACCCAACTATCGACCAAAGACACAATTTGAAACCGATGCATATATAGCAATATCCAAGAATTTTTGCCGAATCTCTAAAGGTGTTCGGCGTTGCACTACAAGACTCATGCGGAAAACACACAAATAGTTGAAAAGTGCCATAGGATTGGAAAACCAAAAAAACGTCAGTAAAAACTCGACGTCCGAACTAGATCAATTGTTCGGTGCCAATCAGAAAATTGGTCTTAGAAAAAAAATGGCGCTTCTGTCGTGCTTTAACATGACACATCCTATCTGAAGACTTAAAGCGGGTCAGCCTATGGCTTCGACCTCCTATCTCGAAGGCGGAGTACTCCTTGTTAGGCCAGTTTAGAAAACTTTTAGCGGCTTTGAGAGAGAAATTAGGCTCCCCGGCTATTGACCACACACTCGCGTCGAAAAAAGGAGTGATACAAAAAAGACTTTGCAATGACTAAGAAGAAGAACACTTATTATAAAATAGCTCACATAAATTTAAGAGCCCCCGAGTGACTTGGGTAAAAGAATTTTATGTATAATGATTGTATGTACCGAAGTACTTATATCATATATGTGTTCACCCGAACTTTAAACGCGTCTTAACCGACCGTCGGCTTCTCCCTCTTTGGCCAAGGGCCGAAAAGTGTTATGTACTCCACCTGTCGAGAATATCGACGGTGTTTCCGGTAACCAGGCAATCAGGCCATAAGGCTGTAACAGACAAAGTGCGCTCAGGGAACTTATGCTATATTACTGACGAAGTGTAAGAAGCATCTTCGAAGAAAATAGTACCCCCACCGATACCTTTCTTTGGTTGCTCATTGTTACTATGAGACTTGTGCAATAGATTTTTGTACTCATGAGTTCCGTTGTGTGCCGACCATAATTGAAAACAATAAGAACGCTAGCTTTCGGCTTCACCCAGTCTGAGGTCAGAGCTCGGAGGACCCGGTCGTGACAATCGTAGAGGTGCTCCCTTTACCCCCTAGCCGAACAATCGGGAACGTAGGGGTAAACACAGGAGCAAGGCAACCCAGCTTGCGGAACACTTAAGTCAATATGGTGCATATTGTGGCGTAATACACGAACAAGGAATGAAGACGTACAAGTATAATCATATGCAAGAGGAAAGGCTCCATAAAGGAAGCCCCCGGTTAAACGGGGTATTTGAATTTGTGTTTCACAAACAAGGTTTCGACAAAGAAGTTTTTCACAAGCAAGTTTTTGCCAAAAAAGTATAATGCTTGGTCGAACCGAACAAAATTTAAAACTGGAAGTTTTTGAGCATGAGACTGACTTAGCTGGTTAATGTGCTCGGTGTTGATGCGGGCTTGTGGCGGGATGAAGTCCCGGGCCCTGAGCCAATCCCAAGGTGGCCGAGCAAAGAGCTCGGCACTCCGAAGTGGTGACATGGCACGACCGCCATGGAGAGGTGAAGCTTCCCGTTTAGCCGAGGTGACGAAGCAGGTCGGCAGGTGATGCCGGAGTCTCCGGCCGAGTAGGTTGATGAAGCGGCGACGCGGGGTTGCCAACACAGGGCAGCGCAAGCTCCTATGTATATCTACTTTCCTTGAGCATAATATAGGGTTTTTTATTTGATTCTAAATTCCAAGATAACTCATTAGAATTATTAATAAGATGGTCCTAATATATTAGCAATATTTAGATTGCCCCCTCTTTTTATTCACTTTATTACTTCTATGCTAGACCCTATCCCTATGGTTTATTCTTATGAAATATCATATAAAATAGAAGGTGCTACTCGGGTCAGAGCGTAAGCTAGTGATGCTTTCGGCTACTGGACTTTAGCCATCTAGGGTGCGGCACTCAACCGCTTCGCCTAGCAGCACAACGCTTGTATTGCTCTCCCACAACCCCGTTTTCACGGTTTAGGCTGCTCCCGTTTCGCTCGCCACTACTACGGGAATCGCTTTTGCTTTCTTTTCCTCTGGCTACTAAGATGTTTCAGTTTGCCAGGTTGTCTCTTGCCTGCTCATGGATTCAGCAGGCAGTTTAGCAACATACTTTCCTGGAGAACCAGTAAAAACTTCTGCCACAAAGAACGGTTGTGATAAGAAACGCTCAAGTTTTCAGCATGAAAGAGTCAGATGATTCTTCTATTCTTTTCCCTGGCGCAGCTGGGCCATCCTGGACTTGAACCAGAGACCTCGCCCGTGAAGTAAATCATCGCCCCTACGATCCAACCAATTGGGAGAGAATCAATGGACTCCTTTTCGGGAGCGATTCATCCTTCCCGAACGCAGCGCAAGTTCGCCCCCAACTGTAGCAACTCCTTCTGCTAAAATTTGTCCTTTTTAATGGATTTACCCCGTGGAACTCGAGGTTTTTGGTGCATACAAGTATTTTTGTTAGAGCAACGGTGGTTAACTAAAGGAATACTTATAGTGTTCCCACTACTTGATAAAAGTATCTATGACTATCAGTAGAAATGATCTTTCCCTCGTGTTCGGATATAATGGAAACCCTCGAATCTAGAGTTGTTTGGCGTTCCAATCCAGTTCCAACAATGCATTTCTCGGACCGAGAAAGCGGAACTGCTTGGCGCTGCATATTAGAACTCATTAAAGCCCGATTCGCATCAGGAAGCTATAAGTAATGCAACTATGAATCTCATGGAGAGTTCGATCCTGGCTCAGGATGAACGCTGGCGGCATTGAAAAAAATGTAGGACTGGTGCCGACAGTTCATCACGGAAGAAAGAAGAATCAGCGGTTGAGTTGTGGTTAGGGGTGAAATGCCACTCGAACCCAGAGCTAGCTGGTTCTCCCCGAAATGCGTTGAGGTGCAGCAGTTGACTGGACATCTAGGGGTAAAGCACTGTTTCGGTGCGGGCTGCGTGAGCGATACCAAATCGAGGGGAATGTTCCGCGTTCGGCTAGAGAATGACACCATCATCCTAGGCTATATTTCAGGAAAGATACGGTCTAGTTCTATACGAATACTGATGGAGGATAGGATCAAAATTGAAGTAAGTTGTTATAAAGCACGAATATTTATTTCATTCCATTAAAAATAAGAAGCCAATTCTGTTCATAAGAAGAAAGAGAAGCAGATCTATTCTATACTCGATAAGTGCCAATATGCAATAGAAAAAATAAAGTAAAGAGTAAATAAGAAAACAGAATATTCTGTCTCATAGTTCTGAAATAGAGTGGCGAAATTGAGATCAAAGAATTAATTTAGTAGATTGTGTTTTACGTATATGTTTTAAAATCCAAAATGAAAAAAGAACACATGTTGATTATAGAAAAATTAGGAGGAACCTAGAATTTGAATCTTATGGGCAAGGACACTATTGCTGATTTACTAACCTTAAAAATGAATTTCTATCAAATCAATAGAAGAAAGGATCCTTTCCCTGATTTGAATCCCGTCGTCCTTCAAATAGGCCAAGGCGATGACACAATTAGATTGTGGGCGTCGGCACGCCGAGGTGACAGTGCGGCCTGGTCTAAGTCAATTGCCTGGACAGATAAAATAGTGCAGGCCAGAGATAATAATATATATATATAAATTTTAAAAAAATCCTTTACTTAATGAATTTAAGTAAAGTAAATAATTAGAGAAATATGGCCTGAACGCCAAGGTCGTCTCGACAGAGTTGCCGCGGAGATGCTGGCACAAGGACGCGCTCTGAGGCGACACCACAACTTGATCGATGCAGGCAGGACGATGCCATCGGCCCATAGAGTTGACCGTGTGACACAGTCGAAGTTGATTACCTGCACACATAAAATAGTGCAAGTCCAAAGTAATAACGAGAAAAGATAATAACTAAAAAAATCTTCTACTTAATTAATTTAAATGAAGCAAATAATTGAAGAAATTTGTCCTAGGTGCCGAGGTCGGACTAGCGCCGAAGTCAATGTCAATGCGGGGCGCCGGCTCGTTACAGTAAAGGCGCGACAAAGGCCGAATTCGCAGAGCGATCCGAGTTCCGGATGAGGCGTTCGTCCGATCACGATCAGGAAGTGGAATACGTGGAGACCGAGCCGAACTCTTGTCAGCTGATGTGAGCCGGTGCGCGTGAGGAGTCCGGCGTTGCTCCTTGGCAAGCCGATGAATACCGCATGAGCGGTTGCTTCCGCATGGGCCATCTCCATGCATCATTCCTTGCTGTTCCGCACGAGCAGTAGTGTCGCGCGGTCCTCGGCTGGACTACTGCAGGTCTCACGAGTTGCTGTACATCCAGCGTACGGGGCTGGCG
The DNA here is from genome assembly GCF_002162155.2 of Triticum dicoccoides. Classification (NCBI taxonomy): domain Eukaryota; kingdom Viridiplantae; phylum Streptophyta; class Magnoliopsida; order Poales; family Poaceae; genus Triticum; species Triticum dicoccoides. Next base: position 338,526,665 of record NC_041391.1, on the reverse strand, counting down.
CTGATCGGGTAACCCGGGGTTGTGCCCATACGTAATCAGGCGCCGGTGTACCTACGTGCGCTTCTCATCTTGGTAGTGCATACGCGCGAAGCCAAACCCGATCTGAAGGGAAAATAACAAAGAGCGACAACGGTGTTGTTTGCAAAAAAATTGAACAACACAGTTAGTCTTAAAAAGTAGTAACGGTATATAGTAGTACTACTTCTCAGGCTAAGGTCAAGTCAGCACGTGAATTCACGGAAGACAGCCCATTAAAGAAAAGTACAACTTAGTTAAATAATGAGGAGAAAGAAAAAGAAAGGATAGAATCTCCCCAAACTAAGTATTGCTAGCCGGCATGCACTATTCTGCCTGGGAAGTATGGATAGGCTCGCACGGAGGTTCTTTGCTGGATTTTTCCATGGAGCTGATCAGGCGGTTGGCACCGAGTTTGGCCACCAGGCCTCCTGCCGCTGCTGCACTACGCGTGTGTCGGCTCTGGCACAATATTCTGGAGATCGTCGCTAGCACACCGTATGCGGGCGGACCAATTGAGCTGCCGAGCCCTGCGCGCGGCAGCCGCCGCATAAAAAATTCTATGGGCTTTCTGCAAACAAAAATCATACAAGCCGACAATAACGATTTGCGAAAAATATGATCAGCCTAAAACAGATCTATCTGAAAAAATATCACCTGATCATCCCATCGATCTGTGACGACCGCCCAGCAGGCTCTCAATGAAAGCACCAATGTCGGTTCAATATCCGGTGTATCTCGTAGTAGGGGTCCTAAGCTAGGCATCTTGGAGCGATGGTAACATGGACACGGGATTTTACCCAGGTTCGGGCCCTCTTGATGGAGGAAAAACCCTACGTCCTGCTTTGATTGTATTCATATGGGGATAGTACATAGTACAGGTGTCTACCATGAGATTGTAGTAATGAATATTAGATCCTCTATTGACTAGCCTGGCCTCGGTTTATCTAAGATACCGGAGGCCTAGGGTTTAGGAGAGTCCTTGTCTTGGGCGTCAAGTCTTGTGGAGTCTTCCTTGTATGCGGCAGGGGTCGTCCGAACTGGCCCATGAGTATACGACCATGGGGGTCCTCGGCCCAATCCAACTGATCGGGAGACAACGTGGTGAGTACCCCCTAGTCCAGGACACTGTCAGTACCCATGTAAGCATGTTCCTTATTACTTGGTAGACCATGGCAAATTGATAAAAAAATATGTACACCATGCTAGAAACAATCAATATACACTTGTTCATAAGGATAAACATATTACTTTGCTTCCTATGTCTCTTGATTCCATTTTGAAAGATGATATTAATAGAGATAATAAAGCAAAACGGGAGAAAATAAGAGTGAAAATCATATTGTGGCAAAATAATTTAGGCAACAAATGAAGCCTAATAATAAACCATCTAGTGTTGCTTATGAAATTAAATTGAAAAGTGCATGTTTACTTGCCACCAAATATAATATTGATGATCTAGATTTCAGGAAATTTGTTTGCTAATCCTTTCTGTGCAAAGATGTATTATTTTCATTCGAGGATGTGCCTTCCTCTTTGCCTCCTGCTTTCACTAACACTTTGCAGGAGTTTGCTGATGTCTTTCCATAAGACGTGTCACTGGGATTACCATCTATTCGAGGGATTGAGCATCAGATTGACTTAATTCCTGGTGCTTCACTGCCAAACTGTGCGCCATACCGTACAAATCTAGAGGAGACGAAGGTGATTATGCATCAAGTACAGGAGCTGCTTGACCAAGGTTATATATGTGAATCTCTTATTCCGATTATACTAGTGCCAAAAAGGACGGTACATCACGTATGTGTGTTGATTGTAGAGGCATTAATAATATTACTATTCGTTATCGTCATCCTATTCCTAGGCTAGATGATATGCTTAATGAATTGAGTGGCTCTACAATATTCTCCGAAGTTTTACGTGATTTCATTGGGTGATTTGTGGTAGTTTACTTTGATGATATACTGATTTATAGAAGATCTTTGGAGGAACATTTGGAACATTTACGTGTTGTTTTTATTGCTCTACATGATGCAAGTTTGTTTGGTAACCTTGGGAAGTGCACCTTTTGCACCGACTGAGTATCTTTTCTTGGCTATGTTGTTATTCCATAGGGAATTGAAGTTGATAAAACCAAGATTGAAACTAATGAGAGTTGTCTGCAGCCCAAAGCGGACACTCAAGTGAGGAGTTTCCTTGGCCTCGCTGGTTTCTATAGGCGTTTTGTGAGAGATTTTAGCATCATTGCTGCACCTCTCAATGAGCTTACAAAGAAGGATGTGTCTTTTGTTTGGGGCACCGCACAGGAAGAAGCCTTCATGGTATTGAAAGATAAGTTGACACATGCTCCTTTACTCCAACTTCGTGATTTTAATAAGACTTTTGAGTTTAAATATGATGCTAGTGGAATTGGATCAGGAGGTGTGTTATTACAAGATGACTTTTCTAAAAAACTAAGTGGGCCTAGTCTGAACTATTTTACTTACGATAAATAATTATATGCTCTTGTTCGGACTTTAGAAACATGGCAACATTATTTATAGCCTAAAGAATTTGTTATACATTCTGATCATGAATCTTTGAAACATATTAAAGGTCAAGCCAAACTGAATCGCAGACATGCTAAATGGGTTGAATTCATTGAGACTTTTCCTTTTGCTATTAAACACAAGAAGGGTAAAGAAAATGTTATTACTAATGCATTGTCTCATCGCTATACTATGCTTTCACAATTTGACTTTAAAATATTTGGTTTGGAGACCATCAAAGATCAATATGTGCATGATACTGATTTTAGAAATGTAATGCAGAATTGTAAAGAAGGAAGAACATGGAACAAGTTTGTCGTTAATGATGGATTTGTGTTCCGTGCTAACAAGCTACGCATTCCAGCTAGCTCTGTTGTCTTTTGTTGTTGCAGGAAGCGCATGGAGGAGGATTAATGGGACACTTTAGCATGAAGAAAACAGAGGATATACTTGCTACACATTTCTTTTGGCCAAAGATGATACGGGATGTTGAGCGTTTGTTGCTCGCTGCACTACATGTCAAAAAAGCTAAGTCACGACTCAATCATCATGGTTTATATATACCTTCGCCTGTACCTAATGTTCCTTGGGAGGATATATCTGTGAAATTTGTTTTAGATTTACCTCGAACAAAGAAGGGGAGGGATAGCATATTTGTTTTCATGGATAGATTTTCGAAAATGGCACACTTCATACCATGCCATAAAAGCGATGATGCTGCTAATGTTGCTGATTTGTTCTTTCGTGAAATTATTCGCTTGCATGGTGTGCCCAATACTATTGTTTCAGATCATGATACTAAATTTCTTAGCCACTTTTGGAGATGATTATGGCTAAATTGGGGACTAAACTGCTTTTTAGTACAACATGTCACCCCCAAACTGATGGAAAAACTGAAGTAGTTAACAAAACATTGTCTACTATGCTTAGGGTTGTTTTGAAGAATAATAAGAAAATGTGGAAAGAATGCTAGCCTCGTATTGAATTTGGTTATAATTGTTCGCTGCATTCTACTACTAAGATGTGCTCTCTTGAGATTGTGTATGGTTTTCTACCTCATGCACCTATTGATTTGTTGCCTCTTCCATCTTCGTAGAAGGTTAATTTGATGCTAAGCAACGTGCTGAATTGGTCTTCAAAATGCATGAGTTAACTAAGGAGAACATTGAGCGTATGAATGCTAAATATAAACTAGCTGGAGATAAGGATAGAAAACATGTTGTGTTTGCACCTGGAGATCTTGTTTGGTTACATTTGCGTAAGGATAGATGTCCTAATTTGCGCATATCAAAGCTAATGACACGTGTTGATGGTCCTTTTAAGGTGTTAGAGAAAATAAATGATAATGCATATAAACTTCATCTGCCTATAGATTTTGGGGTTAGTCCCATTTTTAAAATTGCAAATTTGAAGCCTTATTTGGATCAGGAAGATGAGCTTCTCTTAAGGACGACTTCATTTCAAGAAGGGGAGGATGATGAGGACATCAATACTATTGTTACACCCACAACCCCTGTTGCTATACATACTGGACAAATTACTAGCACGCCAATTGAATTACCAGGTACTTTCGTTTCTTGGTGATGATTCTAATGTTCATGAGAATATGATGCTACCTAAATTGGATAAATTTGTTTTGCTTACCAATGAAGGGCCTAGCTTGGAAAAGAAAGGTGAACCTTGGAGCAAGTTCAAGCATGGAGATGATCGCATGCACAAGGGGAACAAGAATGAAGTTTCAACTGATGATTTCATGACTTTGAAGTTACCATAATGAGTGCATAAAGGCTTGGACGAAATATGCAAGATGCTGCTTCCTAAATTTTGTCCAGAGGCTATTATAGGTGTTGCGTCGCCTTATTATTGGGACACGCCCATGTAATTTTGAAATACTTGAGTATAGGCTGTTTTTAGAGTCTGTATGTGTGGGGAAACAAGAGGTAGGGTTGGTTTCGGACCCCTCCTCCAAGGGCCACGAAATTCCCCCCTCTTCCTCCATATATACAGCCCTTAGGGCATCGTTTAGACTTTGGGTTTTGTTTAGATTAAAAGTTCGTCATAGCTGCAACTTCGTGTATTTTATTTGTGTTCAACGACCAGACAAAGACGTCATAGAACCCCACTTGATCAATAAAGCTTTCCTCTTTTATTTGCAATATCTAGATTGCAATTTTAGTTGCTTGCTTGTTCTTCGTTTGCTTGCGGGAAATAGACCTCTGTGGTCAGGTTGATCGTGCTCAGGCGTGGTCAATGACCTCTCGGAGTTGGTTTAGCGATTGCTAAGGCATGACGTCCTTGGACGTTCGTAGTCGGATCGTCAAAGTCTACTCCACCAAAAACGATGGCCACCATCTCATCGAAAGATGGGACACCATTGGCTCGATCAAGCATGTTCATGGAGTAAACTTTGATGATCCGACTATGAATGGCTCAATGAGCCATTTCATGAAACCAAGATAATACAACATTCTACTCAATTGAGGTGTTCAATTTTGGATTTAGTCCACAATTTTGAATGGGTGAACGAGGTATTTCATGGAATCGAGATATTTCATTTTGGGTTTGATTCCCATTTTTGAGTGGGTCAATGATCAATTGAAAATGTAGTGGAATATTTTGCCCAAACTACACATGTCGTGTTCTCCTCAGGCACTAGGCGACGACAGTCATGCTCGGCTAAAGCTAGGTCAGACGAAAAGGTTTTTGATATTGCAAGACAAATGAAAATAAAGCAAGTTTGTTCCAGAAAATCATTGACAAATAAAATGTACTCACTATCTTTTTGTTGTTTTTATTTGTTTTACCTTGGGAACTAAAATACTAGCACAGGCTGACATGAGAAACAAGGAAAACTACAAGACAACAACACATATATGTTCAGCAACTAGTATGAAAGATAAGAATTAAGATCAAGGGACATGAACAGAAGTACTTCACGATAGAAACATACAACCGATCCCCGAGAACATGGTATACACCCGGCTCAACCAATTGTACAGTTTTTTTTGTTTCTCCCCAAAGGAACATACCACCGATCCAGAGAACATGGTATACACCTGGTTCGACAATTACAATTTTTTTAATATAATTAACTCCTATCCGATCCAACCAGATTTCACAAGCCACCGATCCAGGGAACATGACATGCTACTGTTAGGTAGATTAGATAATTATTCATTATAAGATATAATTTTTTAAATGAACAACGCATAAGCACAAAAAACAAGAATCCTCACTTCTCCATGTCTGGTTCACATGCTACCGATCTAGGGAACGTAACATGCTAATCCATAGTGGTTAGGTGATTGCTCTAAATGGGAACACACTTGGCACAAACTCAACATCTGACACTTAATGATCTAGGTGTACCAAGGTAAAAGCATAAAATGATTTAGTTTTCTAGTGTACTGGGGATTTGAGCACTCAAAACTAATAGCCTTCACTACTATGAGCAAAGCAAGCATTGTGTAGATCACTAGTTTACAAGTCATTTAACACTCTGTTCGCATATTCTCATCAAGCACCATATGTCAAAGGTAAAATTCAACATGATAACATTTAATAACTTTCTCAAGCAACCCCAAATAGCAATTGAATTTAGCATGTATAAATGGATGACATATTCAGAATGGGTCATAAAACAGCTCCCGGGCTTTGATCATGTAGCACTCGCTCGATCACCTCACCAACTATAGCTCCTCTCATTTTGCTTATCTATCCTCATGCTTTCTCCACCTTCTCCCTTCCTCGCGTATGTGCCCATTGCTTCTCCTCATCTCCATGCTCAGGATCCGCCAGGGTCCCAAGGAATGTCGCCTTGAACCTGGTCAGCATAAAGTGAACGGTGCAGAAGCAACAACCTGAAAAAGCACTCAACAAAAGAGACAATACAGTGACAGGGGTAATGCCCTCTAAATCATCAATAGAGTACCCAATTACATAAGCATAGCTATAAAGCACATGTTTAGGATGGTAGAAATAAGTAAGTTCAATGCTAGCATGAGGATGATATGAATCATTAAGCTCCAGACTAGCATGAAAATGAAATGTTTTATTAAGCATAGGTCTAGCATGAGGAAAATAAGTGTCATCATAACAAATGTGAGCAATGCCATAAACAGGGTATATATCATCGTATACAAGAAAATACTTTCTCAAATCTACCTTAAGTGATGGTATCAAGTAATGCAAGGTAGAAGAAAGGGAATCATAAGGACGCATGTCATCGAGAGGATTAGATAAACCTGCTACATCACGCTCTTGTATGACGATGGGCAAATGAATTTCTGGTTCTTCAAGTTCAATTACAGGAGCTTCTTTTACTTCTTTGGGAGTAGTAGATGATGAGTCTTCAACTTGATCACTTGGTTGTTCGAGCTCTGGATCATCTTGTTCCTTGTCTTCGAGTATTTCTTCTTCAATCTGAGGTCTTTCTTCCTTTGGGCTCTCCCTATCTTGCTCAGCTGAATGTGAAGGCATTGGAACCTCACATGTACCAAGGGACATCCCAGAAATACTCAGCTCAAGTTGTGATGATATACTACTGCCGGCGTTGATGTTCTTCTCAATCTTCTTTACTTCTTCCACTAGCTCATTCCCACTCTTGATCTTCTTCATTTCAGCTAGTATCACCGGCCTAATTGGATCATCTTCAGCACTCCAAGTGAACTCAAGGCTAAGTAGTGTGAGCTTGTCTATATCATCGAACTCATCTTGTGGGCACTTGCACATGAGATTGCTCTAATGAAACATAGGGTGCTGGGGTTGTTGACTGACCAAATGGAGGACCATTTAACTCCATTGGACACATCTCTCAGTGTTGAGGTACATGAATAGGAGCTGAATGAAATTGTTGTGGTGCATAATTGTGCTCTCCTCATTGTACCTAAATCCATGCATATGATTACTAGAAGCAAATGGTGAGACCTCACGGTTGTTGCTCCTATATGACATATTGTGGTTTTCAGGCCACCCATGTGAGTAATTGTTTTGGTATGAGACATGATGCTGAGCAAAGCTCATACCAAAACAATCTGGAGGGTGAGAATAACCACGCTGACATTCGGCGGGTGAACGGCCCTGATATCCACAAATATGGCAGGTAGGAGCAACACAAGAATGGCCTCTAGAATAAGGATCATAAGAGATAGGCCTATCCTCAATAACTATACCTCGCTGCTGAGCTAATTCATCTAATTGACGAGAAATCTTACTTATCCGATCTTGAAGACTTTCCATGTTGTTTGTAGTGTTGCTCGCAAAAGTATGATGATCTGAATAGAATGCCATTTCTCAGAGGATAATCCAACCTACAAAAAGGAAAAGAAAACAAAGAGATACTAGCTAGAACAGGGGTTAGTGGTTAGAGATATATCACAAATATATGGCACAAAGAAAAAAACAAGAAAAACCTAGTCTATAGCCTAACACAGTCGCTTGACGCTAGTCCCCGACAACGGCGCCAAAATGATCAATTGAAAATGTAGTGGAATATTTTGCCCAAAGTACAGATGTCGTGTTCTCCTCAGGGACTAGGCGACGACAGTCGTGCTTGGCTAAAGCTAGATCAGACAAAAAGGTTTTTGATATTGCAAGACAAATGAAAATAAAGCAAGTTTGTTCCAGGAAATCATTGACAAATAAAATGTACTCACCATCCTTTTGGTCTTTTTATTTGTTTTACCTTGGGAACTAAAATACTAACACGGGATGACATGAGAAGCAAGGAAAACTACAAGACAACAACACATATATGTTCAGCAACTAGTATGAAAGAGAAGAATTAAGATCAAGGGACATGATCAGAAGTACTTCAATCACAAGCATACCAAAATTACCAAAGGGAAACGACAATACTAGAACACATATATTTATCTAACATGTAACAGAGGGAAGAATCGTGGATATAGGACATAACTGATATAACTCACATTACAAACACACACATGTATATATATCACATGTACTTGAGCTAACACAGGGACTGAGAACTGGACACTACTCTACAAGTGCAGTATATAAATGATAGGTTTAGCTAGATCTCATACATACAAATTGAGGGTCACAAGCAACAGTACCAATTCTCACTGATGAACAAAATTATAAGAACAATTACATGTCCCAGGAATTAACATATCTCTTCATCATACACTATCAATACTTGTGAAGTACACACACCAAACAGCATCATGCTCGGTCTGGTGAGGAAAAGCAACAGCAAGTGAATGGTTCAGAGAAGAAGCAGAGCAGCGTAGGGATAGAGAGAGGAGCAGCAGTGTGGGGATGGAGAGAGGTTTAGAGAAGAAGAAGAGGCAGCAGCAGGAAGTTGAGGGGAAGAAGAGCGGCGGCAAGGTTCGGGGAAGAAGGGCGGTAGCAATGAGCAGGTTCGGCAGCAGCGAGGAAAAGGGAAGGTAGAAGAGCAGCAGTAGTTAGGAATTCAGGGAAGAAGCAGGGGCATTAGAGAGAGAGAGAGAGGAGCGGCAGCAAGAGTAGGATAAGAAGTAGCAGTATGGGCGTTGGAGAGGAGGCATCGGCAGTTTGGACGTGTAGAGGAGAAGAGCAGCAGCAGGGGCATTGGAGAAGAAGGGGAGCAACAGGGATGTGCGCTGGTTGGCCGCGGTGGTGTGGAGATGGATGGCGCAGTGATTTGAGGTGGCTGGAGGCGATGGTGGTGCTGGTGGATGGATGGCGCGGAGGCGCACCACCACGCCGGCCTGGCCGTGGCAGCGGCCGGAGGTGGAGGAGGGGTGAGGGAGAGAGCTGTGTAGTCAGGCCCCACTTTTCTGATCTGGCCCTTCTCATTTTCTACTTTCTTCACAAGAAGGCCCCTTTTCTTCTTTAGCTTGCCCCTGGTTACTTCAATTCATCAAGCACAAGTTCATTCTTCCTTCTCTTCTTTTCACTTGAGTAGTTCTCGATAGCCACATAGACAGAGTCTTGACGATTATAGTGCCTTTATGCACTTTTTTGCGAAAGCAATAACTCACAAGTAAATGATCCCTTTAAATGATTTTCATTCAAATATGCAACAGTTCATAGCAAGAATTGATGGTCAGATCACAAAATATGGTTATTTGTGTGCCAAAATTATGTATATGAAATGCGCTTATCAGCCAACTATTTTTCAAATATATCGGTAGCAACGAGCATGTAAAAACACATTAGTCCTGAGCATCATCTCACCATCTAAAAAAGAAGTGACCAGCTAATATTTCAAATTTTATTCAGAATGACTTGGTAAGGTAGACGTGGATGCTCATTCTTCCAAAATTTGAACTAAGCACTAAACACCCTCTGCTCGGTGGAATTCGCCCGAGCAAATAAATGGGAGATGCGAAATTACCGGCCTATCTGGGACCCACATCAATTGGCACGTTGTAAATCGAGGGTAGGTTTGTATCTTCATCCAAGCGAACCCTCTCCTTAGCCAAAATGACAGGTGCTGAATCATAAACCATGGGCAGCAAAACACCCTCTCCTTGGCCGAAATTGCTCACGCCCACTATTTTAAAACACGCCCTCCTCGCCCGAAATCACTGGCGCCCACTGTTTGGGAGAAGCAAAGTTACTCTACTATCCCGAACCCTCAAGACACAGACCCAAGCCGACACACCAAAAGGCATGAGTAGAACAATAAGTTCCCCCATATTTCAGACAAATGTGTCCGTAAGACATGGTTCCCCCTCCCAATTCCCCATTCATACACTGTGGGCGCCAAATCAACTTCTCCCCAGCCATCAAAACTCAGCCCCTCCTCCATGGCACCCCCACTACACCAAATTCACTGCCACCCTCCTCCTCAATGCCGGAGCCACTGTCCATTTGCCATTGTGCACTGGGCCATGTGCCACTTACTCCTTTCTGCCAGAGCTGCCATGACGGTAACGGTGTGAATCGTACAGGAGCCGATTCACCCGCGTTGTTGTGCACGGTGGCGGAGCGGCTCCAACTTCGGATGCATCCACGGCCCCGGCGCTGCTTCCCCGTAGCATCGACCATCGCAAGTCAGCCTCACCGACTCGGCAGTTGGAGCTGCCTAGTTCACCAGGCCGCAAGATAGGTTGTACACTCATCTTAAATCACTTTATTTATTAGGCGTCAGTCGCCTGATTTTTTATTCTGGGCCGGTCTATTCCCAATGGACAGAAGCAGCACCCCTCGAGGCGCCGGAGCTCCTAGGCTGCCGGTTGGCTGGGGCAGCAGTGCCTCGGTGTCTATCGTAGGGGTGCGGGGGCGCAGGTTCACTGTGGAAGCAGCGTTTAGGTGCCTATCTTAGTGTTGCGTGGGTTGAAGGTACTGCTGCCGCCGAATCTGGATGACGGCGAATCTTTGTGGTTTGGCCACGGGCAATGCAACCACGACAGTTTGGTGGGGCAGGGGGAGGGGGTTGGTCGGAGTTGTTGTGGCCAGGGACAACGGAGGCAGGCTGCTCCGTTGGTGGTCATTGGCTCTTCGGGAAGATCCTGAACAGTGTCAGCCAGGAGGCACAAGACGGTCATCCAGCTGTCTGGCATAGATCAGATAGTACCAAAAAAAGCATGTGACCCCAACTTAGTTTTCAGTCAACAGTCGTGTGACCAGTCTTGCGGCCTGGTGAACTGGCGCCTTATTTGTTAGACCAGTCTTATTTATTAGACCCAAGATCGATGATATGTGTCGTTCTTAACATTATGTGTTTTCTGCATCTTCACCCACACCGTCTTCCTTCGCACCATAGCTGCTCCAACAAGGGAAGCATACACCAAAAGGAGCTATAGTCCCCACTCAGCAGTTTCCTGCCTCGAATGTGCATGCCCGACATGGACAACCACAACAATCGTAGGGCCATCGACAAGTCAGCAGATGGTGCTCACTTCTATGGATGGCAGCCAGATAGGTTGTACCCACATCTTACTTGTGTGCAACATTTATGGCTTCATTATTCATCTAAGCATGGAAAATAGATTATCACATGTCATTGTATATTCATGTTGATCTCTTAAGAGTATTTTTCAAGACTTAACATTGTTCCATAGTTCAGATAAGAGACTTGTCCAGGAGTTAAAGCTGTTCCATAGTTAAGATCCATCAGCCAATGATATCCCACGGGCTGGTGATTATACCACTTCTAGTATTACCTATGTTGTTGTTCTTTAATACTTCTGTGTGCCATCTAGTTAATCTCGAGTACAAACAGTACATATTATATAGCTTTCATCTATGTTCTCCCTTTAGTTTTTGAGACCTATTGCTGCTAGTTAAGTCCAGTCCTGCTATTTATGTCGTCTCCTACAGGCACTCATTACATAATCTAACTACTAGTTGTCTTTCATGTATGTTAGATATAATTGCACACACTGACCTATCCACAAGAACCTTGCGAAGCAATGTAACGCCAACAAACTAGACGTCAATGATATACAATATGATGGAACACAAAAGGCAGTTCACAGAAGAGTTGCAGAAAGATGATGAATCCTATTCACCCCAAAGGTCCTTGCTCTAACTTGGCTCGTGATATGGGTACATCATGCATATAATGTCCTGGAGTGCATCTACTCTGTTGCAATGCCATGTGCCTAGCCTGCTGATCATACATGTAAATATGTCATGCCTTCCTGTTTTTCAGTACCTATTCCATTCATGATAACATGTTTTCAAATTCAAGTACTGTCATTCTGCTCTGTCGCAATGCCATCTGCTTAGTTTGGACATCATTGTGACACCCTGGTTTTTGCCATCCTTCCTTTTCTGGATTTGTTTGCCATTTGATTCGAATTTGAGGTTTTGAATCAACTCAGTTGGAATTAATCACTTGGGCATGTCCTTGATTTTCACCCAAGTGACTCACCTCTCTCGCACACACATCATTTCCTCTCTGGTTTTTCTGAAAATGGCCATAGGAATATTTTTCATAAATGATAAATATTCATTTCTCTATCTGATATTCACTTTAGCAACATATGCTCCAAAGCAACCCTCATTTTTCTTGGCCATAAAATTTTGAGAAAATTCCTGAATATTCTTTGGACCTTGCCACACCTCCCTATGCAAAAATATTTCATAGTTCTTTGGAATATTTTTGCTATAGAAAATATTTTCTTTTCTGACCAGAAAATGCCCTTTACAAAGGAAGTGTATTTTTCCTTGATCCAATGAAGCTGAAAATTTTATAGCTTCATTACCCTCCTAAGAAATCCTTAACCTCCAAAGATCATCCCTAAAACCCTTCTAGATCTCTCCCAGTTAACCTCACAAGTTTCTGTCCAAAAACTTGCCAAGTTGATACACTCACGCGCAGCTCACCTGTGAGCAACTCAAACCCTTGGAGCAACCCAAACCATCAAGGACTACACGCCCGACATGAATTTAGTGCATGGTGTGGCTCTATGCCAGAGTTCACGCGGAGACCACGCATGTGCACCATGCCAGGCTGCGTATCGACGCGCTCTGGATGCCGCCAGCGCTCCTGTTGCGTGCGTGCTCCCTTCCCCGCTTGCCACACCTTGCCAAACCTCGCCACAATCATCATCTCGACGCCCTTAACTCTGCCCTGGCGCTCGCCGACGCCGGAGCTCGCCATAGCGAGCACGGGACGACGCGGCCAAGCGTACAATCCGCCCATGCCCTTGCTCTCATCGCCACCCGTCTCCTGTGCTCGTCCTCGCTCGCCCACGGTGGCCGTGTGAGCCATGGATGCTTCTCCCCCTCTCATTGACGCCGTTTGTCGCATGCGCTGACTCCAGAGAACTCCGGCCGAGCCTCGAGCCGCCTCCTCCCTCGCCTATAAATAGAACCCCTCCCCGGCCTCTCCGAGCATCGCCTCACACTCACACACTTACCACGACTCCGTAGATAGCGGCAGCCTGGCCGGGCAGGCCTCTGGCCGCTGTTCCGGACTGGAGTTTGCCGACGAACCCCTCTGCTTCTGCACACCTCTCTAGAGCCGCTCGAGCTTGACTAGCTTCTCCGGCCTGTCCCTGGTGATCTCTGGTGTGCCCTGGTGCAGTTGGATCCCCTAGAGTCGCCTCCTCGCGCCATCTTCTTCCTCTCCGACAAACCCCGACGGCAGTTGCCGCTGCAGATGAAGATCTCGAGCCGATCCAGCCATCCCTAGCCATGTTTTGGGTACGTACGAACTCCCCGTAGTCTTGTGCGTCCATCCCCTCCATCCACGGCGGTGGCCGACCTCTCCTCGCCGAAGAATCACCGGTGCATCGCCATCCCTCCTCTGTTACCCTCTCTCTCCCTCTAAACTTGACAGTGGGGGCCCACTATCAGCCCCACAGCCGCGCCCGAAGTGGTATAAGTGGTGGCGCCCCGCTGAAATACGCCTTCGACATCACCCCCCCTCTTTTTTCTTTTTATTTGATTTTAATTCAAATATTGACCAGAACTTTGACCAGCCACGACTTTCAAACCATAAGTCCAAATGAATTGATTATTTTTGCATTGTGTTTGTCTAGGAATTCTCTAGCAGCACACTGATACGTCTCCGTCGTATCTACTTTTCCAAACACTTTTGCCCTTGTTTTGGACTCTAACTTGTATAATTTGAATGGAACTAACCTGGACTGACGCTGTTTTCAGCATAACTGCCATGGTGTTGTTTTATGTGCAGAAAATAAAAATTCTCAGAATCTCCTGAAACTCCACGGAACACCTTAGAAAAAATAAAGAAAAATCCTCGCAAAAGATGAAGACACGGGGGCCCACACCTTGCTCACGAGGGTGGGGGGCGCCCCCACCCTGGGCGCGCCCCCTACCTCGTGGGCCCCCTGGTGGCCCTCCGACGCCAACTCCAACTCCATATATTGGCTTTCGGGGAGAAAAAAATCAGAGAGAAGAAATCACTGCGTTTTACGATACAGAGCCGCCGCCAAGCCCTAATCTCTCTCGGGAAGGCTGATCTGGAGTCCGTTCGGGGCTCCGGAGAGGGGGATTCGTCGCCGTCGTCATCATCAACCATCCTCCATCACCAATTTCATGATGCTCACCGCCATGCGTGAGTAATTGCATCGTAGGCTTGCTGGACGGTGATGGGTTGGATGAGATTTATCATGTAATCGAGTTAGTTTTGTTAGGGTTTGATCCCTAGTATCCATTATGTTCTGAGATTGATGTTGCTATGACTTTGCTATGCTTAATGCTTGTCACTAGGGCCCGAGTGTCATGATTTCAGATCTGAACCTATTATGTTTTCATGAATATATGTGTGTTCTAGATCCTATCTTGCAAGTCTATAGTCACCTACTATGTGTTATGATCCGGCAACCCCGAAGTGACAATAATCGGGACCACTCCCGATGATGACCGTAGTTTTAGGAGTTCATGTATTCACTATGTGCTAATGCTTTGTTCCGGTTCTCTATTAAAAGGAGGCCTTAATATCCCTTAGTTTCCAATAGGACCCCGCTTCCACGGGAGGGTAGGACAAAAGATGTCATGCAAGTTCTTTTCCATAAGCACATATGACTATGTATGGAATACATGCCTACATTACATTGATGAACTGGAGCTAGTTCTGTGTCACCCTATGTTATGAATGCTACATGATGAACCACATCCGGCATAATTATCCATCGCTAATCCGGTGTCTACGAGTTTTCCATATACTGGTTTACACTTATTTACTTTTCTGTTGCTACTGTTACAATCACTACAAAATACCAAAAACATTACTTTTGCTGTCTTTACTTTTGTTACCATTATCTCCACTATCATATTACTTTGCTACTAAACACTTTGCTGCAGATATTAAGTTTCCAGGTGTGGTTGAATTGACAACTCAGTTGCTAATACTTGAGAATATTCTTTGGCTCCCCTTGTGTTGAATCAATAAATTTGGGTTGAATACTCTTGTCACGCCCAATATTCGACCCTATCCAAAAGGAACTCGAAGGTCCCACCAAGGATAGACCCGCATATTGAAACGCTTTTGCAAGGTGGATATCATTACATCAACATTACATAATATATGGGGATAGATACATAAGGCATACAATGCCACACGAATACAACATCACAATACATAAGAGCATCATCCGACTACGGATGAAACACAAACAGAAACTCAAACGACATCCACCCTGCTAGCCCAGGCTGCCGACCTGGAACCTATCCCTGATCGAAGAAGAAGCAGAAGAACTCCAAACAAGCAACATCGCTCTCGCGTCATGTTCATCGCACAACCTGTACCTGCAACTGTTGTTGTAGTAATCTGTGAGCCACGAGGACTCAGCAATCCCATTACCATGGGTATCAAGACTAGCAAAGCTTAAAGGGAAAGGAAGGGGTAAAGTGGTGAGGCTGCAGCAGCGACTAAGCATATATGGTGGCTAACATACGCAAATAAGAGCGAGAAGAGAGCAAGCGGAACGGTCGTCAACTAGCAATGATCAAGAAGTGATCCTGAACTCATACTTACGTCAAACATAACACAGAAACCATGTTCACTTCCCGGACTCCGCCGAAAAGAGACCATCACGGCTACACACGCGGTTGATGCGTTTTAATTCGGATCTGGTGTCAAGTTATCTACAACCGGACATTAACAAATTCCCATCTGCCTATAACCGCAGGCACGGCTTTCGAAAGATTATACCCTGCAAGGGTGTCCCAACTTAGCCCATGACAAGCTCTCGCGATCAACGAAGGAATAGACCTTCTCCCAGGAAGACCCGACCAGACTCGGAATCCCGGTTTTCAAGACATTTCGACAATGGTAAAACAAGACCAGCAAGACCGCCCGATGCGCCGACAATCCCGATAGGAGCTGCACATATCTCATTCTCAGGGCAACACCGGATGAGCAATCCGTACAACTAAAACCAGACCTAAATTTCCCTGAGGGGGCGCTGCAAAGGGCTCTAGTTCGGACCAACACTTAGACAAGCACTGGCCCGGGGGGGCTATAATAAAGATGACCCTCGAGAGTGCGACTCCCAAGGGAAAAAGGGCTAGGTGAGGCAAATGGTAAAACCAAGGTTGGGCCTTGTTGGAGGAGTTTTATTCAAAGCGAACTATCAAGGGGGTCCCATCAATCACCTGACCGCATAAGGAACGCAAAATCCGGGAACATAACACCGGTATGACGGAAACTAGGGCGGCAAGAGTGGAACAAAACACCAGGCAAAAGGCCGAGTCTTCCACCCTTTACCAAGTATATAGATGCATTAATAATATAAGAGATATTGTGATATCCCAACCAAAATCCTGTCCACCATGGAGAAATCTTCAACTTCACATGCAACTAGCAACGCTATAAGAGGGGCTGAGCAAAAGCGGTAACATAGCCAAACAACGGTTTGCATAGGAAAGGTGTCAAAGGTTAGAGGTTCATGGCAATATGGGAGGCTTGATGAGCAAAAGATAGGTAACGCAGCATAGCGATAGAACGAAACAACTAGCATAGCAATGATAGTAGTGAGATCCAGGGTAGCGGTCATCTTGCCTGAAATCCCGCAAGGAAGAAGAACGAGTCCATGAAGAAGACGAACGGATGAAGCCGAACCAAGCGTAGACGAACGAATCCTCACGATCGCAACGAAACGGGAACTATCGAGAAGAAGCACACAACATAGTAAACACACCACACATGAACATGACATGATGCATAACAAGCATGATGCAAGACAAGACTACATAAAGCTACTCATGGCAAGAGATGATGCAAACAAGAACAACACATCAAGGCAAGTTTAAGTGAGGCCGAGAACAACATATAACAAATCTGGTAAGTCCTCATATGTATATTTCGAAATTGGTCCAGATCTGAATAAACCTTATGTTCAAGTTGTTAAACAGCAAGTTAAGGTGCACAAAGATGATCTACACGAGATTCTAGTCAAGTTACATATAAAGTTCAATTAGTTCGGAGCTACGACCTAGAAGATATGAGCAAAACAAGTTAAACATGACATTGATGCAAAATGCATTCGAACATCAAGCAAACACACCAAAACAAGGATGCAACATGATAATATGAAACTACATGCAATTCTAAGCAAGTTTCATATAGAGCACACTCAAAACGGAGCAACGGTTCAACACATGCACTATACAAGTTATAAGGACAAGTTGTCCAAAACAGCAACTAGGCATATTACAAGCATCAAAACAACATGCTACAGCACCCCAACATGATAACAAAAGGCATGTACATGATGTACAGGTAAAGCATTACAAAACATGAACACTGAGCTATCTCCAGAAATCACTAGAACATGCTCAAACACACATGGTAAGATTGCAAGTTATAACAATTCAGACTTTGCAGAAAATAACATCACGATGCAATGTTCAGAGCTATCAAACAACATGTTACAGGAACTTATAATAGCAAACAAAGGCATGGCAGGAATCTACTAAATGCATAGATCAAAAGTCCTTTACTGACCATAAGCCAAAAAGGATCAGAAAATATGATGGCACCCATGTAAACATAGCAAGTTATAATACAGATTCAAACATGGCAGAAACAGAATTATGAAGGCATGTAGATGATCTTGTGCAACTCACTACAGATCATTACATGGCATGGCAAGGCAACCAACAGTAAGAAGACATGTTTGTGAAGCTAAGCATGGCAATATCAAGTTCATAGGGTGCATGGAACACTAGCAAAACACATGGAAACAACTGAACTTAATGTTAACAGGCTGACAGCAACATTATCAAGCAACTTTAGAGCAAGATTACAACAAGCTACATCAAGCTATAAATGCTACCAGGGGCATGGATGGATAGAGGATGACATGTAGATCAAAACATGTTTACAGAACATCTCTAGATTATGCATAGAATGATTAGTAGCAACATCTTTATATAGCATCACGAAATAACAGATTCAGCCTATCAAAACAGCAACAGCATGTACCCTACTTAACAAGCTCGATACACTCACCACAAGTCATTGCATGACAAGATAAGCATAGCATCATCAAGAAGAGATGTTTATGAAACAAAACAAGGCAAGAACAAGTCCATAGCATGCAAGGATCAACTATAGCAACCTTGGCAAAATTGAATAACAAGTAGACAATCTGCGAGGAAACATTTTGAAGCAAAAGTAGAGCACGAAAATGACATGCTAGACTACTCCATAATTGCAACCAAGGGCAGGGATGGATAGAGCATAACCATATGTTCAAAACATCCTTACTGAAGTATTACAAAATATGCATGGATCTCTCTGTAGCATCAAGTTTATATGGCATCAAAATAACAGCAGAACAGGGACTAAAATCAGCAACATCACGATGCCTAGTTTGCATGCTTGTGCTAGTCACCACATTGATCAAAAAAATACATGGTAAGCACCTCTATAAAGAAGACATGGCATAGTTCAAAACACATGTAGACATCAATCTCATAGGATGCACACATCAATCATGGCAAAAATGACAAAAGAGCTCGTTCTGTTAACAGACAGCAGAAAACATCATGAAGCACTCTTACAATGATGATTCAGTCATCAAGATGAGCTCAAATGAATATGATGTAACGGAATGAAATGATGTACTCGTTAAGGCGAACAATTTGACATATTACACGCACGAAATGGAGCTATGGGTGCAGAGATATGATGCGTCGAACATGCCATGATAATGTAAAATAACTCGGGACTGCAGAATTTTGGACCTCGGGGAAAAGTCAACCGGATCTGGATCGGGCTCGCCGGAGAAGAAGAGGGTCGCGGCTGGGGCTTGCCGGAGCGCGGGGGAGACGCCAGCGAGGGAGCTCCGGCGACGGGGCGCGGCGGCGGGGCCTCTCCCCGACCGGATCCAGCCGGATCCGGGCGCGAGGAGGCGCGGGACGCCGGCGAGGAGATGAGGCGCGGC
>NC_041391.1:338411041-338506697 GCF_002162155.2 Triticum dicoccoides | reverse complement strand
GCCAGGCGGACATGTCCGGCGGCGTGAGGAGGGACAGGGCTAGGGTTGGACTGCGGGATTTCGGGGGAGGTGCACATATTTATAGGTAGAGGGAGCTAGGAGAGTCCAAATGAGGAGCGGTTTTCGCCCACACGATCGTGATCGAACGATCGAGAGCATGGAGGGGAGTTAGATGGGTTTTGGACCAGTTTGGAAGGGTGTTGGGCTGCAAAGAGAGAGGGGGGGGGGGTTTACGGTTACCCGGTTAACCGTTGGAGTATCAAACGACCTCCAAATGGCACGAAACTTGACAGGCAGTCTACCGGTGCTATACCAAGGCCGCTTGGCAAACCTCGGGCCATTCCGAGAAAGTTTAACACTCACTCACAACAGGAGACAAAAGGGGAACACCGGAGGGCATAGGAGTGCCGGATCGCGAAACGGACAATGGGGAAAATGCTCGGATGCATGAGACGAACACGTATGCCAATGCGATGCACATGATGACATGATAAAATGCAACACGCAAGAAAATGACATAGCAACAGCAGCGAATAACTGGCGGACAACTGACACATCGGATCCGGGGCGTTACAACTCTACCCTCGAAAATTGTTGCAATCCCCTATACTTGTGGGTTATCAAGACTATTTTCTGGTGCCGTTGCAGGGGAGCATAGCTCTATTCTTTGAGTCACTTGGGATTTATATCTGCTGGACACTATGAAGAACTTGAAATATGACCGAACTACTATTTTGCCCTCAACTACGAGGGGAGGTAAGGAACTGCCATCTAGCCTTGCACTAGATTATCCTTCCATTATGAGTAGGTTTGCGACACCTAAACCTACTACTGCTATTGATTCTGATATGTCGCATGTTATTGATGATGCCACTTCTGCTATGCATGATACTTATGATGAAACTACTTCTATGCTTGATACTATTGTGCCACTTGATGAATATCTTGATGAGCAAATTGCTAGGTCTAGAGAAAGAGAAATTATTGAACCTGAACACGATGATGTTAGTGATGATGAACCTATGCCTGCTATTCCTGAGGGTTATCTTTTTGATGTTGAATCTTCTGAGGCTATTCTTGCTTGCCAGGATGAACATGAATGTAAGAGGTTGCTAGTTAAATGGAGTAAAGAATCTTTTAGAGGTAGAATGAAACCCGACCCTGCTTTTGCTACCTCGCCTATCTGTGTGCCTG
Organism: Triticum dicoccoides; assembly: GCF_002162155.2. NCBI lineage: Eukaryota > Viridiplantae > Streptophyta > Magnoliopsida > Poales > Poaceae > Triticum > Triticum dicoccoides. The sequence continues at coordinate 338,505,503 of NC_041391.1, read as the reverse complement.
ATCATGATTATTATGATTTTTTCTGTTGATCCAGATTTAATTACTTTGGTTGAATCTGATCCTTTTTATGGCTATGAATCTGAAACTGTTGTGGCACATCTTACTAAGTTAAATGATATAGCTGCCCTGTTTACTAATAATGAGAGATCGCGCTACCTTTATTTACTTAAGATGTTTCCGTTCTCATTAAAGGGTGATGCTAAGATATGGTATAGTTCTCTTGATCCTAGTTGTGTGCAAAGTCCCCAGGATATGATTTATTACTTCTCTGCTAAATATTTCCCCTGCTCATAAGAAACAAGCTGCCTTGAGGGAAATATACAATTTTGTGCAAATTGAAGAAGAGAGTCTCCCACAAGCTTGGGGGAGGCTTCTCAAGTTACTTAATGCTTTGCCTGATCATCCTCTTAAGAAACCTGAAATATTTGATATCTTTTATAATGGACTAACCGATGCTTCCAGAGATTACCTGGATAGTTGTGTTGGTTCTCTTTTCAGGGAAAGAACACCGGATGATGCTGAACTTCTATTGAATAATATGTTGGCTAATGAAAATAATTGGGCACCTCCCAAGCTACCTCCTGAGCCAGTTCCAGAGCCAATTCCTAAACCAACTCCAAAGAAGAGAGGTGTTCTATTTCTCAGTCCCGAAGATATGCAAGAGGCAAAGAAATCTATGAAAGAAAAAGGTATTAAAGCTGAAGATGTTAAGAATTTACCTCCTATTGAAGAAATACATGGTCTTAATTTACTGCCTGCTGAAGAAGTATATGATCTCAATTACTTATTTAATGAAGAACCTCCCGATATCCCGACACAGGTAGTAAAGGTAAATTCTCTCTATAGATATGATAAAGTTGAAGTCCCTCCTTCTAAAATTGCCAGCCAGTGCTTGGATGAGTTTGATGACTTTATGTTTAAGCAAGATGATTTTAATGCTTACTTTGGTAGATAATTAAAATAGAATGCCTTTATGATTAAATGTTTGGGTGATTATATGGCTGATATTAGAGGCGAACTTAAACTTGTTAGCAAACATGCTTCTATGGTTACTACTCAAGTAGAACAAGTACTTAAAGCTCAGAAAGAAGTGCTTGATGAAATGAATAGTAAGAAAAACGATTATGCTGTTAGAGTTGCTACAAGAACCGGTAGAATGACTCAGGAACCTTTGTATCCTGAAGGCCACCCTAAGAGAATCGAGCAAGATTCTCAGAGAAACAATATCGATATACCTAGTTCTTCTAAGAGGAAGAAAAAGAAAAATGATAGGACTTTGCAAACTTCTAGTGAACCTATCACTGAACCACCTGAGAATCCAAATGATATCTCTGTTTCTGATGCTGAAACACAATCAGGTGATGAACATGAACCTAGTGATAATGTTAATGATAATGTTCATGTTGATGCTCAACCTAGTAATAATAATGATGTAGAAGTTGAACCTGCTGTTGATCTTGATAACCCAAAAGAATCAACGTTATGATAAAAGAGACTTTGTTTCTAGGAAACATGGTAAAGAAAGGGACCATGGGTTCAGAAACCCATGCCTTTTCCTCCGAAACCATCCAAGAAAAAGGATGATGAGGATTTTGAGAGCTTTGGTGAAATGATTAGACCCATATTTTTGTGTATGCGATTAACTGATGTGCTCAAGACAAATCCTTATGCTAAATATATGAAGGATATTATTACTAATAAAAGAAAGATACCTGAAGCTGAAATTTCCACCATGCTTGCTAATTATACTTTTAAGGGTGGAAGACCCAAGAAACTTGGAGATCCCGGAGTACCTACTATACCATGCTCCATTAAAAGAAGTTATGTTAAAACTGCTTTATGTGATCTTGGAGCCGGTGTTAGTGTTATGCCTCTCTATTTATATCGTAGACTTGACTTGAATACGTTGACTCCTACTGAAATATCTTTGCAAATGGCTGATAAATCAACTGCTATACCTGTCGGTATTTGTGAGGATGTGCCTGTGGTGGTTGCAAATGTTACTATTTTAACAGACTTTGTTATTCTTGATATTCCCGAGGATGATAGTATGTCTATTATTCTTGGAAGACCTTTCCTTAATACTGTAGGGGCTGTTATTGATTGCACCAAAGGCAATGTTACTTTTCATGTTAATGGCAATGAGCACACGGTACATTTTCCGAGGAAAGAACCTCAAGTTTATAGTATCAACTCTATTGGAAAAGTTCCATCGATTATATTTGGAGGTTTTGAATTTCCTCTCCCTACTGCCAAGAAAAAGTATGATATTCTTATTGTTGGGGATTTTCATATCCCCGTTGAGGTAACTTAGTGTCATTCGAAATTTCACCGGTTCCGGGATTATTCGGAATGAGTTTGTTAACAAGACTTGATCAACCTTGTTAGTGGGTTCATTTTGATGATCACGAGATGGATGAAACTAGAAGCACAACCTTCTGTACCCTCTTTATATTTTTTTGTTACTTAGTAAAAATAAAGTAAAATAGTATTTTTCTGTCTGTTTCCTGACTTATCCGTGCAATATAAAAATATCCCGAAAATAAAAGTCCTCAGAATGCCATGCCAATTTAATATGATTTTTTCGAGAATATTTGAAAATTTACTGTGCAAAAATTACCACGGGGGGAGCTGCCACCTGGCCACGATGGTGGACGGCGCGCCCTACCTCCCTGGGCGCACCCCCTGCCTCGTGGGCCCACGGTGGCCCTCCTCTACTTATTCTTGCACCCATCTTCTTCCTCTGTCTCACACAAACACGAAAAACTAACTCAAGCACGAGTTCCAGCCCCCGTTGTTGTGATTCTCGATCTCCTTGCTCAAAGCACCTCTCGCAAAACTGCTTGGGGAGATTGTTCCTTGGTATGTGACTCCTCCATTGGTCCAATTAGTTTTTGTTCTAGTGCTTTATTCATTGCAAATTTGTGCTGCATAGGTGACCATGTTCTTGAGCTTGCATGTCAAATTTATATGGTTCCAAGTAGTTCTAATGCTTGATATAGGCCCTAGGCACTTGTGGGAGTTGTTGCTATCAATTTTATTGAAGTTGGTTCACTTTTATTTGAGGTTACTAAACATTTCAAATTGTTTCAGAAATAATGAAGAGAATTTTGAGGGGCTCGTCGAGCCGAAGCTCTAAGGAAAAACAAAAGGAAGAAGAGGAGAAGCCCAAATTTAATTTACCTCGCACTGCGTAGGTCCGGCCGTGTGAATGGCCTTCCGATGACTTCTTGAGGAGAGCTGGGATTCATTAAGATTTCTATTTATTGATCGAGAACGCCGGCCTCACCGACTTCCTCCACGACCAACATCATCAGTATCTCTTACTCACAAATACTTTTGTGCAAAACTTCTACTTTTTCCCTAAGAAATCACCTCCAACAGTAGAGTTTCATTTATATGACATTGTTAAAGAGATGACATTAGCAAAATTCTACGAGGTTTGCAGAATACCCTTTGAGGGCACCTTAGATGAACCCCACCATAATGAATTAGAAGCTTTTGTCAACACTATCACGGTGGGAGAAACCAGGAAGGTTTCTGATGCAAGGATCACTAGCATACATTATCCTGTTTTACGCTACTTTGCCTTATTTGCTAGTCGTTGCTTGATTGGATGCGGGAACTGTGGGAACCTTAGTATTCCTGATATTATTATTTTGCTCCATGTTTTATACCGCGATAACTCTGTTAGTATGGGTGGAATTGTTGCTAGATGGTTAAGTCTGAACCGTACTAAGGGCCCCATCTTTGGAGGCATTTATGCTTCGCGCCTAGCTAAACATTTTGAAATACCTATTAGGCATGCGGATAAAGAAGAATCAGCGCTGCCCCGTGCTTATTTAGATTACAAGAGTATGATAGCGCATGATTTTTCTTGTTAAGAGTCGCGATGGGGAGCTTAAATATAAATTATACTTTGATAAACATCACCCTAAGACTATTACTCTTCCTGCTCCTGCTTTCTTTGATTCACAGGCAAAAAGAAGATATATTATTACTAGAGAGGAGGCAGATGAGTACGAAAGGAGAGTAGAGGCTGCTCGACTCCACGCTATAGCACAGGTGGCGATAGCCGCTGCGTCATGATACGACCCCAGTTTCACCTACGGATATCCGCCAGGCCATCCCTGACATTAGACCAACTTAGGCCAAAAGCCTAAACTTGGGGGAGTACGTATTTCCCGCCGACATTTACATTTATGTTCACACACACTCAATGCTAGATGTCGGTGCTCATACTCTTTCATTGTATTATCCATGCTAGTTTAAATTTCTTTTTCCTGCTTTCTTCTTGTGTGTTTTATAAACTTAAAAAAAATTAGTTAGTTTACTTTCCATGCTTGTAGTAGAATTAAAAAGAAAACCCAAAAATATTTCCTGTTCTTCTTTTACTTGTTGGGAGCTTTCCCGTGTAAATAGTTTTTATTTCTTTTTCTTTCTTTGGGGCGAGAAGACCATATTGAAAATGCTTAGTGGCTCTTATATGCATGATTGTTTAAACTTAGAGCCCATATTACTTGTCTTCTCTCTTGAGTTGAATGCTTGCAGATTCCAGCTTAGTCCAATGCACGTGCACTCTTATTATTATACACACCGTTCGGTCGTGCAAGTGAAAGGAAATAATGATGATATATGATGGACTTATTGAGAAGAGAAAAGTTGTACGAACTCGACCTCTTTTGTTTTTGTAAATATGATGATTCATCATTCCTGATTCAGCTATTATAAAGTAAACATATTTGCAATGACATTTAGAGATTATAGTTGCTTGTGCCATGCTTGATTAGCTATGAGTTATAATGGTTTACCTTGTGTGCCAACATGCTATTAGAATGATTATGATATGGTATGATGGGGTGGTATCCTCCTTTAAATGCATTGAGTGACTCGACTTGGCACATGTTCACGCATGTAGTTGAATCCAATCAACATAGCCTTCATGATATTTATGTTCATTGTGGATTATATCCTACTCATGCTTGTACTCGGTGTGAATTAATTTTAATGCATGTTTACGACTATTGTCGCTCTCTCAGTTGGTCGCTTCCCAGTCTTTTGCTAGCCTTCACTTGTACTAAGCAGGAATACTGCTTGTGCATCCAAACTCCTTAAACCCAAAGTGATTCCATATGAGTCCACCATACCTTCCTATATGCGGTATTTACCTGCCGTTCCAAGTAAATTTGTATGTGCCAAACTCTAAACCTTCAAATAAACATTCTGTTTTGCATGCTCGAATAGCTCATATGTCAACTAGAGCTGCCATTATCTTCCGTGTTAGGCGGGTTATTCTCAAGAGGAGTGGATTCCGCTCCTCATTCACGAGAAAATGGCTTGTATTCGGGATGCCCAGTCCCATGCTTTATGCACATTAAATCAAAATAACTGCAAACAAAACTCCCCTTGGGACCCGTTGGATGTTGGATGCACTCGTTGTTTCGAGCAAGCCATGGATTGATGCTTGTGGAGGAAGGGGAGTATAAACTTTACCATTCTGTTTGGGAAACGCCTATAATCTGTTTAGCATGGAAGATATCGTCGTCTTTTAGTTGTTATGTTGACAATGAAACTATGCCGCTCAAAATATAATTTATCTCTATTTCAAAACTGAGCTCTGGCACCTCTACAAATCCCTGCTTCCCTCTGCGAAGGGCCTATCTATTTACTTTTATGTTGAGTCATCACCCTTCTTATTAAAAAGCACCCGCTGGAGAGCACACTGTCATTTGCATTAATTATTATTGGTTTATATTGGGTATGACTTGACTGGATCTCTTTTACCATGAATTACAATGTTTAGTCAGTCCTTGATCTTTAAAGGTGCTCTGCATTTATGTTTTGCGGTCTCAGAAAGGGCTAGCGAGATACCATTTTGTTATATCATGTTATGATTATTTTGAGAAAGTGTTATCACCCGAGTTTTATTATTATGGCTTGCTAGCTGATTATGCTATTGATATGAGTAATTGTGAGACCTACGTGTCATTGTGAGTATGGTTAGTTCATAATAATTGCTGAGACTTGAATGCTGGCTTTTCATGTTTACAACAACAAGAGCAAACAGAGTTTGTAAAAGTTTTTCTTTTTCTCTTTTAGTTTGTCAACTGAATTGCTTGAGGACAAGCAAGGGTTTAAGCTTGGGGGAGTTTATACGTCTCCGTTGTATCTACTTTTCCAAACACTTTTGCCCTTGTTTTGGACTCTAACTTGTATAATTTGAATGGAACTAACCCAGACTGACGCTATTTTCAGCAGAACTGCCATGGTGTTGTTTTATGTGCAGAAAATAAAAATTCTCGGAATGTCCTGAAACTCCACGGAACACCTTAGAAAAAATAAAGAAAAATCCTCGAAAAAGATGAAGACCAGGGGGCCCACACCCTGCTCACGAGGGTGGGGGGAGCCCCCCCTGGGCACGCCCCCTACCTCGTGGGCCCCCTGGTGGCCCTCCGACGCCAACTCCAACTCCATATATTGGCTTTCGGGGAGAGAAAAATTAGAGAGAAGAAATCATCGCGTTTTACGATACGGAGCCGCCGCCAAGCCCTAATCTCTCTCGAGAGGGCTGATCTGGAGTCCGTTCGGGGCTCCGGAGAGGGGGATTCGTCGTCGTCGTCATCATCAACCATCCACCATGACCAATTTCATGATGCTCACCGCCGTGCGTGAGTAATTGCATCGTAGGCTTGCTGGACGGTGATGGGTTGGATGAGATTTATCATGTAATCGAGTTAGTTTTGTTAGGGTTTGATCCCTAGTATCCATTATGTTCTGAGATTGATGTTGCTATGACTTTGCTATGCTTAATGCTTGTCACTAGGGCCCGAGTGCCATGATTTCAGATCTGAACCTATTATGTTTTCATGAATATATGTGTGTTCTAGATCTTATCTTGCAAGTCTATAGTCACCTACTATGTGTTATGATCCGGCAACCCCGAAGTGACAATAATCGGGACCACTCCCGGTGATGACCGTAGTTTGAGGAGTTCATGTATTCACTATGTGCTAATGCTTTGTTCCGATTCTCTATTAAAAGGAGGCCTTAATATCCCTTAGTTTCCAATAGGACCCCGCTGCCACGGGAGGGTACGACAAAAGATGTCATGCAAGTTCTTTTCCATAAGCACGTATGACTATATACGGAATACATGCCTACATTACATTGATGAACTGGAGCTAGTTCTGTGTCACCCTATGTTATGACTGCTACATGATGAACCACATCTGGCATAATTATCCATCGCTAATCCGGTGCCTACGAGTTTTCCATATACTGGTTTACACTTTTTTACTTTTCCGTTTCTACTGTTACAATCACTACAAAATACCAAAAACATTACTTTTACTGTCTTTACTTTTGTTACCGTTACCACCACTATCATATTACTTTGCTACTAAACACTTTGCTGCAGATATTAAGTTTCCAGGTGTGGTTGAATTGACAACTCAGCTCCTAATACTTGAGAATATTCTTTGGCTCCCCTTGTGTCAAATCAATAAATTTGGGTTGAATACTCTACCCTCGAAAACTGTTGCGATCCCCTATACTTGTGGGTTATCACACACAAAAGTTGAGATTTTTCTCTGTTGTCTAGAATTTCTGGTGATTTTCAGAAGTGTTCTTGGTAGTTTCTTTTTGTGGTTTTATTTATTTTCAGAGGAGAATTCTTGCCTTGAAGGAAACCAGGAGGAGTGTGACCCTCCTCTGTGCTAAGGCAAGCCACACAAATATTTGCATGGTGTCATTTCAATATTTATGATTTTCCAACTTGAATATGAGTTATTTCATTCATTTAATCATTTCAATGAATAATGGTTATGCTAGTTTACTTTTCCTGCTTGAAGTGCCTAGTTTACAATAGTGTTTGAATGCATGAACTAGTATGATGTAGTAGAAGTATTTTTGAGAGTATGGTTATGATATGGTTAGGTTATGATCGGTATCATTTTCATATATGAGTTATTGTTTTTAATATGATAATGGCATAACTAAAAATGATGAGGTAGGAAACTAGTGAAGTTGAAACCAGTGAGTAAAAGTGATAAGTAGTGCATGTAGCATCATTCTAAGATGTTGATCCGTTTGTTTTCGTGCTATGTGGATATAGTGCATGTCGGATAGTTGCATGTTCATGGCATACTGTGACTCGAGGTTCTTTCATTTCAAGTTAAACCTGATGTAAATTCAACTTGAACATAATGTTGATCGGATCATGGTGCCACTGAATCGAGCTTCCCAGTGCAACCACATTTGCCTTTATGGAAAGGCCTTTATTCGGTCCGTTGTCATGCCTCTGGTCGGTGCCTCCAACGAGGGAAGGTCATGGGCGTGCGGTACCCTGGCCCGGTAAGCAAACATAACCTTGTGTGCCCGTTGTTGTTGTTATGGTACCTTGTGCCCGTTTGGGACCATTGATTTTTTTGCCACGTCGGTGGTCGTTGGATGTCTTTGGTAGACATCGGGGCCACCCATGACTTAGCCTCAGAGGGGAGTTGGTCGGAGTGGCCGAGAGAGTTTCATGGCAATGGGAGGGTTCCATTGGAACTCTGTTGATCCACCCGAATGGGAGTGCGTGGTCATGGGTTCCGTGGTGTGGGTACATTGTATGAACCTCTGAAGAGTGTTTATTAATCTATCGATAGCCACGTCCTCAGTTACGGTCACAACTCGTAAGTAGGTCACACCATGGGTCAACATGAATAAGCTAATCTTGCACACTAAAGATACACCGTGGCACTGGTTATGTGATGAGATCGTGGAGACCATGAGATGGTCGTTGTTGCGGAAACCAAAGAGTTGGTTCCGTTTGTGATGCGGGAGTGATCACCGTTTTGATGATATTGGTTACGAGGTAACTCGTTTGGTAGGTGAGTCGGAGGGACTTGATGCACGAGCATGTTCACTTCATGAGTAGTACGTTGATGCTTTGAATGAGTAGTATGTTGATGCTTTGCATGAGTAACATGTCGAGGTTTTGCATTTAACCTGCTTAATTGTCATATTATTGATTGCCATTATGCTTTTACTTGTCGTGAGCTTGCAAGTACATTCACTGTACTGAACTGACGTGTCATGCCAGATTTCAGGAAAGACTTACCATATCGGAGTGCTTCTCGTGTCTAGATCGTGTCCACATCGGTGTCCTTGTGTTATGGAGTTCCACTTCTTCGTGGTTCCGTTGCCGCGTAGTTGTCGTGATCGAGGCTCCTTCATGTTCATTAAATAATGGACATATTGTTCAGCCGCACCGTGTGTGCCTCTTGGCCTCTCTACTTGATGTAATATCGAACCTATGTTTCCGCTAGCATCAATAAAGCGGTTGTTTCTGTACCAAGTTGTTGTGTGTTGCCAGAAGACTAGATCTCTGGGCTGACAATGCAAGGTAAACCGGTCGAGCTAAGTCGGGGTGCCGCAACGCTTGGTATCAGAGCCGTGCTGACTGTAGGACATGCTAGACTGCTGATGCGCTAGTTGAACGGTAGCTAGTTTGAATTGTGTGCCGGTAGTGTTTTGCATTTGATTGCTGCATTGCATGCACTTGATTTATTATTATTTCTAACCCATAATGGTTGTGAGTGTAGATGGCTCCAGTACCGTATGTGTGCTAGTTGGAGCTGTCCTAGTACACTTCGCCGCACCTTCTTCGGAATGTATGGCGTTGCCTCTATCCTCACGGAAGCGACCCATAGTATCGGGTGTACCGGGAGCACCTTGCAGACTCAGTATACGAGTATCACGTCGTGGTTACCTTGAGCAGCAGTTCAGCATCTGGCTCTTACACTCGTTCCTCTGGGAGTGGTTTCGCTTCTACCTCCACTCAGGTTGTCTAGTTTGCTGTGTTTGAGATCCTCGTTGAGCTACGCTACAACGAGATTCAGATCCATACCCACCCTGGTTTTTACTACTATCCATCCCTGCACAGCGATCATCGTGTCCGCTTTCCTATCATCGATCCGGCGGCCGATAGTGTTACTAGCCACCTTTCCCACTATATCACCGCTAGTTATCTTCTGATTCACGAGCTGGTTCGAGAGCTGACTGATGCTCGCACTGCTTCAGTAGCCGCTAGATCCTATCCCACTCCACCTTCCATGGGATTTACTCCATATATTGCACCATTTTCTAGCTCGCCAGTTACCCTGGTTACTCCTTCGAGTAGCTCGGGCACCTCGACTGTGACTCACTGTAGTGCCCTTGCCAAGTGGGCCTCACTTCTCTCTACTCCCGCAACCCCTATGCTCTAGTCTCATCCCGCACCTGCCCCTGAGGGAGAGTCTTCGAGGCAGCGTCGTCGTGTCACCTTTAACCCGGAGGTTTTCATTAACACCATCAGTTCAGGATCCGAGTCCGGGTCAGGAGAGGACCCCACTGGTCTAGCAGAGTAGTAGATCGTCAGAGTATCCAAAGTTGGTAGTACGAGTGTAGTCATATTAGTCATGATGTTTCCTTATGTATGAGTACCTGTCATGATGTTCCCTGTCATGTATGAGTCTATGTATAATTATGTTGGAACTTTCTTTATTCGCCCTGGTTTTCATCGCTTTTCTTCGGCTTTGTCATTCACTTTTTCCCGCTTTTGGATGTTTCTCATCTCAGTTGCTTTGCATTGGAAAAAATAAACAAATAGGATGACGAGGGGAGGCTGCAACAGTCACGTTGGTGAGGAGGTACCTGTCCGTTGATCAGCAAGACAGGCAGGGCAATCCCCCGAACCATATCTGCAACCGCCGCCTCCACCGCCTCATCCACCAACAGTTGAACAGATAATGCGTGTGTTCGAAGAAAGAAGGAGCAACGATCTGCTTAAAGTATTGAAAAGTGTGCAGGCAATGGTGGGAAATAATGGCATTACAAATGGCAATTATTCCAAGATCTTAGACTTTCAAAGGACTAAGCCACCCAGTTTCACTCAAGTTGCTGACCCGATGGAAGACGACGATTGGTTAAGGACTATTGAAAAGAAATTGGATATTGCTCGCACAGAAGAAGTTGATAAGGTTCCATTTGCAACCCACTATCTGGAAGGAGCCGAAGCTATTTGGTGGGACAATACGAAAGCCATGTGGCTAGCAGATGAAGAAATCACATGGGATAAGTTCAAGGAAAAATTCTGTAGGTACCACATCCCCGCTGGTATCCTGAAAGTTAAACAGCGTGAGTTCCTAGCCCTCACACAAGGCAACTTATCCGTCCCTGAGTATTCAAACAAGTTCACCCATTTAGCTCGATTTCCCTGTATGATGTGGCCACCGAAGAGAGAAAGATTGATAGATTCCTCGGAGGACTGAATCAACACCTCAAATGCACTCTCAATATGCTTGATTTTCCGGATTTCCAGACTCTGGTAAACAAAGCCCTCATTGCAGAACGGGAGCACAAGCTTGTTCATGACAATAAGCCTACCTATAATGATCATAAGCGCAAGTTTGAGCCCAAGAACGATGGCCAGCCAGTGCAGAAGACCCGCACCTGGCAGCAGACTCAGGTTGAGTACAAGCCCAGTTGGCAATATAATGTTAACAAGACCTCTACCCAAGTCAAGAATGTTGTGACCAGCCCGGTGCACGAAGATTGTCAGCGTAACAATTCATGTTTCAATTATGGGCAAACCGGACATTATGCCAGACAGTGCCCCAAGAACGGCAAGTCAAATGCTCCATTCAAGCCGCAAGTCAACCACATGGGACCATATGCTGACCAAAAGACCATCCAAGGGCAAGTTCACCACCTCTCTGCATACGAAGCCCAAGAGGACCCAGAAGTCGTCATTGGTATGTTTCCTGTTAATAGCATACCTGCAATAATTTTATTTGACTCTAGGGCTTCCCACTCTTTTATTTCATAGAGTTTTGTTGCCCAAAACAAGTTTCCTTGCTCTATTTTGGGAAAGGTATGATGGTACAATCCCCGGGATCCGTGCTCAAAAGCAATCTGGCCTATCACAATTTGGAGATTGACATCAAGGGAGTCATCTTCCCATCTTCTTTGATAGTCATCGAGTCTGCCAAGTTGGATATTATTTTGGGAATGAACTAGTTGACTCAACATCAAGTATGCATCAACTATGCGACCAGAGAAGTCTCATTGACAAGTTGAGAAGGTAAAACTACACAGTTCTTTGCTTGAAGAAGCATACCCAAGAAAGAAATGGTCTTCACAGCTATAGTAGAAGAATTGGATTTAATTCATGTGGTGAGTGAGTTTCCAGACATATTCCCTGAGGAATTACCAGGAATGCTGCCAGACGAGAGCTTGAGTTTGCAATTGATCTTGTCACGGGAAACAACAACCACCTATGGGACCAGGAGGCCCCTTGCTGGTTCGGCAGGGGGGAGTCGCGTTGCACAAAGAGAAAACGAGCATGAGGAAGCACGACAGAGATCACACGGGTAGTTTTACCCAGGTTCGGGCTGCCACGAGGCGTAAAACCCTACTCCTGCTTTTGGTGGATTGATGGTGGAAATGTGGTGGTGGATGATACGTCCATTTTGCATCATGCTTTTATATCAATATTTATTGCATTATGGGATGTTATTACACATTATATCTCAATACTTATGGCTATTCTTTCTTATTTTACAAGGTTTACCATGAAGAGGGGGAATGCCGGCAGCTGGAATTCTGGCTGGAAAAGGAGCAAACATTGGAAACCTATTCTGCACTGCTCCAGAAATCCTGAAACTCCACGAAACCTATTTTTTGGAATTAATAAGAATTATTGAGCAGAAGAAATACATCAGGAGTCCCACACCCTGGCCAGGAGGGTGGGGGCGCGCCCACCCCTACTGGGCGCGCCCCTGTCTCCTGGGCCCCCTGGTGGCCCCCCGGTGTCCATCTTCTGCTATATGAAGGCTTTTACCCTGGAAAAAATCGTGGGCAAGCTTACGGGACGAAACTCCGCCGCCACGAGGCGGAACCTTGGCGGGACCAATCTAGGGCTCCGTCGGAGCTGTTCTGCCGGGGACACTTCCCTCCGGGAGGGGGAAATCATCACCAACAATCCTCTCATCGGGAGGGAGTTAATCTCCATCAACATCTTCACCAGCACCATCTCCTCTCAAAACCCTAGTTCATCTCTTGTATCCAATCTTGTATCCAAACCACAAATTGCTACCTGTGGGTTGCTAGTAGTGTTGATTACTCCTTGTAGTTGATGCTAATTGGTTTACTTGGTGGAAGACCATATGTTCAGATCCTTTATGCATATTATTACTCCTCTGATTATGAACATGAATATGCTTTGTGAGTAGTTACGTTTGTTCCTGAGGACATGGGTGAAGTCTTGCTATTAGTAGTCATGTGAATTTGGTATTCATTCGATATTTTGATGAGATGTATTTTGTCTTTTCCTCTAGTGGTGTTATGTGAATGTCAACTACATGACACATCACCATTATTTGGGCCTAGAGGAAGGCATGGGGAAGTAATAAGTAGATGATGGGTTGCTAGAGTGACAGAAGCTTAAACCCTAGTTTATGCGTTGCTTCGTTAGGGGCTGATTTGGATCCATATGTTTAATGCTGTGGTTAGGTTTACCTTAATACTTCTTTTGTAGTTGCGGATGCTTGCAATAGGGGTTAATCATAAGTGGGATGCTTGTCCAAGTAAGGGCAGTACCCAAGCACCGGTCCACCCACATATCAAATTATCAAAGTACCGAACGCGAATCATATGAGCGTGATGAAAACTAGCTTGACGATAATTCCCATGTGTCCTCGGGACCTCCTTTCTCATTGTAAGAAATTTTCCAGGCTTATCCTTTGCTACATAAAGGATTGGGCCACCTGCTGCACTTTATTTACTTTATTTACTTGTTACTCGTTACAATTTATCTTATCAGAAAACTATCTATTACCTATAATTTCAGTGCTTGCAGAGAAAACCTTACTGAAAACCGCTTATCATTTCCTTCTGCTCCTCGTTGGGTTCGACACTCTTACTTATCGAAAGGACAATGATAGATCCCCTACACTTGTGGGTGATCAAGACTCTTTTATGGCGTTGTTGCCAGGGAGTGTAGCGCTTTTGGTGAGTGGAACTTGGTAAGGAAACATTTATATAGTGTGCTAAAATTTTCTGTTACTTGTCACTATGGAAACTAATCCTTTGAGGGGCTTGTTCGGGGTATCTTCACTGCGACCAGAAGAGCAAAGAGTTGCTCCTCAACCTACTGAACTTTTTGAAAATATTTACTTTGAGATTCCTTCGGGTATGATAGAGAAACTGCTAGCTAATCCATTTGCAGGAGATGGAACATTGCATCCCGATTTACACCTTATCTTTGTGGATGAAGTTTATGGATTATTTAAGCTTGCAAGTATTCCCGATGATGTTGTCAAAAGGAAGGTCTTCCCTTTATCTTTTAAGGGAGATGCATTGACATGGTATAGGCTATGTGATGATACGAGATCCTGGAATTATAAACGATTGAAGTTGGAATTTCACCAGAAGTTCTATCCTATGCATCTTGTTCATCGTGATCGTAATTACATATATAATTTCTGGCCTCGCGAAGGAGAAAGCATCGCTCAAGCTTGGGGGAGGCTTAAATCAATGTTATATTCATGCCCCAATCATGAGCTCTCCCGGGAAATGATTATTCAAAAATTTTATGCTCGGCTTTCTCTCAATGATCGCAACCTGCTCGATACTTCCTGCGCTGGTTCTTATATGCTGAAGACTATTGATTTCAAATGGGACTTATTGGAAAGAATTAAATGCAACTCTGAAGATTGGGGTTCCGACGATGGTAAGGAGTCAGGTATGACACCTAAGTTCGATTGTGTTAAATCTTTTATGGATACCGATGCTTTTCGTGGATTTAGCGCTAAGTATGGACTTGACTCTGAGATAGTAGCTTCTTTCTGTGAATCTTTTGCTACTCAAGTTGATCTCCCTAAAGAGAAGTGGTTTAAATATAATCCTCCCGTTGAAGTAAAAGTAGTTGCACCTATTACAGTTGAAGAAAAGACTATCACCTATAGTGATCCTATTGTTCCTACTACATATGTTGAGAAACCTCCTTTTCCTGTTAGGATAAAGGATCATGCTAAAACTTCGACTGTTGTTCGTAAGAGTAATACTAGGACTTATACACCTCCTGAGCAAATCAATGTTGAACCTAGTATTGCTATGGTTAAAGATCTCTTGGATGATGATTTAGATGGACATGTTATTTATTTCTATGGTGAAACTGCTAATTTAGCTAGACCAGATACTAAGATACATAGACCTTTGGTAGGCATGCCTGTTATTTCCGTTAAAATAGGAGATCATTGTTATCATGGTTTATGTGATATGGATGCTAGTTCTAGTGCGATACCCTATGACTTATATAAAGAAATTATGCATGATATTTCACCCGTTGAATTGGAAGACAATGATGTTACCATTAAGCTTGCTAATAGGGATACCATTAAACCAGTTGGGATAGTTAGAGATGTTGAAGTTTTGTGTGGGAAGGTTAAATATCCTGCTGATTTTCTTGTTCTTGGTTCCCCACAAGATGACTTTTGTCCCATTATTTTTGGTAGACCCGTCTTAAATACAGCTAGTGCTAGGATTGATTGTGAAAAACATACTGTCATAGTTGGCTTAGATGGTATGTCTCATGAGTTTAATTTTGCTAAGTTTCATAGACAACCTCGTGATAGAGAATCACCTAGTATGGATGAGATTATTGGTCTTGCTTCCATTGCTGTGCCTCCTACTGATCCGTTAGAACAATATTTGCTTGACCATGAAAATGATATGTTTATGAAGGAAAGAAGGGAAATAGATGAAGTGTTCCTTAAACAGGAACTTGTGCTGAAACATAACCTTCCCGTTGAAATTCTTGGGGATCCCCCTCCACCCAAGGGTGATCCCGTGTTTGAACTCAAACCATTACCTGATAATCTTAAGTATGCTTATCTTGATGAAAAGAAAATATATCCTGTTATTATTAGTGCTAACCTTTCAGAGCAAGAAGAAGAAAGATTATTGAAAACTCTGAAGAAGCACCGAGCAGCTATTGGATATACTCTAGATGATCTTAAGGGCATTAGTCCCACATTATGCCAACACAAAATTACAGTGGAGAAAGATGTCAAACCAGTTAGAAATCCTCAACGACGACTTAATCCCAAGATGAAAGAAGTGGTAAGAAAGGAGATACTAAAGCTCCTTGAGGCAGGTATAATTTATCCCGTTGCTGATAGTGATTGGGTAAGCCCTATCCATTGTGTTCCTAAAAAGGGAGGTATTACCGTTGTTCCTAATGATAAAGATGAATTGATCCCGCAAAGAATTATTACGGGTTATAGGATGGTAATTGATTTCCGTAAATTAAATAAGGCTACTAAGAAAGATCATTACCCTTTACCTTTTATTGATCAAATGCTAGAAAGACCTATCCAAATACACTCATTTCTGCTTTCTAGATGGTTGTTCTAGTTTCTCTCAAATACCCGTGTCAACGGGGGATCAATCAAAGACTACTTTTACTTGCCCTTTCGGTACTTTTGCTTATAGACATATGACTTTTGGTTTATGTAATGCACCTGCTACCTTTCAAAGATGCATGATGGCTATATTCTCTGATTTTTGTGAAAAGATTTGTCAGGTATTCATGGATGACTTCTCCGTTTACGGATCCTCTTTTGATGATTGTTTGAGCAACCTTGATCGAGTTTTGCAGAGATGCGAAGACACTAGTCTCGTCCTGAATTGGGAAAAGTGTCACTTTATGATTAATGAAGGCATTGTCTTGGGGCACAAGATTTCTGAGAGAGGTATTGAAGTTGACAAAGCCAAAGTTGATGCTATTGAAAAGGAGCCATGTCCCAAGGACATAAAAGGTATAAGAAGTTTCCTTGGTCATGCCGGTTTTTATAGGAGGTTCATTAAGGACTTCTCTAAAATCTCTAGGCCTTGACTAATTTATTGCAAAAAGATATTCCTTTTGTCTTTGATGATGATTGTGTAGAAGCATTTGAAATACTTAAGAAAGCTTTGATCACTGCACCTATTGTTCAGCCACCTGATTGGAATTTACCTTTTGAAATTATGTGTGATGCTAGTGATTATGCTGTAGGTGCTGTTCTAGGGCAAGGAGTTGAGAAGAAATTGAATGTTATCTAGTATGCTAGTAAGACCCTTGATTATGCCCAGAGAAATTATGCTACTACTGAAAAAGAGTTCTTAGCAGTTGTGTTTGCATGTGATAAGTTTAGACCTTATATTGTTGATTCCAAAGTTACTATTCACACTAATCATGCTGCTATTAAATATATTATGGAAAAGAAAGATGCTAAGCCTAGGCTCATTAGATGGGTTATCTTGCTCCAAGAATTTGATTTACATATTATTGATAGAAAGGGAGCTGAGAACCCCGTTGCAGACAACTTGTCTAGGTTAGAGAATGTTCTTGATGACCCACTGCCTATTGATGATAGCTTTCCTGATGAACAATTAGTGGTCATTAATGCTTCTCGTACTGCTCCCTGGTATGCTGATTATGCTAATTACATTGTTGCTAAATTTATACCGCCTAGTTTCACATACCAGCAAAAGAAAAAGTTCTTTTATGATTTAAGACATTACTTCTGGGATGACCCACACCTTTATAAAGAAGGAGTAGATGGTGTTATTAGACGTTGTGTGCCTGAGCATGAACAAGAACAGATCCTACGCAAGTGTCACTCTGAATCTTATGGAGGACACCACGCTGGAGATAGAACTGCACACAAGGTACTACAATCTAGTTTTTATTGGCCTACTCTTTTCAAAGATGCCCGTAAGTTTGTCTTATCTTGTGACGAATGTCAAAGAATAGGTAACATTAGTAGACATCAAGAAATGCCTATGAATTACTCTCTTGTTATTGAACCATTTGATGTTTGGGGCTTTGATTATATGGGACCTTTTCCTGCCTCTAATGGTTATACACATATTTTAGTTGCTGTTGATTACGTTACTAAGTGGGTAGAAGCTATTCCAACTAGTAGTGCTGATCATAACACTTCTATTAAAATGCTTAAAGAAGTTATTTTTCCGAGGTTTGGAGTACCTAGATATCTTATGACTGATGGTGGTTCACATTTTATTCATGGTGCTTTCCGTAAGATGCTTGCTAAGTATGATGTTAATCATACAATCGCATCTCCTTATCATCCGCACTCTAGTGGTCAAGTAGAGTTGAGCAATAGAGAGCACAAATTAATCTTACAAAAGACTGTCAATAGATCTAGAAAGAATTGGTCCAAAAAACTTGATGATGCATTATGGGCCTATAGAACTACATACAAACATCCTATGGGTATGTCTCCTTATAAGATGGTTTACGGAAAAGCGTGCCATTTACCTCTTGAACTTGAACATAAAAGCATATTGGGCTATTAAAGAGCTCAACTATGACTTCAAACTTGCCGGTGAGAAGAGGTTGTTTGATATTAGCTCACTTGATGAATGGAGAACCCAAGCCTATGAGAATGCCAAGCTATTCAAAGAAAAAGTCAAACGTTGGCATTACAAAAGGATACAAAAGCGTGAGTTTAACGTAGGAGATTATGTGTTATTATTCAACTCTCGTTTAAGATTTTTTGCAGGAAAACTTCTCTCTAAATGGGAAGGTCCTTACGTTATCGAGGAGGTCTGTCGTTCTAGTGCCATAAAAATCAACAACTTCGAAGGCACAAGTCCGAGGGTGGTGAACGGTCAAAGAATTAAACATTATATTTTAGGTAATCCTATCAATGTTGAAACTAATATTACTGAAACCGTAACCCCGGAGGAATACATAAGGGACACTTTCCAGAATGTTCCAGATTCCGAGAAGGAATAGGTATGTGGTACGGTAAGTAAACCGACTCCAAAACAACTCCAAGGGCAATTTTTATCAGTTTTGGAATATTTAAAAATTTTAGGAAGAAAGAAGTAGTCCGAGAGGGACACGAGGCCCCCACGACAGTGGAGGGCGTGCCCACCCTTACTAGGCGTGCCCCCTGTCTCGTGGGCACCTTGTGTGCCTTCTGGACTCCGTTTTATTGCACGTTACGTATTTTGGTCGGTAAAAATTCATTATATATACTCCCGAAGGTTTTGACCACCGTATCACGCAAATTTCCTCTCTTTTTGTTTCAAGCTGTTTCTGTTTTAGATCTAGAGCATCATGTCGTCTCCAAGCGCTCCCAAGAACAAGTTTTTCGAGAGGGTTATCAACCCCTATCTCACGGAGGTGCTGCAACACCCTCAAACCATTGAGATGCGTGAGGGGGTGCTGCACATCCGCGATGTGGAGGGACCAAGACGTACAGGAAGCCTGGAGACAAAGCTCGAAGCCATGGAGCAGCAAGTTTTCAAGTGCCAAGGGATGGTGGAGTGTGGACTCAACGCCAACCAGATGATGATCACAGAGTTCACCAACAACCACAAGCTGGATGCCAAAGTCATTGGGGAGACCATCATCAAGCTTCAAGAGAAAATCGAGCACCTCCAAGCCCAGATCTATGACCTGCAAAACCAGAACTGTGAGTATGAATATAGATTCAAGAGGATGAGTTTGGCTGCAGATTTAAGGATCCCGGAGACTCGATCATCCTTCTATGATGGTGAGCCTATGCCTTGGAAGACGGACGACAAGCCTACATCATCAACAACTCCTACTTCACCACCTTCGAGGACATAATCACATGGGTATGGGCACTCCCCTTGGTAACTGCCAAGCTTGGGGGAGGTGCCCCGGTATCGTATCACCATCACACTCCTATCTTTACCATTTTATTTAGTTCGATCCTTTTAGTAGTATCTTGATCTAGTAGATTGAAGTTTTGATATCAAGTAGTTTTGAGTTTTGCTTTGTGATCTCTTTGTGTAATCGAGTCCGTGAGCTATCTATAATAAAGATTAGTGTTGAGTCAAGGGCTTTGCTATGTTGATATGATCTTGAGAAAGTAGAAAGAATAAAAGAGTTCATATTGATCTTGTGGTTAGTGATGACTTCACACATAGAAAGTATGTGGCATAAAAGTTGTTGAGAGTTGATAAACGTAGTTTTGGTCATCATTGCAATTAATAGGAAGTGATAAGGAAAGAGAGGTTCACATATAAATATATTATCTTGGACACCTTTTATGATTGGGAGCACTCATTAAGTATGACATGCTAAAAGAGTTGACATTGGACAAGGAAGACAACATAATGGTTTATGTTTTCTCACATCTCAGTTAAAGTATATTGTCATTGACCTTCCAAACATGTTGAGCTTGCCTTTCCCCCTCATGCTAGACAAATTCCTTGCACCAAGTAGAGATACTACTTGTGCTTCCAAATATCCTTAAACCCAGTTTTTCCATGAGAGTCCACCATACCTACCTATGGATTGAGTAAGATCCTTCAAGTAAGTTGTCATGTTGCAGGCAATAAAAATTGCTATCTAAATATGTATGACTTATTAGTGCAGAGAAAATAAGCTTTATACGATCTTGTTGTGGAAGTAATAAAAGCGACGGACTGCATAATAAAGGTCCACATACAAGGGGCAATATAAAGTGATGTTCTGTTGCATTAAGATTTTGTGCAGCCAACCCTAAATGCACATAACAACCTCTACTTCCCTTTGCGAAGGGCCTATCTTCTACTTTATGTTTTTTACTTTATGCTTGAGTCAAGGTGATCCTCACCTTTCCCTTTTACATTTTATCCTTTGGCAAGCTCCTCGTGTTTGAAAGATCATGATATATATATCCAATTGGATGTAAGTTAGCATGGGCTATTATTGTTGACATCACCTAAAGGTGAATACATTGGGAGGCAACACAATAAGCCCCTATCTTTCTCAGTGTCTGGCTGAAACTCCATAACCACAAGTATTGCGTGAGTGTTAGCAATTGTAGAAGGCTACAAGATAGTTGAGTATGTGGCCTTGCTGAAAAGCTCTATTGTTGACTCTTTCTGATGTTATGATAAATTGCAATTGCTTCAATGACTGAGATTATAGTTTGTTAGTTCTCAATGAAGATTCGAACCATACTTGACATTGTGAATTGATCATTACTTGAGCATAAGAAATCATATGATAAAATCTATTTATGTTGCTGTTATAAGAATAATCATGATGCCCTCATGTCCGTATTTTATTTTTATCGACACCTCTATCTCTAAATATGTGGACATATTTTTCGATTTCGGCTTCCGCTTGGGGACAAGCGAGGTCTAAGCTTGGGGGAGTTGATACGTCCATTTTGCATCATGCTTTTATAACAATATTTATTGCATTATGGGATGTTATTACACATTATATCTCAATACTTATGGCTATTCTCCCTTATTTTACAAGGTTTACCATGAAGAGGGGGAATGCCGGCAGTTGGAATTCTGGCTGGAAAACGAGCAAACATTGGAAACCTATTCTGCACTGCTCCAAAAATCCTGAAACTCCAGGAAACCTATTTTTGGAATTAATGAGAATTATTGAGCGGAAGAAATACATCAGGGGGCCCACACCCTGGCCAGGAGGGTGGGGGGTGCGCACACCCCTACTGGGTGCGCCCCCTGTCTCCTGCGCCCCCTGGTGGCCCCCCGGTGTCTATCTTCTGCAATATGAAGGCTTTTACCCTGGAAAGAATTGTGGGCAAGATTACGGGATGAAACTCCGCCGCCACGAGGCGGAACCTTGGCAGAACCAATCTAGGGCTCTGGCGGAGCTGTTCTACCGAGGACACTTCCCTCCGGGAGGGGGAAATCATCACCAACGTCATCACCAACAATCCTCTCATCGGGAGGGGGTCAATCTCCATCAACATCTTCACCAGCACCATTTCCTCTCAAAACCCTAGTTCATCTCTTGTATCCAATCTTGTATCCAAACCACAAATTGGTACCTGTGGGTTACTAGTTGTGTTGATTACTCATTGTAGTTGATGCTAATTGGTTTACTTAGTGGAAGATCATATGCTCAGATCCTTTATGCATATTATTACTCCTCTAATTATGAACATTAATATGCTTTGTGAGTCTCCTCTAATTATGAACATTAATATGCTTTATGAGTAGTTACGTTTGTTCCTGAGGACATGGGTGAAGTCTTGCTATTAGTAGTCATGTGAATTTGGTATTTGTTCGATATTTTGATGAGATGTATGTTGCGTTTTCCTCTAGTGGTGTTATGTGAACGTAGACTACATGACACTTCACCATTATTTGGGCCTATAGGAAGGCATGGGGAAGTAATAAGTAGATGATGGGTTGCTAGAGTGACAGAAGCTTAAACCCTAGTTTATGCGTTGCTTCGTTAGGGGCTGATTTGGATCCATATGTTTAATGTTGTGGTTAGGTTTACCTTAACACTTCTTTTGTAGTTGCGGATGCTTGCAATAGGGGTTAATCATAAGTGGGATGCTTGTCCAAGTAAGGGCAGTACCCAAGCACCGGTCCACCCACATATCAAATAATCAAAGTACCAAACGTGAATCATATGAGCGTGATGAAAACTAGCTTGATGATAATTCCCATGTGTCCTCGGAACCTCCTTTCTCATTATAAGAAATTGTCCAGGCTTATCCTTTGCTACATAAAGGATTGGGCCACCTTGCTGCACTTTATTTACTTTATTTACTTGTTACTCGTTACAATTTATCTTATCTCAAAACTATCTATTACCTATAATTTCAGTGCTTGCAGAGAAAACCTTACTGAAAACCGCTTATCATTTCCTTCTGCTCCTCGTTGGCTTTGACACTCTTACTTATCGAAAGGACTACGATAGATCCCCTACACTTGTGGTTCATCAGTGGAGCGTAGTACACTTGCCTGGCAAGGGTTGCCTCAGGGCAGCAGTGACTACGCACGTATGGGGGTGTGAATTATCCAACCTTCTAACCCCCTCTACGGTTGCCAAGGGCCTCCTTTTATAGATCAAGGGGGCAACACAATGGCAAAATAGTCATTATGCATTGATATGCTAGCAAACAGTGCTATCATACCTAACTCTGTGGGCTGACAGTGTGCATTTAATGCACCGCTCAACGTCACATCGTCGGTTGCCCGGCAGGGCTTGCTGGGTTATCTTGCCAGCTCCACGCCTGCTTGTTTGACACGCCATAGGACGGTTGTCATCTGTGGATTTTTCCTGTAGGGAGAGGCTGCCATGTGGCGAATGGCTTCCACTTAATCACTCTATGGCTTGACACCGCACTGATCAACGACGTGAGTCGTGATGGAGTGGTTGGTGAGGTGATTTAGCCTCCGCAAGTCCCGGCAGGCCCTGCCGGGACTCCTTGGTCTTCTTCTTCTGGGGTGGCCTTGTCCCTTGTCGGGCTCGCCTTCCTGGCAAAGGGGGCCTTTCTTTTGATGATATCTTGCTTCTCTGGCTTATTCTTGGTCCCTCTGATCTGCTTGTTGGTCCTTCAAATCTCTTGGTTTCTTGTACTCTGTCTTGGGTTGGTGCTTCAATCTTGATCTTGTGCCTGTCCACAGTCAGGGCAACAGACCTAGGGTTTGTTGCACCGACATAAGCCCCCGGGCCTGCCCCGAGTGCGTTGTCGACCATCGTCGGGGTAGGGCCTAATAAGTGCACAGGAGAGGGTGCTAAAGAGGCTGGTCTCTTGAGATCTTCTTTGCTTCTTCATTAGTCTTGATTTCGGGCCAGTTTCCGGTTTCCCCACGCGTCGTGTAAAGCCAATAATTGTGGGGCCGCTCCAATAATGGCCCGTGAATGACTTTAGCACATGGGGTAGAAACTGCCAGTTCACTCTTCCTATCACACCCTTATCCTTAGCCACGTACGCTGCATGCATCACGCGGGGTAGGTAACGGAGGCGCGTGGTGCGGGAGAGTATGATGGCGAGGGCCCGGCTTCCTTGAACTGGTGGAGAAGGACGGTGGTTACCCGTTGCGGAACCAGCCCCTAGCCCCTGCTTTCTTATAAAAGGAAGAGCGGGGGAGGAGTGGAGGCATTCATCCGCACTCTTCTTATCCTCTGCCTCGCTTCGTCTTGGATATGATGGAAGGGAGAGCCCGGGACTGGCCCCCAGGTTTGAGCTTTGGGTTGATGATGCCTAGCAATGGTGCTGGAGCCCGTGAGCTTGGTCCTAGTCCAATGTGAAGGGCTTGGGACCGTTGGAAATCCTAGTACAGTCCCTCTTCTTGGAACCGGGGTTGATGCCGACAAGGAGGGCGCCTTCTTGCCCGCCATGGCGGGACATGGTGCGCTTCAGGCCCTCAGGTCGTCTTGGTCGCTCGCCGTCTCCCCGGAGGGGGCGTCGGACCACGAGGCCGGCACTTCCCTGGAAATGTGTTGATGAAGATGAAGCCAGGGAAGACGGAGAAGGCGGGAGGCAAGCCGCTAGGACGAAGTACGACTACATTGACGCGTTCGTCTCGTCCTGGCGACCTACCACCTCGTCTTCCCGCTCCTCCCCTCCTCCCAGACACTGTCATCGCCGGCCTCCTGGTTGCCTGGGAGGGGGCTATTCTCTTGGTCCCTTCGCTTCCTCCAACAGTCTTCCAGCTGAGCTTTGGTGGATGTCTCCACTGTCGCTCGAGCTCGGGCTTCTTGCGGGCCCTGATGGTGGTGACCAAGGGCGTCGCCGGGCTGCTCCGCCTGCCTTTCTCCTTCTCAGCCTCGCCACTCCCAATCTTGTCAAGCTGCGCCCGTTAGTTCCTGACAAGGATCGGGGGTGGCGTTGTGCCGGCGTGTTGCCTGTCCTCTTCTCTTCCCGCCGCACTACCTGAGATAAGAGGGACATGGAAAGGAGTTTACGGGGCACTTATCTTTTTTCAATCTTAAATCAGTAGGCACTTGCCAAATTTTAATTCAAATAGTGTAATCTCCCGAGTCCATGTTTGTGTTCTATAATGCTAGTACTTGCATCAGCATGTTAGTGAAAATATAAACCTTGCCGGGAACCCGTGCATGTATATGTCCATGCAGAGGCAAGATGCCCCTTTAGTGTAAGTAAACAAGTTTTTCCCGGCAGGCTATGTTGCCGGCACCCTTTTTGTCTTCCGGAGAGCCACATCTGCCGGGTTACAGACAAAGGGACCAACCCCCCGCCAACTTCCTTTTACCAAAGGCCACTACGACCATTCTGACCGAAGCAATGTTCGAGTCAGGGATGGGAGCACATAAGTTTAAAAAGAGTGGCGAGGTTTTCTAATGCATAAGTTATAGCTTACAGAACACGAATGGACAAGAGGTAGAACTTATCTATTTTGGCTAGCCGGGGATCACAGTGTTGGGAAATCTTCTCAACTCCTTGTCAAAGCCGAGTTCACGGAGAGAACCTGCAGCTTCATGCAGAGAATGAATGCAGGATGCGACCCTATCTATCTGCATATGCAAATGCTCATCAAATGCTTATGCAGTGATCTTAGAATCCTCATGCATGCATGTAGTCTTGGTCGGGGGCCCCCAAGCATTTCTTTATTTTCTCTTGCACGGGGTCATCACCATGGCTTTGTACAAGGGATTGCATGCAGCCGAGGCAAGGCCTGTACAAATGGGTGGCTGCCGGGCAGGGCCCGACAGCCGCGCCTTATGGGCAGAACTTGCGGAGATGCTCAATTTTCCATGAGTTCTGCAACTGAGTGCCATCTCCGGTCTCCAGACGAACTGCGCCAGGTTTGGTGAATCGTACTACCCGGTAAGGGCCTTCCCGCTTTGGTGACAACTTGTTTGTACCCTTGGCGGACTAAATGAGCCTAAGGACAAAGTCACCTTCCTCAGAACACCGGGCATGAACCCTGCGGCTACGATAGCGACGGAGGGCTTGCTGATTGCGTGCAGCACGCGTAGCAGCCCAGAGACTTTTCTCCTCGAGTAGCACAACGTCGTCACGCTGGTGCTGATCTTGCACTACTTCATCGTAGGCAAGCACTCGAGGCGACCCGTAAATGAGTTCCATGGGGATAACTGCTTCTGCCTCGTAGACCAGGGAGAAGGGAGTCTGCCCGGTAGCTCGGTTAGGTGTCATTCTGAGGGACCAGAGAACTACCGGCAGCTCCTCGATCCACCGCCTACCGTGCTTCTACAGCATATCAAAGGTTCTTGTCTTGAGTCCATGCAGCAGTTCAGCGCTCGCCCTCTCAGCTTGTCCATTGCTTCGGGGGTGTCCCACAGAGGCGAATGAGATCTTGCATCTGAAGGCATGAACATATTGCATGAAGGCACGGCTCATGAACTGGGTGCAGTTGTCGGTGATGACTCTTGCCGGAACTCCAAAACAACACACCAGATCTTTCAAGAACTTGATAGCTGACTGAGTAGTCACCTTTCTCACGGTAGTCACTTCCGGCCACTTTGTAAAGTTGTCGATAGCAACAAACAAGAATTCAAAGCCCCCGATTGCTCGGGGAAAGGGGCCAAGGATATTGAGCCCCCAGACCAAAAATGGCCATGATAGAGGGATTGTCTGAAGAGCTTGGGCAGGTAGGTGGGTTTTCTTGGAATGGAACTGGCAGGCTCCACACTTGGTGACTAGCTCGACCGCATCTTGGAGGGCTATGGGCCAATAGAATCCTTGCCGGAATGCTTTCCCAACTAATGCCCTTGATCCAATGTGAGAGCCGCACATGCATTTGTGTAGCTCAGCCAACAGTTCCTTTCCTTCTTCCTGATAGACGCACTTCAATTTCACACCGTTGGGCCTCCTTCTATACAGAGTGTCATCGACAAACTGATACATACTGGCCCTTCGGGCTACTTTTTCAGCTTCGTCTTGGTCGCTGGGAAGCTCTCTAGTTTGGAGGAAGCGGAGAATGTGCCTTGCCCAAGTTGGAGCCTGGGGCTCAGCAACGAGGGCTAACGGCACCTCCTCTACTGCAGGAGCACATGCCTCATACACGGGGTCCATGGGCCCGGCTGGAGGGGCTGGACCGGCAAGTTATGAGGAGTTGTTTCTGGCAGGGTCTCTGCTAGGAGCAGATGACTCTACTTGGAGAGGCCTACCAGTGTCCAACTTTCTCCCTTTTTGGGCCATTGTTGCTGGGGATACGGAGGGCTAAGTGAGATGGAGAACAAAAGTTCCTGGTTCCATAGGAAGCTTCTGCGTAGCGCACTTTGACAGATGATCAGCTATGCTATTTTCCACACGGGGTACGTGATCTGTTTGCAATCCGTCAAAGTGCTCCTCTAATCTCCTCACTTCCTCGACGTATGCCTCCATCAATGGACTTTGGTAATCCTTGTTGACTTGTCTCACCACAAGCTGTGAATCTCCTCGAACGATCAGCTTCTTAATTCCCAATTCAGCTGCAATCCTGAGCCCGACAAGGAGCCCTTCATACTCTGCTATATTGTTGGTTGCTTCTTCCTGGGAAAAATGTATTCGGACGACGTACCTCAAGTGCTCCCCAGAGGGCGACAAGAAGCACGCCAGCCCATGCACCTTGTAGGGAAAAAGCACCATCAAAATACATAATCCATTCTTGGGGCGATTCCTTGCCGGGGATAACTGTCTCTATCACTTCCTCATCAGGGGTTGGCATCCATTCTGCAATAAACTCTGCCAACACCCTGCTCTGGATAGTTGATGTGCTTTCAAACTTCAAACCAAACCGGATAGCTCCAAAGCCCACTCCA
Source organism: Triticum dicoccoides (assembly GCF_002162155.2). Taxonomy (NCBI): domain Eukaryota; kingdom Viridiplantae; phylum Streptophyta; class Magnoliopsida; order Poales; family Poaceae; genus Triticum; species Triticum dicoccoides. The sequence continues at coordinate 338,477,938 of NC_041391.1, read as the reverse complement.
CTATTCTGCCGGTAGCCTTTTTTGGAGTATCTGTTGCAACGGGAAACGAGTGACAATCGTGATCTCATGGGCTTGGAAGTAGTGGCGCAATTTTCTTGAGGCCAGATGAGACCAAAATCCAACTTCTGCACGCCAGAGTACCTCGATCTAGCCCCTTGTAACAAGGAGCTAATGAAGTACACTGGGCGCTGCACTACTTTCTTATTCGCCACGTCCTTGGGGTTGCCCTCGTTGTTGTGCTCACTGCTGTCCTGATCCTTGTCCAACTCTGCTGGTCTCTGTTCACTCTCTGCCTCATCCACTTCTTGCTGTGCTACCAAGGCTGAACTAACAACTTGGTTGGTTGCTGCTAAGTATAGCAGCAACAACTCCTAGGGTTTGGGATCCACCAAGGTAGGCATAGAGGACAGGTAGGCCTTCAACTCTTTCAAAGCTGCATCTGCTTTTAGGGTCCACTTCATAGGACCCGCCTTCTTCAAAATTTTGAAGAACGACAGGGCACGCTCGGCAGACTTGGAGATGAATCTGCTTAGTGCGGAAACACATCCTATTAGGCACCTTACATCTTTAATTTTCCTTGGCTCTTGGATCTGCTCAATGGCCTTGATCTTGTCGGGATTAGCTTCGATCCCCCATTGGGACACAAAGAACCCAAGTAGCATGCTGGAGGGAACGCCAAACACTCACTTCTCTGGGTTGAGCTTCAAGTTAATCTTGCGCAGATTTGTAAATATCTCCTCCAAATCCTGGATAAGAGTTGCTCTGTCCTTGGTTTTGACCAGAATGTCATCCATATAAGCTTCAATGTTTCTGTGTAGCTGAGGTTCAAAACCAATCTGGACTGCCCTTGGAAAAGTGGACCCGACAGTCTTTAATCCAAATGGCATGCAGAGAAAGCAGTACATACCACATGGAGTGATGAACACGTCTTCTCCTCACCTTCTTTGTACATGAAGATTCGGTGATATCCAAAATATGCATCCAAAAATGAGAGCAAATCATAGCCTGAAGTGGAATCCACAATCTGATCAATACGCGGTGAGGGAAACGGGTCCTTCGGGCAAGCCTTGTTGAGATCTGTGAAATCAATGCAAAGCCTCCACTTCCCGTTTGCCGTCTGTACTACCACTAGATTTGCTAACCACATGGTATGTGGTACTCCTCTGACCAAACCAGCTGCTTCAAGTTTCTTGATCTCTTCTGCAATGAACTGCTGCCTCTCTAAGGCATGTTTCAGGACTTTCTGCTTGAAAGGTCGGGCATGCGGGCAGACAACAAGGTGGTGCTTGTTTACCTCCCTGGGAACACCTGGGATATCAGATGGTTGCCAGGAAAACACATCGATATTCGCCCGTGAGAAGGAAACGAGCGTGCTTTCCTATTTGTCATTGAGGGTGGCACTAATAGTGAAAGTACCATGAATGCCAGCCAGCCCTGACGGGACCTTCTTCACTTGGGGTGCAGCAACCTAGGATCTCTTGTTGTTGGAGGACTTTGGCACGTCGTCAATGGGTGTCATGCACTCGGTGGGGGCATGCTTCCTGGACTCTTTACCAGAGGTCCTACAATCCCTCTTTTTCCTTTACTTTCCTTGGCGGGAACCGCTGTTGCCGCTGCCTCTGCCGTGACCGTGTCCCGGTACATCTTGTCCACACCAATGATTGCATCCTTCTCATCTAATGGGATGGTGATATCTCCCAGTGGCCCATGCATCTTCAAGGTGTTGTAGGCATAGTGGGATGCCGCCATGAATTTAGCTAGAGCCAGGCGTCCAAGAATCCCATTGTACGGCAGGGGGAGATCGACCACGTCAAACACAACCTTCTCAGTCTGGTAGTTCAGTTCTCCCCCAAACGTTAGCAGCAACGTGATCTTTCCCTTAGGATGACTGCTTCCTGGATTAACTCCTTGAAACGTGCCAGTAACCTCTAGCTCTTCCTCTGCTATCTGAAGCTTGCTGATAAATGCTGGGGAAATCAAATTCAGTGCGGCCCCGCCATCCACCAACATCTTCATGACTTGGAGGTTGCGAATTGTTGGATAAACCAACAATGGCAGGCATCCTACCGCAGTGGTACGGCTAGTATGATCCTCCTCGTCAAAGATGATGGGCATACGGGACCATTTGACCGGCTTCCGGGCCTCTGGTGCTAGTTCCACGACATTAACTTCTCGCGCCCACGGGTTGAGCTGGCGGTGAGAGGTGTGCAAAGATGCACCCCCGTCAACGCACAGGGCATCAGTGGCCTTCTGAAACTCTTGATCACTGGTTTCCTCTTCATCCCCTCCATCACTCTCCTCATTACAGGCTTCCTTCTCTTGACCCCTGGCGGGTTTTCCTTGGTTCCGAAAGGGTTTGCCGAGGCGATTTACTTCACCACCTCGGCCCTTACCGCAAGCAACATTCTGACCCTTTTCCTTATCACGCTTCTCATACTCTGCTCTTTATCTCTCGACAAGCTTCTCAACCTGATAACACTCTTGAAGGTCGTGGTCCTTAGTCCGATGAATCTTGCAATATGGCCCATCACCTTTCCCGGCCATCTTGGCAGCGACGGCTTCCCGACAATCAGCGCACATGGTAGCTTCCTTGCCGGGGGCCTCAACTTTGGCCTTTTTGCTGGTACTAGGCATTCCTGATCCTTCAACGGTCACCACTGCCTTATCCCGCCGCTCCTTACTATGCATCTTGATCTTCTTCTGACTGGTTCATTCATCATCATCCTTTGAATCAACATTGATGCAATCTTCCTCTCCGGGCAACTTCCTTCCCTCCTCCATCCGAGCACACTTATCCACCAATGTGTAGAGCTCCTTCACAGTCTTGGGCAACCGCACATTCATCTTAGAACGAATCCGGCGGTGCGCACATTGGATTGAAAGGCAGCTATCACAGCTTCTGGATGGATATTTGGAATATTTCTATGAACTTTGCTGAATCTTTGTAAATACATACAGAGGGTTTCTCCTTCCTTCTATTGGAGAAGCTATAGGTCGCTGGGTCAACCCGGCTCCTGGTGGCCACCGGTGAAGGCATCGATGAACTCTTGGCACAGGTCTGCCCATGTCGAAATGGAGTTCACCGGTAGGTGCATCAGCCAACCTCACATTGGACTTGAGGGCCAAAGGGAAGTAGTTGGCGAACCCCTTCTCATCCCTTCCCCCGGCAGCCTGAACAGTGATGTTGTAGATGCTCAAGAACTCTACCGTGTTCAGCCTCCCATCATACTTCTCAGGTATCTATGGATTGAACATGCGAACAGATGGCCAACAGACTTGCCGCAGCTCGCGGGTAAAGGCAGGGCAGTCAACCTCGAAAGGTATGCGTCCTCCAATACCGAGCGCGGGCTCATCGACGTCGGGGTCGTCGCAAGCATTGGTTCGGCGGAGGTTGTCGCAGCGTTGCTCGACGACGTACGTGTCTCCTCTCCGCCTATCCTCCGGGGTTCATCGTTGGCCTGGACGTGCTCGAGGGTCAGAGGAGGCCATCGAGACGTCGTCGAGTTCTTGATTTGGTTGCGCTCATGCTGGCTGCCGTGGCGGGGATTGCACCATGGGGATGGCCCCCTCCGTACGGGCAGCAGCATGACCCGTCGGTATCTCTTGGGGAGGTCGTGGTGGGTCAGCTCACCGAGAGCCCCCAGCTTCAACAAAACCGAGCACACTTTGTATGGTGGCACGCTATTCGTCCATCTGCTCGGCCGCTGGCGGAAACCTCAGCAGCAGCTGAGCCTGCACCATGGCCTCTAAGGCTGTACTTCGCATGGATTACGGTGAAGTCAATCGCGCCGTCGCTCGGCTCCTGATGGTGCAAGCGGCGGCGGCACCGCGCCTCCGCTGTTGTGGTGCAACAACCTGGATGGCAGGGTGGTGCGCCGAAGGTGCTTGAGGGCCAGCGGCTCCGTTGAGTGCAGTGGGTTGGTCGACCCGTCCCGGGGGTGGTGCACGCGCTACGACCGCACTTGCGGTGGGAGCGGTTGGAGGACTGTGGTCTGCCCCGTTCTGAGCGCCGTTATCGTGGTTGTGCACGTCGGCGGGCGAAAGGGGCGCAGACGGAGTAACCCCTTCGCCCGGGCCTTGTGGAGCGCGGCTGTTGGTGTGTTGCTGATACTGCTCTCCACCGGTACCTCCTGCTCCGGCGTCGGCCGCAGGGGAAGTTGTGGTGGCGCAGCCTGCTCTGACCACATCCCCAACAACATACACGTCCTCGCGCGTCTCTGCGCCCCCTGCAGTGTTGGATGCTGCGGGCAGAGGAGCCCTCAAGGTGGATGGATGAGCGGAAGAAGCGGGTTTTTTCTTGGGCGCCATGGTCGATGGCGTCGTCGAAGATGCACATGGCGACTAAGGTGACGTGCTGCTCACGTCTTCAGGTTCACGCAAGCAATCCCCCTACCTGGCGCGACAAAGATGCCGCGGGAAACCACGGCTACCTATGGGACCAGGAGGCCCCTTGCTGGTTCAGCAGGGGGGAGTCGTGTTGCATAAAGAGTAGACGAGCATGAGGCAGCACGACAAAGATCACACAGGCAGTTTCACCCAGGTTTGGGCCGCCGTGATGCGTAAAACCTTACTCCCGCTTTTGGTGGATTGATGGTGGAAATGTGGTGGTGGGGCATAGTACACTTTCCCGGCAAGGGTTGCCTCAGGGCGGCGGCGACTATGCGCGTATGGGGTTGTGAGTTATCTAACCTTCTAACCCCCTCCACGGTTGCCAAGGGCCTCCTTTTATAGATCAAGGGGTCAACACAATGGCAAAGTAGTCATTATGCATTGATATGATACTGCGCATTTAATGCAGTGCTAACCGTCACATCGTTGGTTGCCCAGCAGGGCTTGCCGGCTTATCTTGCCAGCTCCATGCCTGCTTGTTTGACACGCCGCGGGATGAGTGTCATCTGTGGGTTTTTCCTATAGGGAGAGGCTGCCATGTGGCGAATGGCTTCCAGTTAATCACTCTACGGCTTGACACTGCACTGATTGACAACGTGAGTCATGATGGCGTGATTGGTGTGGTGATTTAGCCTTCGCAAGTCTCGGTAGGCCCTCCCGGGACGCCTTGGTCATCTTCTTCTGGGGGTGGCCTCGTCCCTTGTCAGGCTCGCCTGCCCGACAAAGGAGGCCTTTCTCTTGACAATATCTTGCTTCTCTGTCTTTGTCTTGGTCACTCTGATCTTCTTGTTGGTCCTTCAAATCTCTTGGTTTCTTGCTCTGTCTTGGGTTGGTGCTTCAATCTTGATCCCGTGCTTGTGCACAGTCAGGGCAACAGACCTAGGGTTTGTTGCACCGACAATCTTGTGGCAGGGACCGCACCCATATACAAGAAGTATTACCGGATACCTTCATCCGAGTTAGTGGAGATGAAGAAGCAGCTTGATGATATGCTTCAGAAAGGATACATCCGTCAAGCTCTTCACCATGGGGATCGCCAACAATATTCATGGACAAGAAAGACGGCAGTCCCTGAATGTGTGTGGATTACTGTCAGTTGAATGATGTCACTATCAAGAACAAATATCCACTTCTGAGGATTGATGATCTATTCGATCAACTCAGTGGGGCAAAAGTATTCTCCAAGATTGATTTGAGGACCGGATACCATAAACTCAAAATCAAGAAGGAAGATATTCCTAAGACCGCATTCACCACTCGATATGGTCTTTACGAATATACGGTCATGTCATTCGGCCTCACCAACGCCCCCGCCTTCTTCATGCATATAATGAATAAGGTATTCATGGACTTCCTGGATAAATTTGTGGTGGTCTTCATTGATGACATCCTCATATACTCAAAGAGTGAATAAGAGCACAAGGAACATCTCAGAGCAGTCTTGCGGAGACTCCATGACCATCAACTATATGTGAAATTCAGTAAATGCGAATTTTGGCTCAAACAAGTCAGATTTTTGGGGCATGTTCTTTTAGTAGAAGGCATAGCCATGGATCCAAGCAAGGTGAAGGATGTGCTTGAGTGGATAGCACCCACGACAGTGACTGAGATCCGAAGTTTTCTTGGATTAGCTGAGTACTACCGCGGCTTCATCGAAGGCTTCTCTAAGATTGCCAAGCCAATGACAGAACTACTCAAGAAGGATAAGAAATTTGTATGGTCTGAGGACTATGAGAAGAGCTTCAATGAGTTAAATACCAGGCTGACGTCCGCACCCGTCTTAACCCTCCCAGACATCTACCGCAATTTTGATGTATACTGTGACGCATCCAGGAGAGGTATTGGATGTGTACTCATGCAAGATGGAAAGGTTGTAGCATACGCATCTCGACAGCTACGACCCCACGAAGGGAATTACCTAACCCATGACTTGGAATCGGCTGTAGTGGTCCACGCATTAAAATTTTGGAGGCACTACCTCATTGGCAAAATATGTCAGATATTTACCGATCACAAGAGTCTCAACTATATATTCACCTAACCGGACTTAAACCTCCGACAGTGAAGATGGCTTGAATTGGTCAAGGGTTATGATCTTCGAATAAATTACCATCTCGGCAAAGCCAACGTGGTTGCCGATGTCCTCAGCTGCAAGCCCGCCGACCTAAACGCTTTAATGGAGTCCTTTCCTCCCAAACTCCAAGAAGAGATCGCTCAGCTTAATCTGGTTATCGTTGAAGATGACCTTGCAAATATATTGGAAGTCACCCCTACCCTCGAAGAAGAAATTTGCATGGCCCAGCAAGATGACTCAGTCCTGCAACACCATGTCAAGCGTATGTAAGAAGGCAAGACCTAATTTTTCTCTAAGGATGAACAAGTTACTCTAAGGTTTTGAGGACGGATTTGCGTACCTGAGCTAGCAGACTTAAGAAAAAGAAGATCTTGACATAAGCGCACGAGTCCTCGTACTCGATCCATCCAGGAGGTACAAGGATGTACGAGGACCTTCGTCAGGCATTTTGGTGGGATGGAATGAAGAAGGACATCGCCTATTTTCTCGCATGCTGCGATATATGCAACAAAGTAAAGGCGGAACATTAGAAACCCGCAAGACTTCTTCAACCTTTACCCGTTCCACATTGTAAATGGGATGATGTCTGCATGGATTTCGTCACCGGTCTACCAAGGACTCACCAAGGCAATGATGCAGTATGGGTTGTGGTGGACATGCTGACCAAGGTAGCTTACTTCATTCCCATCCGAACCACCTATCGAGTCGATGAACTCGCACATCTATACTTGTCTAGAATAGTCAGCTTGCATGGAGTGCCAAGAACTATCACTTCCGACCAAGGGTGCCTCTTCACCTCAGCATTCTGGTCACGTCTCCATCAAGCCTTGGGGACCGCCCTCAAGTATAGCACAGCCTATCATCCTCAAACAGACGGGCAAACTGAGCGAGTAAATCAAATACTTGAAGATATGCTCTGGGCATGTGCTTTAGCCCAAGGACCCAAGTAGGAAGATTGCCTACCTTATGTTGAGTTCTCCTACAACAACTGTTTCCGGACCAGCCTCAAGATGTGACCATATGAAGCTCTCTATGGCCGTAATTGCTGCACTCCCCTAACTTGTCTCAAACTAGAGATAGCCACATTTTCAGGACCGACTTAATGATGGAGGCTGGAAAGCAAGTCAAAGAGATTCGTGATAGACTGCAATTGGCTAAGTCCCGACAAAAGAGCTACTATGATTCAAAGCACCGACAGATCAGTTTTGAACCCGTAGAATATGTGTACCTCAGAGTCACCCACATGAAATGAGTTAAGAGATTGCAAACTCAAGGAAAGCTTGGACCTAGATATATTGGTCCATTCTCAGTTATGTCCAGAGTTGGTACCGTGGCTTATCAGTTGGAACTACCCTCATAATTGTTAGAAGTGCACAATGTGTTCCATGTCTCACAGTTGAGAAGGTCTATCTCGCAACCCGATAAAAGGACTAATATGGCAGAGATAGATCTTGCTAAGGATTTGACCCATTAGGAGAAACCATTCTGAATATTGGATGAGATGGAAAGGGTCACCCGCGGTAAGGCGATCAAATTTTATAAGGTACAGGGGAGCATCATACTGAGGAAGAAGCAACTTGGGAAAGAGAGGACTTTTTAAAGGCAGCTTATCCAGAATTATTTCCCCGAGCAATCGAATCTCGAGGACAAGATTCATCCTAAATGGGGGAGGTTTCTGACAACCTGGTTTTTGCCCTCCTTCTTTTTCTGGATTTCTTTGCCATTTGATTTGAATTTGAGGTTTTGAATCAACTCAATTGGACTTAATCACTTGGGCATGTCCTTGATTTTCACTGAAGTGACTCACCTCTCTCTCACACACATAATTTCCTCTCTGTTTTTTCTCAAAATGGCCATAGGAATATTTTTCATAAATGAAAAATATTCATTTCTCTCTTTAATATTCACTTCAGCAACATATGCTCCAAAGCAACCCTCATTTTTCTTGGACATTAAATTTTGAGAAAATTCCTGAATATTCTTTGGACCTTGCCACACCTCCCTGTGCAAAAATATTTCATAGTTCTTTGGAATATTTTTGCTACAGAAAATATTTTTTTTTCTGGCCAGAAAATGCACTTCACAAAGGAAATGAATTTTCCCTTGATCCAATGAAGCTAAAAAATTTATAGCTTCATTACCCTCCTAAGAAACCCTTAACCTCCAAAGATTAGCCCTAAAACCCTTCTAGATCTCTCTTAGTTAACCTCACAAGTTTCTGTCCAGAAACTTGCCAAGTTGATACACTCATGCACAGCCTACCTGTGATCAACTCAAACCCTTGGAGCAACACAAACCATCAAGGACTACACGCTAGACATGAATTTAGTGCACGACGTGGCTCCATGCCAGAGTTCACATAGTGACCACGTGTGTGCACTGTGCCAGGCTGCGTGTCGACGCGCTCTAGATGCCCCTGACGCTCCTGTTGCGCGTGTGCTCGCTTTCCCGCTTGCCGCACCTTGCCAAACCTCACCACAATCATTGTTTTGACGCCCTTAACTCTGCCCTGGCGCTCGCCGACGCCGGAGCTCGCCGCAACGAGCACATGCACGGCGCGGCCAAGCATACAGCGCACCCGTGCCCTACTGTCGTCGCCACCCGTCTCCTATGCTCGTCCTCGCTCGCCCATAGTGGCCGCATGAGACACAGATGCTTCTCCCCCCCACACTGACGTAGTTCGTCGCCGGGCGCCATCTTCAGAGAACTCCGGCAGAGCCCCGAGCCCCCTCCTCCCTCGCCTATATATAGAAACCCTCCCCAGCCTCTCCGAGCATCGCCTCACACTCACACACTTGCCACAACTTCGTAGATAGCCGCAGCCCGGCTAGGTAGGCCTCTGGCCGCCATTCCTGACTAGAGTTCACCAGCGATACCCTCCGCTGCTCCCCACCTCTCCAGAGCCGCTCAAGCTCGACCAGCTTCTCCGGCGTGTCCCTGGTGATCCTCTGGTGCACGCTGGTGCAGTTGAAGCCCCTAGAGTCGCCTCCTCGCGTCGTCTTCTTCCTCTCTAGCGAAATCCAACCACGGCCGCCGCTGGAGACGAAGATCCCGAGCCCATCCATCCATCCCTAGCCATGTTTTGGGTACGTACGGACTCCCCATAGTCTTGCACGTCCATCCCCTCCATCTACGGTGGTGGCCGACCTCTCCTCGCTGGAGAATCACCGGTGCATCACTGCCGCTCCTCTATTTCTGATGCGGAGTAGCCCACGTTCATCCCCATGTACACTCCGACTACTCTCCAAGCCCTAAGAGGACATATGACGAGACCTCAAACATACGCCATTGGACACAAGGTGAATTCACTCCTCTTCAAACCGTCACTTTCCACATGTGAGACATGGCTACTACCTCATGCATGGACCTTGCCTATACTCAGGTACAACCGAGATGACCATGGAGAATCAAAGGACCATGGCCAGGCAAGGAAGAGGAGAAGGAAGAAGAGCCAGCTGCTACAGGCTCCGGACATCCGGCCCTAGCCCGGACATCCGGCCCCAGCCCGGACATGTGGACCAGCCCGGACATCCGGCCCGACCCCGGAAATCCGGCGCCCATCATAGAATGCACCTGAAGCTGAACCCCGTCAGCCTGGACATCGAGCCAGAGGCCCGGACATCCGGCTCTTCCCGAGCCGCCGGACATCCGTCCCCCAGCCTGGACATCCAGACCCCGCCTGTCCAGAGAGCAACCACAGGGCACCCAGGCCAGCCCAGACATCCAGCCTCCCAGCCCGGACATCCGGCCCGTCGCGAAGCACCGGACATCCGGCCCTAGCCCGGACATCTGGCACCTGCCTGTGCGTAGAGAGCGGGCCAAGGGCCCGTGTATCCCCCTCTCACTTACCCCTTCGTGGGCTAGCACTATATATACTCTCCCACCTCCTCCTAGTTAGGGTTAGCAAAGGATTAGCTCATTTGAGATAGAGTTTTCCTCATCCATACGGATCTCCTCCTCGTGAGAGACCGCGGCCTCTTCGGAGAAGATCAACCATGGATTCAAGACCCCTTTACCAGAAGATCCCTCATGGATTCAAGACCTCCTCTCGGAGATGAACTACCATCGCTTGTATTGTCCTTTGTTGGATTTGGACCGTGTATCTCTTTGTGTTTCTTGGATGTAGCACATGTGTGATCATATTTGTGTTGGTTGAGTGTTTTCTCTTGCGTTTCCCCGTGATTTCCCTCGTTCCTCTTCTCGCGTTCTTCGTGTTCTTTGTAGGAATCCTCTCCAAACGTGAAAGATTGGCCCCAAGGGTTCCACCCTACATCATCTTGGTATTATGAGCCACGTTAATCACGTTTTTGGAGCCCTACCCCATGTTTTCTAGCTTGATTTTGTTGATTTCGTCCTAAATCCGAAAATCCCCACCAGAAATAGCCCCCAATTTTTTTTGTGATTTGTTGGTTTGATGATGTTTTGTTGATTTTGATCCATGGATTTGCTTGGTTTAAACTGGATCTAGCATCCCCCCGAGTTTCCTCACTTTCCATCCACGAAATCTCTCCAATTTTGCCCCCGAAATCATCAATTTCCTCCCCAAAATCGAGTTCCTCAAGTTCATCCTCGGATTTAGAGCCCGGACATCCGGCCCGACCCCCAGACATCTGGCCATTAGCCCGGACATCCGGCTCCTGGAGCGCATTTTCGCGCAAGGTTCCGGACATCAGGTCCCGGACATCCGGCCAAACCCCCGGATGGTCGCCCCCCTGGCACTTCAGCTTTTCCCGTTTCACCGTTTTGATCATAACTTTCACATTCGGAGTCCGTTTTTGACATTCTTTAGCTCATTGAGTAGCTATTGACATCCCCCATCCATCTAGATAGGTTGCAACACCATTTGGCTCCATCAAATTCTTGGAATTTTGGCATCTTTGCCTAGGGCTTCCACCACATCATCCGCTACACCACCATCGACTTCCGCAACCTAACCCATTTTGCTTGCCATAGCATTAGTGGTTGCTTGAGTAGTGATTTGAGTCTCCTAAGGTGTTTCGGCTACTTAGGGACGGTTGCTTCTTCATCAACCACCACCATAACTTCCGCATAGATGTGCCCACCATACACTTCCGACAACCCAACTTAACCCAATTTTGTTTGAGCTTGTTTGAGCTTGTTTGAGTTGTGGCTTGTGTCTCCTAAGGTGTTTTGGCTACTTAGGGACGATAACTTCAACTCCGACATGTGTATAGCCCATTATTCCACTTCCACATTGCCAAGTGAAAACCACCACCGCTCTCCGCTACCACTATTTTGACATTTAACGTTTGAGATTTTGAGTTCGCGGTTTTTCTGTTTCCTAAGGTGTTTCGGCTACTTAGGGACGAGTCTCCATCATCTTGGTTTCTACATCGAGAACACCACCTCTCATCATCGCCTCGAGGTCGTCATCTACTTTGACCACTTCACCATCATACGTCCATGGCGTACATACGAGAAACCTTCGACGATAACCTCCATATCATCTTGGTATCGTGGTATCGCTCCATTGTATATGCCCCTTGCAATTGCATTGATAACCTCTAGCCCATTTTGCGTCACTTGCCTATCGAGACTAGCCATTTGAGTATTGCCGGCAATGTTACTTGTGCACATTAGTGATCACACTTCCCATAGCATACATACCATATCATCGTGGTGCATATATTGGTATCATATCTTGTGTCACAAGTTTCTTTCCCGCATATACACAATTGCTATCTTGGTTTGTGCATTGTGCAAAAGTGGCCATACAAAAAAAGAGAATAAAGCTTTTAAGCAAAGAAAGAGAGCAAAGAGCTTGTAAGCAAGTGCCATAGCATCATACCACATTGCATATAAGATTTTCATATCCGAGAACATCTTGGATCATCTTGAGACAAACACCGGGAACCATACATACATAGCATACTTGGGATAGAAGTTTATCCATTTTGCATATTATAGGTTGTGCACAAGTGTCGTATCCGCCTATTGAGCAATCGTGCTAGCGTCTCTCTTGAGTTGTGCAACACGAGCGTTTTCCGTGGATTCCACATTTTGTGCTCATTCCTTGGTTGCACGACCCCATTTATCTATCCGTGTGTTCGTTTCTGTGTGCCATCCATATTGCTATTGGTCTACTTGTTTTGCTTGCAAATTTGTGAATCTCTTTCAACATTATTGACTCTTGCTAACATTTTGCATCAAATTTTTGTGCCACTATCCTCACCGAGCTCCACCATAAGCTTTAGTTGTGTAGGTGTGAGAACCGGCAAGAATTGGTACCAATTATGCTATTTCCTTGTTACACATTTGAGTGATCATTGATCCATCTTCAACATCGGTCAAGGTACATTTGGTCTAGTTCTTCTCTTTCTCCCACTCATATTTTCTCGAGTCTTGTGATGGATAGGCAAGGCATTTCCTCTCCAGTCTAGGACAACAATGACGGCATGAACAACTCCATCACCAAAGCGTCCATCTTCGATGTACAACGACAAATGCAAGGCGCACAATCACGATTGCGAGAGCGCATCGAGAACATCTCCATCGACATTCGTCACTCCGAAGCAAGGAAAAGGGACTACATCGACAAGAAGCTTTCTGCACATAAAGAGGAGCAAGATGCAAGGATGGAGAAGATTAGAGCCTTTATCAAGTCTTCTTCCCCTTCGTCATCTTCAAGGCGGTGACATTCAAGCCACAAGTCTTCGGAGCGCAAAAACGATGCAAGCGCAATTCGTCCACGTCCACATCTTCATGATGACCACCGTCACAATCATGATCAACATCATCATGAAGGGCAAGTAACCTCCAAACAACATGTGCACGACGACGATGAATTACATCTACTACGAGCTCAAGCACGACAACGACATCATCATCATGAAGATGCTCCACAAGTGCATATGCACAAGTCCCAACAAGCCATACTTCACGCCAAGTCCAAGCTTCATGAGCACAAAAGCAGACTGCGAGACGACCACCGCCAAGACGGTGCTACGGCTACAACAACCACTTCGGCATCTTCGCCCGGTGCTATCAAGGCATCTTAGCCTTTGGACGTACGGCATCTTCGCCTACTTCCCATGAGTACGCCTACATCGACTTCATCAAGTCCAAGGCGACCACCTACAAGCGAGGGAGACACTTCCATCTTCAGAAGCCCCCAAGGAAGATGGCCGAGCATGGTAAATTCCCTTCGGTCATCGAGACTAGCTACGAGGTGCCACATCATATGGTCCTCCAACAACAAGACGGCGACAAGAATGTCGAGCAAGGGCCATCCCCTTCGACCACGGCGACGAGCACGGACCTCTTCAACAACATGAAGACCGTGCCCATATTGGACTCATAGTCCGAGTCAAGCTACGCGACCGCACATGGAGACATTTGCACCAACATCTCTCCGACACACACATATGTCGAGATTCCCCATTTGTCATGTGAGGAGAGCCACCACCCCATGAGTGAGATGAGTGACTCCACCATACGTGACATTGAGAGCATTTCCTATGAGAGGATGAGTGTGACCACCACTAGCCCCACATATGAGAGCATGCCACACATCCTATGTGAGGTTGAGTGCCATTTGAGTGACTCCACCAACAATATGAGTGAGAGCATCTTTGAGGAAGTGAGTGAGCCACAACACTTAGAGAGTGAGGTAGTTGAGAGGGCACGTGAGGCCACTATGATTTCTAACGACTTAACCTCTACTCCTAGTGTGTTTTATTCTTTGGTGCTAGGTCTCCTACATGACGACATGCCTATCCTCGACGAGTCCATCCCTCCAATGGAGATGACGATGGCCATGATGGACGATGATGCACCCCCACATGGTTCCATCAAGATGAAGATGACAACGAGTGGATCTTAACCACCTCACCTACAACACATGAGCCACGCTCCAAAGGTAACATAGGTGATGGTGCTTCTCTCGTCCCACTAGTGGACTCTCTTGACAATGATTTCTTGCATGATGTTGATCCACCTATTCCCATGCTTCATGCTAGTGCGACTTCTTCATGTCTTGACTTACCTATTTATGATGAATATGATGATGAGCATGTCGAGTTGCCTAGTCGTGATGCTATGCTCCATAGGATATCATGTGAAAATTCTTTTGGTCACATCATGTTTGACAATCCTTTGAACTTGTCATATGCTATGAGGGAGATCTCCCATATTGCATCATTTCAATCTCAACATAGTAACTATGCATGCCCCATTAAAATCAATCCCATTTGCACTTATGGTATAGATGACGGAATGATGGTCATTGCCTTTTTCTTCTCTTGTGATGATATTGCCATGCTTCCTTTACATGATTTGCGCAATTCCTCTACTATGACATGCCATGATCACATTGTTTCGAATATTCTTTGTTTTGGATGTTGTCTATATTCTCCATGTGATGTTGCTACTCATGCTCATGAGGAGACCCCCATAGTTTCCTCATACTTATTCGGAGATCTTGATACATTTCATACTTTGCATGATTCCCATGTTTGCGTGCACCATATGCATTACATGAATAACAATGCTATATATATTTCTCGTGATGCATTACACAATTTGAGTCTCCATTATGCCATACATAATAACAAACCTCTCATGATGGATGACATGTTTCTATATAGCGCATCTCATTTATTTGAGGATGGGATATTTTGTGCTAACCGACACATGCACGTGCGCATCATGATGGATGATGTGTACATATACCACGTACACACAATTTTCCCTTTGTCTTTGTTTTGTGTAGGTACTCACATATACTCGTCAACCTCTCAATCCCAAGAGTTGACGAAACGAGCTCTTGAGAGCAACGATGCCCTGGGATCACGTGGACTATCCTTACCACCGTTCCTTCCGTGCAAGGACTATGCGCATCTCTCTTACTTAGCTCTCACACGGCTATGGGCTATATATCACTTGTCCCTTTATGCCTATACTATCGTGTTCACTTTGCATGTTATGCCTCTTTACATGATTTTGCCATGCAATTGTGACCCTTGCTTGCATCTACCCATGCTTCACCATTATGATACTCCTATGTGTATTTGCATGCTTGGTGGAGATCCTTGCTGCTATTGCCATGTTTATCATGTGCCCCATGCTATCGATGCTTGTTGTGTTCGGAGACTCATGATGCCCCATTGCTATTTACATATGGCCTCTCGCCAATACATTGATGATATTTTTCTCATATCTTACTTTCATGCTTGTGCTATGTCATGCGATTTATTTTCATGCACACTATTTGCACCAATAACATGCTTGCCATGATTCCTCCTAGTATGTTGCCTCTTCGCACTACTAGCTTGCTTGACTTGATCGCTATGATTGCTTGCTATGTTGCATCACCCATATTCCACTATTACTCGCTTTCTTGGGTTGATGACATATATTCTCATGCCTCTCACATGATATATCTTGATCATTGTCTCTTGTGTCCATTAGTTGCCTCTCTCATATCCACTTATATTGAGTACAACCATACTATGCTTATTGAGCTTGGAGACTTTGACAATTTACTTGTGATGCATGCTTGTTTGATTGAGCCTATTGTATTTGGCTGTTCTCGCATCATATGCCTCCATACAATGAAATGCTCCCTTGTCCTTTCTTATGATGAGCATGATGCATACACTTGTTGGGTATCTTACCACACGAATGATAGGTTTTGCACTTCCGCTAACCTCATTTGTTTTTCCGAGTGTTTGTCATGTTCTTTCGTTTTGAAGGAGTCACAAGGCATTACCGTCATGAGACATATTGGCTATGTGAAGGCATACATGATGTGCGACACCAACATTTTCAACATCCTCATAAAGGTGAACTCCTTCCCTTTGAGCCATCCTCAATTATGCATATTGGATGGGTCATTCTTTCATTGTTATTTCCTTCTTGTTGTCTACATGATACATCTCGCGAACGGAGGAGCGACATTAGAGATTGGCTCTATGGACCTTCACATTGAGGAGCGCTCGGACTTATTGGATGCACCTTCAAATCTCCACTCATGCCACGACATTGAGCATTGGTACATCAACACTCCTTTGTCACATTGCACTCACACCTCCATATTTGTTGATTGTGCTCCCACATGTCATGCTCGATGGACATATCATACTCACCACAAGTTTGCACCCTATGCATGGATTGACTCACATTATGATTGCCTTGTTGCATCTTGTCTTCCCATGTCATCCATGATATATGAGCTTGTTCACTTCCTTAGCAAATTTGTTGTGATCTTCCTTGATGGCATATTCATACATCATGATCATATTTCCCATCATCAATTGCATGATAGCTACATATTGAGCATCCATTGACATATTCATGCTATTGATGAACAGTCCCTCTATGACATCATTTTGCACAATGGTAGAATTTGTCGCTTTGTGCACCATGCTAATTATCCCATGAATGCTTTGCATATCATTCTATATCATCTTGATAAGCATCATGTGCTTTGTCTCGCACTATCCCTTTGCACGGACTCACGCTTAATTCATGGACACTTTGTGTGCACTAACCATTGTATTTCCGAGTGTCGCTTGTGTTTGCCCTTTTTGCATGTCTATCACTCCGATGACACCTTGGACTACTTGGATTGTGCCATGTCTTCAACTTCGTCAACTACAAGTCCATCCACGACAACCGTTTCCATGGTGATGAGGATCATGATACGAGGTCGGATATTTCCCAAGGGGGGCGGGGAGATGATGCGGAGCATCCCACGTTCATCCCCATGTACACTCCGACTACTCTCCAAGCCCCAAGAGGACATATGACGAGACTTCAAACATACGCCATTGGACACAAGGTGAATTCACTCCTCTTCGAACCGTCACTTTCCACATGTGAGACATGGTTACTACCTCATGCATTGACCTTGCCTATACTTAGGTACAACCGAGATGACCATGGAGAATCAAAGGGCCAAGGCCAATCATGGAAGAGGAGAAGGAAGAAGAGCGAGCTACTACAGGCCCCGGACATCCGGCCCAGCCCGGACATCCGACCCGACCCTGAAAATCCGGCGCCCATCACAGAACGCACCCGAAGATGAACCCCGTCAGCCCGGACATCCGGCCAGAGGCCCGTACATCCCGCTCTTCCCGAGCCGCCAGACATCCATCCCCCAGCCCGGACATCCGGACCCCGCCTGTCCAGAGAGCAACCGCAGGGCACATAGGCCATCCCGGACATCCGGCCTCCAAGCCCGGACATACGGCCCGTCGCGAAGCCCCGGACATCCGGCCCCTGCCCAGACATCCGGCACCTGCCTGTGCGCAGAGAACGGCCCAAGGGACCATGTCTCCCCCTCTCACTTACCCCTTCGTGGGCTAGCACTATATATACTCTCCCACCTCCTCCTAGTTAGGGTTAGCAAAGGATTAGCTCATTTGAGATAGAGTTTTTCTCATCCATACGGATCTCCTCCTCGTGAGAGACCGCGGCCTCTTCGGATAAGATCCACCATGGATTCAAGACCCCTTTACGGGAAGATCCCTCATGGATTCAAGACCTCCTCTCGGAGATGAACTACCGCCGCTTGTATCGTCCTTCGTTGGATTTGGACCGTGTATCTCTTTGTGTTTCTGGGATCTAGCACACGTGTGATCATATTCCTGTTGGTTGAGTGTTTTCTCTTGCGTTTCCCCGTGATTTCCCTCATTCCCCTTCTCGCGTTCTTCGTGTTCTTCATAGGGATCCTCTCCAAACGTGAAAGATGCCCCCTAGGGTTCCGTCCTACATCAGTTTCCTTCTCTCTCCCACTAAACCTGACAGTGGGGCACACTGTCAGCCTCATAGTCACGCCCGAAGCGGATAAGTGGTGGCGCCCCGCTAAAATACGCCTTCGACGTCACCCCCCTCTATTTTATTTTTATTTGCTTTTAATTCAAATATTGACTAGAACTTTGACTAGCCAGAACTTTTAAACCATAAGTCCAAATGAATTTATTCTTTTTGCATTGTGTTTTTCTTGGAATTATCTAGCAGCACACAAAAGTTGAGATTTTTCTCTGCTATCTAGAATTTCTGGTGATTTTTAGAAGTGTTCTTGATATTTTCTTTTTGTGGTTTTATTTATTTTTAGAGGAGGATTCTTGCCGTGAAGGAAACCAGGAGGAGTGTGACCCTCCTTTGTGCTAAGGCAAGCCACACAAATATTTGCATGGTGTCATTTCAATATTTATGATTTTCCAACTTGAATATGAGTTATATGAGTTATTTCATGCATTTAATCATTAAAAAAATATTGGTTATGCTATTTTACTTTTCCTGATTGAAGTGCCTAGTTTACATTAGTGTTTGATTGCATGAACTAGTATGAGGCAGTAGAAGTATTTTTGATAGTACGGTTATCATATGGTTATGATTTGGTTATGATCGGTATCATTTTCATATATGAGTTATTGTTTTTAATATGATAATGGCATAACTAAAAATGATGAGGTAGAAAACCAGTAAAGTTGGAACTAGTGAGTAAAAGTGATGAATAGTGCAAGTAGCACGATTCTAAGATGTTGATCCGTTTGTTTTCGTCCTATGTGAATATAGTGTATATTGGATAGTTGCATGTTCATGGCATATTGTGACTCAAGGTTCTTTCATTTCAAGTTAAACCTGATGCAAACTCAACTTGAACATAATGTTGATCAGGTCATGGTGCCACTGAATCGAGCTTCCAGGTGCAACCACATTTTCCTTTATGGAAAGGCCTTTATTCGGTCCGTTGTCATGCCTCTGGTTGGTGCCTCCAATGAGGGAAGGTTATGGGCATGTGGTACCCTGTCCCGGTAAGGAGACATAACCTTGTTTGCCCGTTGTTGTTGTTGTTATGGTACCTTGTCCCTGTTTGGAACCGTTGATTTGTTTTGCCACGACGGTGGCCGTTGGATGTCTTTGGTAGACATCGGGGCCACCCATGACTTAGCCCAAGAGGGGAGTTGGTCGGAGTGGCCAAGAGAGTGTCATGGCAATGGGAGGGTTCCATCGGAACACCGTTGATCCACCCGAATGGGAGTGTGAGGTCATGGGTTCCGTGGTGTGGGAACAGTGTACTAACCTCTGTAGAGTGTTTATTAATCTATCGATAACTGCGTCATCGGTTATGGACACAACTCGTAAGTAGGTCACACCATGGGTCAACGTGAATAAGCTAATCTTACACACTAAAGATACACCATGGCACTGGTTATGTGATGAGATCGTGGAGACCATGAGATGGTCAATGTTGCGGAAACCAAAGAGTTGGTTCCGTTTGTGATCTGGGAGTTATCACCGTTTTGATGATGTTGCTTACGAGGTAATCCGTTTGGTAAGTGAGTCCGAGGGAATCGGTGCATAAGCATGTTCACTGCATGAGTAGTATGTTGATGCTTTGCATGAGTAGTATGTTGATGCTTTGCATGAGCAGTATGTTGAGGTTTTGCATTTAACCTGCTTAATTGTCACATTATTGATTGCCATTATGCTTTTACTTGTGGTGAGCTTGCAAGTACGTTGAATGTACTGACCTAGCATGTCATGCTAGATTTTAGGAAATGCTTACTGGATCAGAGTGCTTCCCGTGTCTAGATTGTGTCCACATCGGTGTCCCTGTGCTATGGACTTGCACTTCATCGTTGTTCCGCTGTCGCGTAGTTGCCGTGATCGAGGCCCCTTCATGTTCATTAAATAATGTACATATTGTTCAACTGCACCGTGTGTGCCGTTTGACGTAGCTACTTGATGTAATATCGAACCTATGTTTCCACTAGCATCAATAAAGCGGTTGTTTCTATACCAAGTTGTTGTGTGTTGCCAGAAGACTAGATCTCTGGGCTAGCAATGCAAGGTAGACCGGTTGCTCTGAGCCGGGGTGCCACAATCATGCTTCTAAATATCTCATACATTTTTATTCATCAATATGTACTCCGTCCGTCTACCATATCATCTTTTTTTACATTGAAGTGTTGTTCTACTGGTCTGTTGCAATGCCATCTTAGTTTCCCCGTCATACACGCATAGGTTTCCTTCATGTTTTTCTGTACCTATTCCAGCTATCATACAATTTTACATTCAACTAGTGTTTTTTACTCTATTGTCCTATCGTATCCCTAGCTCTTACATGTCGCAGAAATGGATAAAAATGGATGTATCTAGAGCTGAAATACGCCTAGACATATCCATTTATTTCCATATGGAGGGAATACATGTCAATATGTCTAGCCTTTCTATTCTTCAGTACCTATTTCATCTTTCTGTCGTAGCATGTTTTGTAATTGAAGCACCATTCTTCTATATAAGGCATGCAAGGGGAAGACGACTATGTTAGAATCTGAAGGCCTACAAACAAGGTCTTTGCAAAAGATCCAAATGACAGGAGATAGTAAACCAACTCCAGTGTTCATATATACAGCTCCAGCATAGAGAAACCCAACTCCTCCTGATAATAAGCAGATTCTAGTGGCCAGAGAACTAGTCCGCTCCAGTCCAGCAAAAATATGTCAACTCCTTTTTAAGAAGCGTGTGCGTGTCCTTGCATCATGAAATTTTATAGCATTCCGATCATGTTTTCTACATGTTTCTTACCCATCTCTGTTTTAGAAAATAAGCTTAAAGGATAGAAGACTTTCTAAACAGGGATCGTGTTCGAGGAAAGTATCTTGCGGGAATTCTCTGTGCTCCAATGCTGATGTAAGTACCTTTGTATATCACTATATTTTTACATCAACATGTATATTGTTAATCGGCATGAATCCAACCTTTATCTGATCTAAATTTACTTTTAGCAAAATGCATAATTAAAGGCGATAATGTAGATTTTTGTAATGAAAACTGCCTGGTAGTTTTTCATATTGAGGTGCATGATTATACTATCTCATACCTTGCACATTACTAAATTGTAGTATTGTTCTGGTTGCCCAATCATTCATTGTGTCAATGTTGATTTCCTATTGTGTTAATTTATTGTAGGCTGGTGTGGTCTGGTTGCCCAAATGTTCATCGTGTCAATGTTGCTTTCCTATTATCTGACCTGGCCAATGATAACAATGCTAGTGTGTTAATTTGGTGCAGGATGCTAAAGATAAGAAGACAAACTTTTAAAATCGCAAGGCAACCACATTGTTTCTTTCCAATAAATCTAGGGCAGGTAATATGCCAATAACTCTTGATTAATCTGTTTGGTTCCCCTCCTAATTTATGTTATGATGTAGTGGTCGAGACACTCTCCACTATCAATGATACAAGGCTGCCAACTCGCCATCTGAATCTGTTCAGTTTCCTCTGTCTCAATCCAACAAAAAAATGTATGTTTGTGAACTAATTACCAGCTGAGGCAATGATGGAAATCATGGAGGAATCATAGGCACATTCTTGTGCAACAACAACTGATCAATGTTTTTAGAGACAATGTAGCAAAGAAGGAAGAACTTTCTCACATGCTTATAGGCGTCATTCGTGTCGAAGTTGCAGATTGTGAGGTTGTAGATCATTAAGTTATATTCATTTATTTGCATTGGTGTCAATCTTTGGTTGCCCCATGGATGTAATTTCCTATAATATATGCTTGATGTGCTACGTTTTTCCTTGTAAGCCGTACATTTGCTTAGCGCGCATCGCATTCCAGCTAACTAGTTGCTGAGAAGCCAAAAAAGCAAAAGTAATAGCTAGCACAAAGCATCGTGTGCCCTTTATAAAGGATAGCGCCCCACTGCCCTTAATGGGCCCCCTAATGGGCTCGCAGGGGCCAAAATTGTCTTGGTCCTTTGATTGATCGGATTTGGTCATGTCCATAAATGGTCGTCGTAATGGGCTCAAATAATAGGTGGGACGAAATCGATGTCGTCTAATTGGGCCCACACACATGTTCAAACTTTAGCGGCCCCAATAAGTTGACGGGCCGTAACCATGCTGAAAGCTCTACTGGGCCGCTATAATTGAAACGAGCCAAAAGTTAATGCTTGGCCCAGTTACTTGTCGTGTCGTTAACATGTTTAAATTGATGCAGGCAATAAATGGGCCCATTCGATTTCACGGGCCGTTAATAGGCCGATACTAAGGTCGGGCTATATATGGCCCAATTGTGTTGTGGGCATTTAGCAGGCCGAAGGAGACAGCAGGCTGGTATTGGACCGCTAAGAGGCCAAAATTCAGGTCGGACTTGATATGGCCCAACTGTATTGTGGGCCTTTAGCAGGCCGAAAGAGAAATCGGGCTGGTATCGAACCATGAAGAGCATGGGCAGTTAAGATTCCAAAACTCAGGTTGGACTGTAAATGACCCAACTCCTGTATGAGTCGTTAACAGGCTGAAAGACACACCGGTCTAGAAATTGGCCCAACACTTGAATGGGTAGCTAAATGGCTGAAAGACGTACATCCAGAAAATTGGCACATCCCTTGAATGTGTTGTTAATAGGCCAAAATTACGTCCGGCCGATATTGAGCCCAAATATATAGCGGGCTGTTAATGGGCTTGAACTGATGATGGGTTGCAATGGTGTCAAAAAGTTAACGGGTGACGGGCCGAATTGGCACAACTCTCGTATGGGTCGTGGGCCTAAATGGACCAGACACATGTAGACCTTATGTGGTCGGCCTGCTAATTTTGACTAGGCTGGCTTCTTTCACCTAAATTGGCCACTGTTGGGTCGTACCACAGGTCGACGTATCATAGGTGCCTCCCGTCTAATGAGTGGATGACATTTGTCCCAATGCTGAGAAGACAGATGCTTCCTCTGGCCATTGAGAATTTTACACGTGGAAAATCCCCATTGGTACGGGCTATTAAAGATTATCGGATCCAAAATGGAACCCGATAGCTTAATGGTGACCCGTTACGGTGGATGCGATGTGTCGGTTACCCTTGGCGAAAACACTTCCAAGACGCGCTATGTATCATCATGGAAGTGGACACTTCCTTGATGATAATTTCGGTATTGTCATGGAACACATCTATGATAGCATATGTATGACTATCTTGATTCTATCAGAAAATTGTCATGGATGTACATGCATGATAGAAAACGTGACCTACTGTGACAAACACGTATAATCATGGAAGTCTTTTTTTGTAGTGATGATGATGAATCTAACATGTAGACTACTGAATCAGGTTCACGCATGCTATCCCCCTGCCTGGCGCGCTAAAGATGTCGTGCGTACGACAATCTATGGGACCGTCATGGCACCTTTGCAGTTCGACTGTGGGGATCGACACACACAAAGAGCAGTATCAACAATCAACACAAGCGATTTACCCAGGTCCAGGACACCGTGAGGTCTAAAACCCTACTCCTGCGTTGGTGTATTGGAAGTGTTTGAGTTCAAGTTACAAGAAGTGCAGCTTGCCGGCAAGGGTGCGCAGGAAGTGCAGCTACACACGTAAATGAGCAAAGTGTCGACCCTTGTAAAGGTAGCCATGGGCCTCCTTTTATTGATTATGGGGTCACAACAATGGCAAAATGGTCATTACATAATATGAATAGTTGCTACAGTGCCAAATACCTAACTCTGACGGGTTAGGACAAGCACATTAAATGCGCCGTAGGTGCCATCCTGGCAATATCTTCCGGCAAGGAATGCCTCTCCTTCTGTGCCATTTGCCCAGCTACCTCACATTTCCTCGCCACACCTCTGGGACGCGGTGGCAATAAAGTTGGTTCTTCTGCGATGAGATGACACGTGACCTGATAGGCCTCACTGATGACCCACAAGTATATGGGGTCAATTGTAGCCTTTTCGATAAGTAAGAGTGTTGAACCCAACGAGGAGCAGAAGGAAATGACAAGTGGTTTTCAGCAAGGTAATGTATGCAAGTGCTAAAATTGTAAGTAGTAGAGTAGTTTGATAGCAACATAATTTGTAACAAGCAAGTAACAGTAGTAGTAACAAAAGTGAGCAAGGTAGCCCAATCCTTTTGAGGCAAGGATAGGCCAAAACAGTCTTTATGATAAGCAAAGTGTTCTTGAGGGTACACGGGAATTTCATCTAGTCCCTTTCACCATGTTGGTTTGATTCGTGTTCGCTACTTTGATAATTTGGTATCTGGGTGGAACGGTGCTTAGGTGCCATTCTTACTTGAACAAACCTCCTACTTATGATTAACCCCCTCACAAGCATCCACAACTACGAGAAAAGTACTAAGAATAAATTCTAATCATAGCATTAAACTTTTGGATCCAATCGGCCCCTTCCGGAATAGCGTATAAACTAGGGTTTAAGCTTCTGTAACTCTCGCAACCCTTCATCGAATAACTACTCCATAATGCATTCCCTTAGGCCCAAATATGGCGAATGCCATGTAGTCAACATTCACATGACACCACTAATGGAATCACAACATACATATCATCAAAATATCAAACACATATCAAGTTCACATGATTACTTGCAACATTATTTCTCCCGTGACCTCAAGAACAAAAGTAACTACTCACAAATGATAATCATGCTCAAGATCAAAGGGGTATTAAATAGCATAATGGATAGGAACATATAATCTTCCACCAAATAAACCATATAGTAATCAACTACAATATGTAATCAACACTACTACTCACCCACAAGCACCAATCTATAGCTTCGGTATAGAGATTGAACACAAGAGCTGAACTAGGGTTCGAGATGATATGGTGCTGTTGAAGATGTTGATGAAGATAGCCCTCCCCAAGATGGGAGAGTTGTTGGTGATGATGATGACGCTGATTTCCCCCTCCGGGAGGGAAGTTCCCCCGGTGGAATCGCTCTGTCGGAGGGCAAAAGTGCTCCTGCCCAGGTTCCGCCTCGAGACGGCGGTGCTTCATCCTGAAAGTCCTCTCCTTATTTTTTTCTTGGTCAAAATGGCTTATGTACCAAAAGGGGGCACCGGAGGTGGGCCTGGATGAGCACAACCCACCAGGGCGCGCCTGGGGGCCCAGGCGCACCCTGGTGTCTTGTGCTCACCAGGGTGGCCCCCTCTGGTACTTATTTGCTCTAGTATTTCTTATTTATTCCATAAAAAATCCTCGTAAAGTTTCAGCTCATTTGGAGTTGTGCAAAATAGGTAGCCTGACGTAGCCTTTTCAGGTCCAGATTTTCAGCTGCCAGAATTCTCCCCCCTTGTGTGTACCTTGCATATTATGAGAGAAAGGCATTAGAATTACTCCAAAAGCATTATTATACAATAAAATAACATAAATAACAGTAGGTAAACATGATGCAAAATGGACGTATCACTCCTAACTGCCTGCCCACTGACACCTATTGACAAGCGACTGGCTGGTCGCTGAGGTGGAGCGGTGGAGAGGTAATGATAGCTGGCCCGCACAGAGCTTGCCCGGCCTTCACTTCCCTGTATGTAGCTTGCTGATAGAATGAACCTTGCTCTTCAGTACTATCTTTGTACTTCTCTATGACTCGTCTAGAGGTCTTCTTCAGAGTTTTATAAACCAAGTCTTGTACCTTGTTTGGTGTCATCCTCCAGCAAGGCTTGCTGTTGGGAAGGCTACCACTATCGGTGCACAAGTGAGGGGACTAAAGCACCCTTGTTTTAGTACATTGACATTTAGTTAGAAGTAGCATCATTGTGAGAGAAGGGAATCACAAATTGTTGCTACTTCTAAAGTCAAATTGTGATTAGTTAGATCAAATAGGTGGATTACAAATAAAAGAGGCAACATCGGGGGACATACCATGATTACAACATTTGGGGCAAGTTGATCATGCCGATGAGCCAACTTGCACCATTCGGACTGACCGATCATTTTTTCCGTGCATCGATAGAATGACAAGGAGCTATTATGTACTTCATCATCAAAGAATATTGCATCTGCCTGTGAAAAAGTGAGGGTAGTAGTGGGATGGGTGATAGACCATGTAAAACACGAATTCTTTGATTTTGGTGCAGCAAAGAGTCTCCTCCTTCTGTCCAGACTGAGCCTGTGATCTTTCTAGTTCGCAAGTGGAAGGATGGTGCATTGTTCCTTTCATTTTTGCCCATATATCTGTCCGTGGATGAGCTGACAGTAGGATGGTAGAGGGTGGCAGAGTACACGCCAAAAGAGAAAATCATCTGAAACTCAATTTTACTATTCGGATATAGCTTCTAAAATGTTGTCTTAACCAACGAAGTGGTTGATGGATGCATACAACTTTTCATTGTGGTCGTTTTGATGCACCATGTTGAGAAAACAAAAGTTTGAGCCAAATTGTGGTCATTTTATGGAGATAACATTGGGGAACATACCATGATTAGAACTTTCGGGGTAAGTTGATTGCCCCGACAAGCCATCTTGCACCATTCAGAATGACCTATACTTTTTGTGTGCATGCAGAGAATGACAATGAGATATTATGTACTTTATCATCCAAGAATAATACATCTGCCGGTGAAAAAGTGAGGGTGGTAGTGGGATGGGTGATACACCATGTAAAGGATGAATTCTTCGGTTTCGATGCAACAAAGAGCCTCCTCCTTCTGTCCAGACTAAGCATGTAGTCTTTCTGGTTCATAAGTGAAAATACGGTGCATTGTTCCATACGTTATTGTCCATATATATGTCCATTGGCGAGCTCACGGAAGGGTGGTAGAGGATGGCAGGGTACACACAAAAGATAAAATCAACAAAAACTCAATTTTACTAGCCGAGTCTGGCTTCGGAAATGTTGTCTTAACGAACAAAGTGTGTGATGGATGCATAAAACTATTCATTGTGACTGTTTTGGCGCACCATGGATCTCAAACAAAAGTATGTATGAACAAATTGTGTTCATTTTATGGATACAACATCGGGGGACAGACCATAATTACAACTTTTGGGGCAAGTTGATCGTGCCGATGAGCCATCTTGCACCATTAGGACTGACCTATAATTTTTTGTGTGCATGAACAGAATGAAAAGGACTATTATGTACTTTATCCAAGAATAATGCACCTGCCTATGAAAAAGTGAAGGTGGTAGTGGGATGGGTGGTACATCATCTAAACCATGAATCTTTAGTTTCGATTCAAGAAAGTGGCTCCTCCTTCTGTCCAGACTGAGCTCGTAGTCTTTTTGGTTCTTAAGTGGAAAGACGGTGCGTTGTTCCGTACAATGTTGTCCATATATTTTTTTGGGTCAGCTCACGGAAGGGTCGTAGAGGGTGGCAGAGTACACACAAAAGATAAAATCAACTGAAACTCAATTCTACTAGTCGGATACTGCTTCTGAAATGTTGTCTTAATCGAAGAAGTGGGTGATGAATGCATAGAACTATTCATTGTGACCGTTTTGGTGTGCCATGGACCTCAAACAAGAGTTTGTATGGCCAACTTGTGGTTGTTTTATGGATAGATTACAACTTTTGGGGTAAGTTGATCGCGCCGATGAACCATCTTGCACCATTTGGACTAACCTATAATTTTTTTATGTGCATGAACATATGGAAAAGGAGATGTTATGTACTTTATCATCCAAGAAAAATGCATCTGCCGATGAAGGGTGGTAGTTGGATGGGTGATACACCATGTAAAGCACGAATTCTTCGGTTTCGATGCTTCAAAGAGCATCCTCCTTCTGTCCATACTGAGCTTGTAGTCTTTCTGGTTCGTAAGTGGCAGGACGGTGCAATGTTCCGTACGTTATTGTCTATATATATGTCCGTGGCTGAGCTCACGAAAGGGTGGTAGAGGGTGGCAGAGTACACGACAAAAGATAAAATCATCTGAAACTCAATTTTACTAGCCGAATCTGGCTTCTGAAATGTTCTCTTAACCAACAAAGTGGGTGATGGATGATAAAACTATTCATTGTGATCATTTTGGCGTGTAATGGAGCTCCAATAAAAGTTTGTATGGCAAAATTGTGGTTGTTTTAGGGATACAACATCGGGGGACAGATCATGATTACAACTTTGGGGTAAGTTGATCACGCCGACGAGCCTTGCCCATTTCCATTTGGATGACATGATTTGGTTACCCATGCTTTGCATTTCACATGACCCTTGATTCTAGTACTTATATGTGTATTTGCAAGCTTGGTGAAGATATTGCTTATTATGGCCATGTTTGCTTTGTGCCAAATACGTATGATGATCCTTTGACCATATATTGTTTTCATGCTTGTCATATATCATGTGCATCGCCTATGCCTACTATTTTCTCATATGACATGTTTTCCATGATTACCTCTAGTATGTTTCATCTTTGCACTACTAACTTGAATGACTTGATTGCCTCACACATGTTATACAATGGATATTTCCATTGTGTTGAGTGCCACAATATATTCACTACACCATATGCACATTATGCTAATTGGATTGTCTTGCCCCATGTTCTTAGACATTTCATTTCCTTTGGTGTTGTCAGTGATTCATATGCCTACCATAGACCATTCATTGAGCACTTTGTACGTGCTTGCTATGACTTTGAGATAGATGCTTGTTCTCTTGTCACACATATTTACATCCCTACCTCAGGTTTGCATGCTTGGCCCGTAAAATAATATTGCATTGAGGCCATGATTATTATGTCTTCGGTTGTGGTCTTTTCACAAATATTGCCATGCCACAATCTTTTGTCACACCATATCCTATACTTGATGATGACACTTCTTGGATGAATCACCACTTGAATGCTTGGTTTTGCACTAATGCTAACCACATTTGTTTTTCCAAGTGTTTGTTGTACTTGATCCTTTTCAAGGAATCACAAGATGGACCGACATTGGTGAGTGCCCATTTCGAGCGTCAGGATGACATGTGCCTGGTGATTGTCCACTCCCACACGACGACAACATCTCTGTCCCATGGTGATTTGATTTTTGATTCAAGGATGGATGTTTCTCAAGGGAGAGGGAATTATGCAGAGCATCCTATGGACATAACCATGTCAAGAATCTGTTAGGCAAGTAACACGTGGGACATGTACTTCACATACACAAAGGTGAAGCATCTCCTTTACATGTGTTCACTTTATCCCTATGAGGATGGTATACTACTTGACACTCCTCTCGCGTGCATGTAAATGTATTACTAGTGCACCACGGATGACGAGGAGGAGTAAAAGCAAAGTTGCACCTACACAAATGCGAGGGACTCTTGGAAGCGGCGGCGGAAGAAGACAATGCAACGGACAAAACAGTGCAAATTTTGCACTCCTGAGTATCCGGTCGCCTAACCGGACTATCTGGTGCATCCAGATAGTAGTTTTGGTTTGTGCATTTATTGCATTACTAGATAGTCCGGTCCCCCAAGTGGACAGTCCGGTAGTACAATTTCTAGATGCCCAAAACTTTCTGCTTCCACCGGACTATCTGGTCCCCCGTACCGGAGTGTTCGGTAGTGCATCTGCGGCTAGGATTAGGGCAAGACCGATGTAACTTTACCTTTTCGCCCTCATTTACCACTTCCTTGCCTTGGACCTGTATATATCCCTCTTTCTCTTGCATTTTAGGGTTAGTTCAGAATAGATCTACACATTAGAGCTTAGCTCATGTATCTCCTCTTGTGGGATTCCTCTTGAGAGAGAGACACTCCATTAGAGTTCAAGACCTCTGTTGGAGTAGATCCTTAGGGATTGAAGACCCCTTTCAGGGAAGATCCACCCATGGATTCAAGACCCATATCTCCATGAGATTTGGATGAACTACCTTGTATCTTTATTTCCCTTGTTGTTCTGGGATCATGATGCACCTCTTGTATTGCTTGTAATTTGAGGAGTACTTGGAGTGAATCTTGTCCAATAGAGTGCTTTCCCCCTTGATTTCTCCATGTTTCCCCTCTGTTTTTTTGTGTTCCTCCGCTAATCCACAACCAATTCGTAAACATCAGGCCACCTAGGGTTTTGTGCTACAATAATGGTGCATTGTTCTGTGAGTTATTGTCAATATATCTATCTGTGGGTGAGCTCAAGGGAAGGGTGGTAGAGGGGCAGAGTACACACCAAAGATAAAATCATCCAAAACAAAATTTTACTAGCCGAATCTGGCTTTGAAAAGGTTGTCTTAACTGACAAAGTGGATAGTGGACGCGTATAACTTTCCATTATGACCATTTTTGCGCGCCATGGAGCTCAAACGAAAGTTTATATGGCCAAATTATGGTCATTTTACGGATACAACATCAGGGGACAGACCATCATTACAACTTGCCGGGTAAGTTGATCGCGCCAACGAGCCATCATCCACCATTAGGAGTTGTGATGTACCAAGAATAATGCATTTGCCAGTGAAAAAGTGAGGGTGGTAGCGCGATGGGTGATACACCATGTAAAGCACAAATTCTTCGGTTTCGGTGAAACAAAAAGCCTCCTCCTTCTGTCCAGATTGTCCATGTAGTCTTTCTAGTTTGTGAGTGCAAGGGAAATGCATTGTTCCGTACATTATTGTCCATATATATATCCGTGGGTGAGCTCCAGAAAGGGTGCTAGAGGGTGGCAGAGTACACGCCAAAAGATAAAATCACCCAAAACTCAATTTTACTTGTCGGATCTGGCTTCCGAAATGTTGTCTTAACCGACGAAGTGGGTGATGGATGCATAAAACTTTTCATTGTGATCATTTTGGCACATGATGGAGATCAAACAAAAGTTAGTATGGCCAAATTGTGGTCTTTTTATGGATACAACATCGGGGGACAGACCATGATTGCTACTTTCAGGGTAAGTTGATCGCGCCGACGAGCCATCTTGCACTATTCAGAATGACCTATAATTCTTTGTGTGCATCAACAATATGACCATGAACTGTTAAGTACTTTATCATCCAAGAATAATGCATCTACCGGCGAAAAGGTGAGGGTGGTAGTAGGATGGGGATAGACCATGTAAAGCACAAATTCTTTGCTTATGATGAAACAAAGAGCCTCCTCCTTTTATCCAGAATGAGCCACTAGTCTTTTGGTTTGTAAGTGGAATGATGGTGCATTATTATGTAAATTATTGGCCATATATCTTTCTGTGGGTGAGCTCACGGAAGGATGGTAGAGGGTGGCAGAGTACATACTAAATATAAAATCATCGAAAACAAAATTTTACTAGGTGAATCTGTCTTCCGATATGTTGTCTTAACCAACGAAGTGGGCGATGGACGCATACAAATTTTCACTGTGACCACTTTGTCGTGCCATGGAGCTCAAACAAAAGTTTGTGTGGAAAAAATGTGGTTGTTTGACGGATACAACATCGGGGAACAGACCATGAGTACAAAGGTGATCACGCCGACGAGCCATCTTGTATATTTAGGACTGAACTATAATTTTTTTGTGGATGCACAAAATGACAAGGAGCTACTATGTAGTTCATCATCCAAGAATAATGCATGCCAGTGAAAAAGTGAGGGTTGTACCAGGATGGTTGAGAGACCATGTAAAGCATGAATCTTTGGTTTCGATGCAACACAGAGCCTCCTCCTTCGGTCCCAACTGAGCCTGTAGTCTCTCTGGTTCGTAAGTGGAAGGATGATGCATTGTTCCGTACATCTTTGCCCATATATCTGTCCATGGGTGAGCTCACAGAAGGGTGGTAGAGGGTAGGAGAGTACACGCCAAAAGATAAAATCATCCAAAACTCAATATTACTAGCCGGATCTGGCTTCCGAAATGTTGTCCTGAATGACGAAGTGGGTGATGGACACATACAACTTTTCATTGTGATCGTTTCACACACCATGTTGCTCAAACAAAAGTTTGAGCCAAGTTGTGGTCGTTTGACGGATACAACATCGGGGGACAGACCATGATTACAATTTTGGGGTAAGTTGATCACATCGACGAGCCATCTTGCACCATTCGGAGTGACCTATAAATTTTTGTCTGCATGAACAGAATGACAACGACCTGTTATTTACTTTATCATCCAAGAATAATGAATTTGTCGGTGAAAAAGTGAGGGTGGTAGCGGGATGGGTGATAGACCATGTAAAGCACAAATTGTGAGGTTTCGATGCAACAAAGAGCCTTCTCCTCCTTTCCAGACTAAGCCTGTAGTCTTTCTAGTTTGTAAGTGGAAGGATGGTGCATTGTGCCGTACGTTATTTTCCATATATTTATCTGTGGGTGAGCTCATGGAAGGGCGATAGAGGGTGGCAGAGTGCACGCCAAAAGATACAATCATTTGAAACAAAATTTTACTAGTTGATCTGGCTTTTGAAATATTGTCTTAACCAACAAATTGTGTGATGGACGCATTTAACTTTTCATTGTAATATTTTTGGCGCACAATGGAGCTCAAACAAAATTTATATGGCCAAATTGTGGTTGTTTTACGGATACAACATCCGGCGATAGACCATGATTACAACTTTTGGGGTAAGTTTATCGTGCCACGACCCATCTTGCACCATTAGGACTGACCTATAATTTTTTTCTGTCCGTGAACATAATGACAATGATTTGTTATTTACTTTTCCATCCAAGAATAATGCATCTACTAGTTAAAAAGTGTGAGTCATAGTGGGATAGGTGATACACCATATAAAGCATGAATTCTTCAGTTTCAATGCAACAGAGAGCCTCCTCCTTCTGTCCAGACTGCGCCTGTAGTCTTTCTTGTTTGTAAGTGGAAGGATGGTGCATTGTTTTGTATGTTATTGTCCATACATCTATCCGTGGGTGAGCTCACAGAAGGGTGGTAGAGGGTGGCCGAGTACACGCCAAAAGACAAAATCATCTAAAACTCAATATTACTAGTCGGATCTGGCTTCCGAAATGTTGTCTTAACCGACGAAGTGGGTGGTGGATTCATACAACTTTTCATTGTCATCATTCTGGTGCACCATGGGGATCAAACAAAAGTTTGTATGGCCAAGTTGTGGTCGTTTTACGGATACAACATCAGGGGAAAGTCCATGACTACAACTTTTGGGGTAAGTTGATCACGCCAATGAACCATCTTGCACCATTCGAAATGACCTATATTTTTTGTGTGTGCATGAACATAATGACAATGAGCTAATAAGTACTTTATCATCCAAGAATAATGCATCTGTCGGTGAAAAAGTGAGGCTGGTAGTGGGATGGGTGATAGACAATGTAAATCACAAATTCTTCGGTTTTGATGCAACAAAGAGCCTCCTCCTTCTGTCGAGGATGAGACTGTAGTCTTTCTAGTTCGTAAGTGGAAGGATGGTGCATTGCTCCGTACGTTATTATCCATATATTTGTTGGTGGGTGAGCTCACTGAAGGGTGATAGAGGGTGGCAGAGTACATACCAAAGATAAAATCATCTGAAACAAAATTTTACTAGTCGGATTTGGCTACGAAATGCTGTCTTAACTGGCAAATTGGGTGATGGACGCATACAACTTTTCACTGTTATATTTTGGTGCACCATGGTGCTCAAACAAAAGTTTGTATGGCCAAATTGTGATTGTTTCCAGGATACAACATCTGATGACACACCATGATTACAACTTCTGAGTAAGTTGACCGGGCCGACCACCCATCTTGCACCATTAGGACAGGCCTATAATATTTCATGTGCGTGAACAAAATGACAATGAACTGTTATGTATTTTATCATCCAAGAATAAAGTATCTGCCGGTGAAAACGTGTGGGTGCTAATGGGGTGGGCAGTAGAACATGTAAAGCACGAATTCTTCGGATTCGATGAAACAAAGAGCCTCCTCCTTCTGTCTAGACTAAGCCTTTGGTATTTCTGGTTCGTAAGTGGAAGGACGGTGCAATGTTACTTACGTTATTATTCGTATATCTGCATGAGCTCACGGAAGGGTTGTCGAAGGTGGCAGAGTACACGCCAAAAGATGAAATCATCTGAAACTCAATTTTACAAGTCGGATCTAGCTTCCAAAATGTTGTCTTAACCGACAAAGTGGGTGCTACTTCTTGAGCTTGCGATGGTTTTTCCCTTGAAGAGGAAAGGGTGATGCAGCAAAGTAGAGATAAGTATTTCCCTAAGTTTTGAGAACCAAGGTATGAATCTAGTATGAGGTACACGCAAGTCTTCAATCTATGCACCTGCAGAGACAATCAAACACTTGCACCCAATGTGATAAAGGGGTTGTCAATTGCTTCATGGTCACTAGCAAGTATGAGACCTGATAGAGATAGATATAAAAGATCACTAAAACGTAAAACAAAGTAAAATTAAATAAATTGCAGTAAGATGTTTTTGTGTTTTTTGGTTTACAGATCTGAAGATTTATGATGGAAAATATACCAGGGGCCATAGGTTTCACTAGAGGCTTCTCTCTTGAAGGAAAACAATACGATGGGTGAACAAATTACTATTGGGTAATTGATAGAAAAGCGCAAAGTTATGATGATATCCAAGGCAATGATTATGAATATAGGCATCACGTCAGTGTCAAGTAGACCGACTCCTGCCTGCACGTACTACTATTACTCCACACATCAACCGCTATCCAGCATGCATCTAGAGTATTGAGTTCATAAGAACATAGTAACGCCTTAAGTAAGATGACATGATGTAGAGGGATAAACTCAAGCAATATGATGAAAACCCCATCTTTTTACCCTTGATGGCAACAATACAATACGTGCCTCGCTATCCCTACTTTGTCACTGGGTGAGGACACCGCAAGATTGAACCCAAAACTAAGCACCTCTCCCATTGCAAGGAAAACCAATCTAGTTGGCCAAACCAAACCGATAATTCTAAGAGAAATACAAAGATATCAAATCATGCATATAAGAATTCAGGAAAGACTCAAATAATATTCATAAACAATCTGATCCTAAATCCACAATTCATCGGATCTCGACAAACACACCGCAAAAGAATATTACATCAGATAGATGTCCAAGAACATCGAGGAGAACATTGTATTGAAGATCAAAGAGAGATAAGAAGCCATCTAGCTACTAGCTATGGACCCGTAGGTCTTTGGTAAACTACTCACACTTCATCGGAAGGGCAATAGAGTTGATGTAGATGCCCTCCATGGTCGCATCCCCCTCCGGCAGGATGCCAAAAAGACCCCAAGATAGGATCTCGCAGAAACAGAGGCTTGCGCTGGCGGAAAAGTATTTTGGTGGACGTTTCTGGTTGTTTGGGAATATTTGGGAATTTTTAGTGCTAGAATTAGGGTTAGGGGACTACCGAGGGGCCCACAAGCCCTTAGGGCGACCCCCCTGGGCGCGCCCCTAAGGCTTGTGGCCTCCTCGGGGATCTTCTGGCCACCTCTCCAAGTTTGCTGGGTGTCTTCTAGTCCAAGAAAAATCATCACGAAAGTTTTATTCTGTTTGGACTCCATTTTATATTTCTTTTCCGTGGAACTCAAAAACAAGGAAAATACTGAAATTAGCACTGGGCTCTAGGTTAATAAGTTAGTCCCAAAAATAATATAGAATAGCATATTAATGCATATAAAACATCCAAAATAGA
The DNA here is from genome assembly GCF_002162155.2 of Triticum dicoccoides. Lineage (NCBI taxonomy): Eukaryota > Viridiplantae > Streptophyta > Magnoliopsida > Poales > Poaceae > Triticum > Triticum dicoccoides. The sequence continues at coordinate 338,442,178 of NC_041391.1, read as the reverse complement.
TAATATAATAGCACGCAACAATCAAAAGTTATAGATACGTTGGATATGTATCAAGCATCGCCAAGCTTAATTCCTACTCGTCCTCGAGTAGGTAAATGATAAAAACATAATTTTTGATGTGGAATGCTACCTAACGTATTTATCCACATAATTTTATTTATTATGGCATGAATATTCAGATCCTTAAGATTGAAAACAAAAGTTTAATATTGACATAAAAACAATAATACTTCAAGCATACTAATAAAACAATCATGTATTCTCAAAATAACATGTGCAAAGAAAGTTATCCTACAAAATCATATTGTCTGGCCATGCTCCATCTTCATCACACAAAGTATTTTATCATGCACAACCCCGATGACAAGCCAAGCAATTGTTTCATACTTTTGAAGTTCTCAAACTTCTTCAACTTTCACGCAATACATGAGCATGAGCCATGGATATAGCACTATAGGTGGAATAGAATATGGTGGTTGTGGAGAAGACAAAAAGAAGGAGATAGTCTCACATCAACTAGGCGTATTAACGGGTTGTGGAGATGCCCATCAATAGATATCAATGTGAGTGAGTAGGGATTGCCATGCAACAGATGCACTAGAGCTATAGGTCTATGAAAGCTCAAAAAAGAAACTAAGTGGGTGTGCATCCATCTTGCTTGCTCATGAAGACCTAGGGCAATTTGAGGAAGCCCATCATTGGAATTTACAAGCTAAGTTCTCTAATGAAAAATTCCCACTAGTATATGAAAGTGATAACATAGGAGACTCTCTATCATGAAGATCATGGTGCTACTTTGAAGCACAAGTGTGGAAAAAGGATAGTAACATTATCCCTTCTCTGTTTTCTCTCATTTTTTTTGTTTGGGCTTCTTTGGCCTCTTTCATTTTTTATTTTGGCTTCTTTGGCCTCTTCTATTTTTTTATAAAGTTGGGAGACTCATCCCAACTTGTGAGGGAATCATAGCTTCCATCATCCTTTCCTCACATGGGACAATGCTCTAATAATGATGATCATCACACTTCAATTTACTTACAACTCAAGAATTACAACTCGATACTAGAACAAAATATGACTCTATATGAATGCCTCCGATGGTGTAATGGGATGTGCAATGATCAAGAGTGACATGTATAAAAAATATGAACGGTGTCCTTGCCACAAATACTATGCTAACTACATGATCATGCAAAGCAATGTGATAATGATGGTGCGTGTCATAATAAAATGGAATGGTGGAAGTTGCATGGCAATATATCTTGGAATGGCTATGGAAATGCCATAATAGTTAGGTATGATGGCTGTTTTGAGGAAGGTATATGGTGGGTGTAATGCACCGGCGACAATTGCACGGTACTAGAGAGGCTAGCAAAGGTGGAAGGGTGAGAGTGTGTATAATCCATGGACTCAAAATTAGTCATAAAGAACTCATATACTTGTTGAAAAAATTCATTAGCTATAAAAACAAAGTACTACACGCATGGTCCTAGGGGGATAGATCGGTAGTAAAAGACCATCGCTCGTCGTCGTCCGCCACTCATAAGGAAGGAAATTAAAAAATAAATCATTCTCCCACTTCATCACATAATGGTTCACCATATGTGCATGCTACGGGAATCACAAACTTTAACACAAGTATTTCTACCAATCCACAATTACTCACTAACAACGCTCTTTATATGAAAGTTTTTGTTATATCCCTCTTGGATGCCCATCATATTATGACTAAATTCATAACATAAGAAAATTACTATGCTATTTAGAGACTCTTAAAATAATATAAGTGAAGCATGAGAGTTCCACAATTTCTATAAAATAAAGCTACCACCATGCTCTACAAAGATATAAGTGAAGCACTAGAGCAAATTGCCTAGCTCAAAAAATATAACTGAAGCACATAGAGTATTCTAATAAATTCATTATTCATGCATGTCCCTCTCAAAAGGTGTGTATAGAAAGAATTATTGTGGCAAACTAAAAATCAAAGACTCATATCATACTATACGCTCCAAGCAAAATACATATCAAGTGGTGAATAAAAATATAGCCTCAAGGAAATTTACCGATAGACAAAGACAAAAGAGGGGATGCCATCCGGGGAATGCTTAGATGCTTGGTTATCCTTGAATATTACGTTCGGGTCCTTGGGCATCCCCAAGCTTAGGCTCTTGCCGCTCCTTATTCCATTGTCCATCAAATCTTTACCAAAAACTTGAAAACTTCACAACATAAAACTCAACATGAAAACTCATGAGATCCTTAGTATAAGAAAATAAATCACCACTTTTTGGTACTATTGTGAACTCATTCTTTATTTATATTGGAGTAATATCTAATGTATTCCAACTTCTCCATGGTTCATACCCCCCGATACTAACCATAGATTCATCAAAATAAGCAAACAACACATACAAAACAGAATCTGTCAAAAACAGAACAGTCTGTAGTAATCTGAAAACTTCATATACTTCTGTAACTCCAAAAATTCTGAGAACTTAGGACAACAGAGGAAATTCATATATAAATCTTGTGTAAAAAATTCAGAATGTCCAATGAATTTAAACAATTATGTTTCTGGGCACAAAAGTTTCTGTTTTTCAGCAAAACCAAATCAACGATATACCAAAGCATCCCAAAGGTCTTGCTTGGCTCAAACACTAATTAAAACACCAAAACACAATTATTACAGAGGTAATAATTTGTATTTATTTCAAAATATAACCAAAAACAAAAACATAAAAGTAAAATTGGGTTGCCTCCGAACAAGCACTATTGTTTAACGCCCTAGCTAGGCATAAAACATAGATCTAGGTATTGTCATCTTTGGTATGCAAACCGTAAGTAGCCCTCATAATAGATTCATATGGAAACTTAATTTTATTTCTTGGAAAGTGTTCCTTGCCCTCACTTAATAGAAATTCAAATCTAATTAATTGCACCAATCGTTCTAAGGAAAGGTCTGTCAAGAATAATAGGACATGTAGGATTGCAATCTATATCAAGCACAATAAAATATACAGGTACATAATTCCTATTTGCAACAATAAGAACATCATTCATTCTTCCCATAGGTTTCTTAATAGTGGAATCCACTAGATGCAAATTCAAAGAGCAATTGTTAATTTCATGGAAACCTAGCACATCCCATAAAGTTTATGGAATCGTGGAAACTCTAGCACCCAAATCACAGAAAGCATGGCACTCATAATCTTTAATTTTAATCTTAATAGTAGGTTCCCACTCATCATAAAGTTTCTAGGGATAGAAACTTCCAATTCATGCTTTTGTTCAAAAGATTTCATCATAGCATCAACAATATGTTTAGTAAAAGCTTTATTTTGATTATAAGCATGAGGAGAATTCAACATGGATTGCAACAAGAAAATACAATCTATCAAAGAACAATTATCATAATTAAAATCATTGAAATCCAAAAGTGTGTATTCATCGCTATTTAAAGTTCTAACCTCTCCAATCCCAATTTTATCAATTTTAGCATTAAGATCTATAAATTCCGAATCATTGGGACGCCTTCTAGCTAAATTTGACTCATCTCGAGTCCCATATTTATCAAGATTTATATTAGAAAACAAAGATTCAATAGGAGTCACACTAATCAATTTAAGATCTTCATCATTATTCTCAGAAAAACTAGAAGAACACGCTTTTACAAACCAATCTCGCTTAGCACGCATCCTAGCGGTTCTTTCTTTACACTCATCAATAGGAATTTTAATAGCTTTTAGAGATTAATTAATATTATGCTTGGGTGGCATAGATCTAATTTTCAAAGAGTCAATCTCAAGAGAAATTCTATCAACGTTCCTAGCCAAATCATCAATCTTGAGCAATTTTTCTTCAACCATAGCATTGAAAACTTTTTAGGAATTAATAAAATCTTTAATATTGTTATCACGATAAGAGGGTATTTTATTATAATTTCCATAAGAACTTTTGTAGGAATTACCATAATTATTAGGGGATTACTAGGAAACGGCCTAGGGTTGAAATTACCTCTATATGCCTTATTACCAAAATTGTTCCTACCAACCAAATCCACATCCATAGATTCATTATTATTCTCAATAAAAGTGGACAAAGGCATATCATTAGGATCAATAGGAGCACTTTTACTAGCAATCAATTTCATAAGTTCATCCATGTTTCCACTCAACGTATTAACTTCTTCAATCACATGCACTTTTTTAGTAGTGGAAGATCTTTTGGTATGCCATTGAGACTAATTAGCCATAATATTATCTAGGAGTTTAGCAGCTTCACCTAATGTAATTTCCATAAAAGTACCTCCCGCGGCGGAATCTAAAAGATTTCTAGATGCAAAATTCAATCCGGCATAAAACTTTTGTATGATCATCCATAAACTTAAACCATGAGTAGTGAAATTTCTTATCATCAATTTCATCCTCTCCCAAGATTGTGCAACATGTTCATCATCAAGTTGCTTAAAACTCATTATATCGTTCCTAAAAGAGATGATCTTAGCAGGAGGAAAATACTTGGAAATGAAAGCATCTTTACACTTATTCCATGAATCAATACTATTTTTAGGCAATGATGAAAACCAAGTTTTAGCGTGATCTCGTAGCGAGAACGGGAATAGATTCAATTTAACAATATCATTATCCACATCCTTTTTTCTTTTGCATATCTCACAACCGAACGAATGTATTTAGATGGGATGCGGCATATTCCCTAGGAAGGCCGGAAAATTGATCTTTCATAACAAGATTCAGCAAAGCGGCATTAATTTCATAAGATTCCGCACTAGTAGCGGGAGCAATCGGAGTACTAATAAAATCATTACTTTTATTAATGGAAAAGTCACACAACTTGGTGATGTGGGAAACCACGGCCACCTATGGGACCAAGGGTCCCTTGCTGGTTTGGCAGGGGGGATGTCATGTTGCACAAAGAGCTGAGGAGCGTGGGGCAGCACGGCAGGGATCACATGAGCAATTTTACCTAGGTTCGGGCCGCCGTGACATGTAAAATCGTACTCCTTCTTTGGTGGATTGATGGTGGAAGAATGGTGGTGGAGCGTAGTACACTTGCTTGGCAGGGGCGGCAATGGCTACGCGCGTATGATTGTGTGGGCGTCCAACTTTTCCAACCCTTTCTATGGTTGCCACGGGCCTCCTTTTATAGATCAAGGGGTCACCACGATGGCAAATCAGTCATTATGCACTGATAAGATAGCAAACACTGCTATCATACCTAACTCTGCAGGCTGATAGAGCGCATTAAATGCACCGCTCAACGTCACATCGTTGTTCGCCCGGCAAGCCTTGCTGGGATTATTTTGCGAGCTTCACGCCTGCTTGTTCGACACGTTGCAGGACGGGTGTCATATGTAGGCTTTCCTGTAGAAAGAGGTTGCCATGTGGTGAATGGCTGCCACTTAATCATTCTGCGGCATGACACCGCATTGATTGATGGCGTGGGTCATGGTGGAGTGGTTGATGAGGTGTTTCTTGCCTCCATGAGTCCTAGCAGGCCCTGCCGGGACGTCTTGGTCGTTTTATTCCGAGGGAGGCTCTGCCCTTGCCAAGCTCGTTTACCCGGTAAGGGAGGCTTTTCCCCTGGTGGTATCTTGCTTCTCTGGCTTGATCTTGGTCCTCTTGTTCTGCATGTTGGTCCTTCAAAGATCTTGGTTTCTTGTACTCTGGTGTGGCCTGGTGCCATCCGTGCACAAGTCGGGGGAAAATATATACCCTTGTCTGTTTTCCCCGACATAAGCTCCCGGGCCTGAGCCACACGTGTCGGCACGACACGTTGGGTTAGGCCCCAAATAGTGCATGGACACGTGGCAGGAAAGGGCTGCACATGTCGGTTCGCTACGGCGACCAGTCAATCCAACGTCCACTTTGCGCAATTACTATGCATCGTGGGGTCATGGGACTATTGCAGTTAATGGTAAAAACAGTAACTTTCTGAAGCATCGCCTCTATTCCGCACTTCCCCCCTTAAAACAGGGAAAAGCAGACGGACATGGTTTACCTTTCGCTCGCTTCGCCATTCCATCATATTCCTCTGCAAGCCAGGAGACAGCTCCCCCTCCCTCCCTCTCGTCCGCCGCCGCCCCTCTCGCTGACCCCTTTCTCCTTCCGCATCGCCACCATGGAAATGGGGAAGAAGCCTGTAGAGAAAGGGAAGCTGGCGGCCACAGTGAAGGAAGTAGCCGCCAAGGGGAGCAAGAGGCGGAGGGAAGACGTCGTCTTCCTTCTATCAGCCTTGAGCGGCCTAGTTCTTCAAGCGAGGTACGGATATCTGTGGGGAAGGCCTGTCCTGAAAGGGCACGGAGCGCCCAGAGTTTTCGTGTATGGGCAAGAAGATCCGCCAGACTCGTATCGATTCTTCTGTTCTTACTTCATCTGCGGTCTCTATCCCCCCTTCTCCGAATTCTTCAAGGCGATCATGACCATCTATGGATTCCACCTCCTTTACGTCATGCTGAACGCAATGGCGACCATGGCCATTTTCGCGCACTTGTGCGAGAATTTCGTCGGAGTCTCCACCAATGTGGATTTGTTCCGACACTATTTTGTTCTGCGGGTGGAAAACAAATGCCACCATTCCGGGAACATTAGCTGGATGCCGCAAGCAGCGAGGAAACTCTGGGATTATATCCCTCAGAGGCAGCGTGAAAGGTGGGATGAGTGGAGAGGGGATTGGTGTTGGATCCAGGATAAGGAAGCCCCTGATTTCTGTAAAGCACGAATGGTATGTGTCGAGTGCGGCAAGGAATGGAGCGCTCTTGGGCTCGCTGAAGATAGGCTACGCCCGGCAATCAACAAGATTACCTGTTTGAAGGCTGCCGGGCTAACCATTGAGCATGTGGGGTCAGATTTTCTTCTCCGTCGCATTTCACCGCTGCAAGAGAGGGGCAGGCCCACCTGGTTGTATGGCGACGCTACGGACAGAATGAGGTTGCTCCCAGGATTGGCCAACAACTTGTCAGTTTATGGCCATCCCTGGCCAGGCGACTAATTATTCGGCCGCTTCGAGCTGTTCAAACTCTCGGCAGCCGTTATCCCTCTGAATGTCAATTCAGCCCGGGATCAGATACTGAAATGGATGTCGGATTGCAATGCTCATGGGGTATCAAGTGATTGGCAGCTTCCCTCTTTTGATGAAGAGCTCTAATGGTCGATGAGGGAGTCCTGGACTAGGGGGTGTCCGGATAGCCGAACTATCATCATCGACCGGACTCCAAGACTATGAAGATACAAGATTGAAGACTTCGTCCCGTGTCTGGATGGGACTTTCCTTGGCGTGGAAGGCAAGCTTGGCAATACGGATATGTATATCTCCTACCATTGTAACCGACTCTGTGAAACCCTAGCCCTCTTCGGTGTCTATATAAACCAGAGGGTTTTAGTCCATAGGACGAACAACAATCATACCATAGGCTAGCTTCTAGGGTTTAGCCTCCTTGATCTCGTGGTAGATCCACTCTTGTACTACCCATATCATCAATATCAATCAAGCAGGAGTAGGGTTTTACCTCCATCGAGAGGGCCCGAACCTGGGTAAATACATCGTGTCCCTTGTCTCCTGTTACCATCCGCCTAGACGCACAGTTCGGGACCCCCTACTCGAGATCCGCCGGTTTTGACACCGACATTGGTGCTTTCATTAAGAGTTCCTCTGTGTCGTCACCGATAGGCTTGATGGCTCCTTCGATCATCAACAACGACACGGTCTAGGGTGAGACTTTTCTCCCCGGATAGATCTTTGTATTTGGCGGCTTTGCACTGCGGGCCAATTCGCTTGGCCATCTGGAGCAGATTGAAAGCTACGCCCCTGGCCACCAGGTCAGATTTGGAAGGCTGAACTTCACGGCCGACATCCGTGGAGACTTGATCCTCGACGGATTCGAGCCACAGCCGAGCGCGCCGCACTGTCACGATGGGCATGATTTAGCTCTGCTGCCGGACAGTGCCCTGGAGGCCGCACATGAGTCCGCTCCGACCCTTAATTCAGAGCCGACCGCGCAGATCAAGGATGGGTGGCTAGACACCGCCTCGGGGGCTGCAACCTCTACGGCGATGGAGCCGAATACTGATCTTGTCCCTTGTGAAGCTCGTGACTCCGAGGTGCCGGACTCCTCGCCGGACTCCGAACCTCCCACGCCGCCTCTAACTGAATCCGATTGGGCGCCGATTATGGAGTTCACCGCTGCGCACATATTTCAACACTCACCTTTCAGCGACATCCTGAATTCGCTAAGGTATCTCTCGTTATCAGGAGAGCCCTGGCCGGACTGCGGCCAGGACGGATGGGATGCGGACGACAAAGAAATTCAAAGCCCACCCACCACCCACTTTGTAGCCACTGTCGACGATCTAACCGACATGCTAGACTATGACTCCGAAGACATCGACGGTATGGACGACGATGCGGGAGACGACCAAGAACCAGCGCCTACGGGGCACTGGAAGACCACCTCGTCATACGACATATACATGGTTGACATCCCAAAGGATGGGAATGGCGAAGAAGCAGCGGAGGAAGACTCCTCCGAGAAACAGCCCAAGCGCCGGCGTCAGCGGCGCCGCTCTAAATCCCGCCACAGCAAGAATGGAGATTCCGGCACAGGAGATAATAACACCCGAGAGAGTGCCGAGGACAACCCCCTCCAGCAAGATTCAGCATAGGAGGACAGAGAAGCCAGCCCTCACGAGAGAGCGGCAGACGAAGAGGTAGAGGATGATAATTACATGCCTCCCTCCGGAGACGAGGCAAGCCTCGACGACGACGAATTCTTCGTGCCCAAGGATCCCGTCGAACAAGAGCATTTCAAACGCAGGCTTATGGACACGGCAAACAGCCTAAAGAAAAAGCAGCAACAGCTTAGAGCTGATCAAGACCTGCTAGCCGACAGATGGACTGAAGTCCTCGCGGCCGAAGAGTATGAACTCGAACGCCCCTCCAAAAGCTACCCCAAACGCAAGCTGCTCCCCCGACTAGAGGAGGAGGCATACAAACCTGCATCACCAGCGCACAATACGGCTGACTGACCACCTCGTGGCCGCGACAGAGAGGCCTCTAGGCCCTCCACCAGAACCGTACCCCGGCACCGCTCGAAAAGTACGAAGCCACAGGGGAATGCGCTGGACTTGCGAGACATATTGGAGGATAAGGCAAGACAATCAAGATCGATCTACGGATCGCATGGGCGCCCCACAATGCACGACGACGATTGTCGCGCCGGATACAACAACTCCGGTCGGGCCGAACACAGTAGACAAAGCTCGCTCGAGCTACGTTGTGATATAGCCCAATATAGAGGCACCGCACACCCACTATGCTTTACAGATGAAGCAATGGATCATCAAATCCCCGAAGGGTTTAAACCCGTGAACATTGAATCCTATGATGGCACAACAGACCCCGCGGTTTGGATCGAAGACTATCTCCTTCATATCCACATGGCCCGCGGTGACGATCTTCACGCCATCAAATACCTCCCACTCAAGCTTAAAGGACCAGCTCGGCATTGGCTTAACAGCTTGCCAGCAGAATCAATTGGGCGTTGGGAGGACCTGGAAGACGCATTCCTTGACAACTTCCAGGGCACATATGTGCGACCACCAGACGCCGATGACCTAAGCCACATAATTCAGCAGCCAGACGAATCGGCCAGACAATTCTGGACACGGTTCTTAACAAAGAAAAATCAAATCGTCAACTGTCCGGATGTAGAGGCTCTCGCAGCCTTCAAGCATAACATCCGCGACGAGTGGCTGGCCCGACACCTAGGATAGGAAAAGCCAAAATCCATGGCAGCCCTCACATCACTCATGACCCGCTTCTGCGCGGGAGAGGACAGCTGGCTAGCCCGCAGTAACAACCTCAGCAAAAACTCTGGCAGTCCGAATATCAAGGACCGCTATGGCAGGTCGCGTCGCAACAAAAACAAACGCCGCGTTAACGGCGATAACACTGAGGATACGACAGTTAACGCCGGATTCAGAGGCTCTAAACCCGGTCAGTGGAAAAAGCCATTCAAAAGAACTACCCCGGGTCCGTCCAATTTGGACCGAATACTCGACCGCTCTTGCCAGATACATGGCACCCCCGAAAAGCCAGCTAATCACACCAACAGGGATTGTTGGGTATTCAAGCAGGCAGGCAAGTTAATTGCCGAAAACAATGACAAGGGGCTGCATAGCGATGACGAGGAAGAGACCCGGCCGCCGAACAATAGAGGACAGAAGGGTTTCCCCCCACAAGTGCGGACGGTAAACATGATATACGCAACCCACATACCCAAGAGGGAGCGGAAGTGTGCACTCAGGGACGTATATGCGATGGAGCCAGTCACCCCTTAGTTCAACCCATGGTCCTCCTGCCCGATCACCTTTGATCGAAGGGACCACCCCACCAGTATCCGCCATGGCAGATTCGCCGCATTGGTTTTAGACCCAATCGTCGATGGATTTCACCTCACAAGAGTCCTGATGGACGGCGGCAGCAGCCTGAACCTGCTTTATCAGGATACAGTGCGCAAGATGGGCATAGACCCCTCAAGGATTAAACCCACAAAGACGACCTTCAAAGGCGTCATACCAGGTGTAGAGGCCAATTGTACAGGCTCAGTTACACTGGAAGTGGTCTTCGGATCCCCGGATAACTTCCGAAGCGAGGAGTTAATCTTTGATATTGTCCAGTTCTGCAACGGCTATCACGCTCTGCTCGGACGGACCGCGTTTGCAAAGTTCAACGCGGTGCCGCACTACGCATACCTCAAGCTCAAGATGCCAGGCCCTCGAGGAGTCATCATGGTCAACGGAAACACTGAACGCTCCCTCCGAATGGAGGAACACACAGCGGCTCTCGCGGCAGAAGTATAGAGCAGCCTCTTAAGGCAATTTTCGAGTCCGGCCGTTAAGCGACCGGACATGGCTAAATGCGCCAGGAGTGACCTACAACAAGACCACCTGGCACGTTCCGAGCACGCGTAGCAATGTGGCCCCAACCCCTGCCCTTACAACATTGCAAAACTGGTCCCTAGCTTACATCAATACGCTCTAGAGATACCATGGGCATAGGGGGAGGGGCACAACCACCACAAGCCCAGAATGCGGCTTAAACCGCACCAGGGGCTCCCAAGTGTGTCACTCTTTTTCTCTTTTCTTTTTTTACCCACAGGACTCCGTTCACCAGAGGCCCTGTCCGGCAGTAGACCTGCCGAACTCATGATGCAACAGCCAGGGAAGGAAAAAGGCTACGACGAGTATCCAGGTGGTCTCCATTACGAGCATTAAATCTGTTTTCATACACCATTCCGCAGCCTACCCCTGGAGGGGACATGTTTAATAGTCCTACCCCTTGCTTACCGCACTATTTGTATCGTTCTGCATTCATGGCAGTATTCCTTGAATAAACAATGTATCACTTTTTGCTTATAACTGCATTTCTTTCTTATATATATGTTCATTTATGACATGTTGCATTCGTACACCTTGGTACGGCTAAACACACCAGGGGCTTAAGTTCCCCACATTATGGTGTGATAAGTCCGAACACTTTCACAAGTGCGGCACCCCGAACTTGTAGCATTATATGCATCGGCTCCGAATCATGTCTTGGGTCAATAGTTGGGTTTGCCCGGCTCCCATGTTTTGGTACCTTACGTTCCCTTATATCGGCTAAGGAAGCACTGGGAGAACCACTGCAATTGCGCCCCGGTTGAGCTGGGCGAGCGCCTCAGTGGAGAAAGCTAAAACTGACCGTCATGATAAGGCGAGAGCTGGTCGCTGTTCGAGAGGTCGTTTCGAGTCCCTAAAGACTTATGCCGCTTAGAGCGAGGAACCGGCTTTGTCCGGCCCAGGCTTGGATAGCGCCCCGAACTCGGTCTTCCGAACACTAGGGGCTTCGCCGAAATTTAAAATTATAGAATTCTATGGCTAAGTGAGAGTGTTCAAGCATTATAAGTCCGGTTGCCTTGTTCATTGTGTTGAGCGCCTCCCTAGATGGACCCAAAAGTGGGAACGAGAGCGCTCAAGTTTATCCCGAACACCCCAGCACTAGTGGCATGGGGGCTGAAGCCGACGACTTGCCATCTCTCAGATTTGATAAACGGCCGCACAGAAGGTAATATTTTAAATTAATAAGCGTTGCTTAGCGCATATGAACAAAGTTTTCAGCGCACAGGATAAAACAATGCGAGTCTACTCAAATATTACATCTTTTGAGCACTCACCCGCAATCATGCGGGCACCCTTCAGGACACTCTTATAATACATTTCGGGCGTACGATACTCCTTGCCCGCCGGCGGCGCATCCGTCAGAAGCTTCTCAACGTCCATCCTGCCCCAGTGCACCTTTGCATGGGCAAGGGCCCGACGGGCACCTTCAATGCAGGCGCAGTGCTTGACGACTTCAACCCAGGGACACGCATCCACCAGCTGCCGCACCAGGCCGAAGTAGCTCCCAGGCATGGCCTCCATGGGCCACAGCCGAACTATGAGGCCCTTCATGGCCTGTTTGGCCACCTTGTGGAGCTCGACCAGCTGCTTCAGCTGGTCGCTAAGGGGCACCGAATGTCCGGCCTCAGCATACTGAGACCAGAAGACCTTCTCCGTCGAGCTCCCCTCCTCGGCCCGGTAGAAAGCGGCAACATTGGACACACTGCGAGGCAGATCTGCGAACGCTCCTGGAGAGCTCCGAATTTGGGTAAATAATAGGTAATTCACATTCACATGCTTGCTTTGCATGAAAAATGCCTTACCCGCCGCTATTTTCTTCAACGCCTCGATTTCCTGGAGGGCCTTGTGGGCTTCGGCCTTAGCGGCTTTGGCACTCTCAAGAGCCGATGCAAGCTCGGACTCTCGAGTCTTCGAGTCACGCTCCAAACCCTCGTGCTTTTCCATGAGAGCCTGGAGCTCTTGCTGTACCTCCGCCACCCGCGCCTCTTGCTTCTCTCGCTCGGCTCACTCCGCGGCCGCATTGTGTTCGGCCGCGGACACTGCCTCCTTCAGGGTCGCCACCTCGTTCGTGGCCCCTGGAGTACCCACGTTATCCTTGTTATTTCTCTTGCAACCAAAATCCTTTTCTGTAAGGTACAAATTTAATACGGTGTTACTCACCTTCCTTGTCCTCGAGCTGCTTTTTGGCACGGCCGAGCTTGCTCTCGGACCGCTCGAGGTTCTGCTTCAAAGCATCGACCTCCGCAGTCAGTGCGGCAGAGGTCAGCAGTGCAGCCTGCAATCCCATATTGACATATTTTTTAGACCTCCTGCGTATATCTTTTTAGATCCTCAGTCCGGCTTTTCTTTCCGAACACCGAACCGAGCATCTGGGGCTATTGTCTATGCGGTATTATATTACACATCTTCAAATTCTTACCTCAAAGCCTGTTAGAAGGCTGCTGCAGGCTTCGGTCAGCCTGCTCTTGGCGAGCTGAACCTTCTGAATCACCGCACTCATGACAGTGCGGTGTTCTTCTTTGATGGAAGCGCCGTTGAGCACCTCCAGCAAGTTATCCGGCGCCTCCGGTTGGACGGAGGCCACCGGCATCACAGTCTTGCCCTTCTTACGAAGGGGCCGCTCGCTGGACTCCGGAACCACTGCAGGTTCCAGTGCAGAGTCCGGTGCGAAGTCCGGGAGGTTGCCCTGCGGCACCTTCGAGGCCTCCTCCTCCTGGCGGGTCCCTTCCTGGGATCCCACCTCGACGTCGTCAGTGTCACGAGGGGTGGAGGCGGTCGGAAGAGAATCCATATCCGACGTGCCCAAGGACCCGCTCGACGAAGCGGGAAGATCGTCCTTGGACGGACTACAGGTTGTATGCGGCATTAGAAAGACACCGCATGGCGAAAAGAAAAATCATAAATCATCTAGGAGTCCGGATACTTACGATCTTGCCAGGGGCTTGGCCCTTGAGGGCCACTCCTCGTCGCCGTCGCCGAGATTGGCTGAACAGTCTGGAGGAAGGGTCCTTCCCTTCTTGGACCCTTCGGCCTCCCCTGTTGGGGAGGCCTTCCTCTTATTCTCTCCCCCCGCTTGGGGAGAGGCCTCTTTCTCCTCCCCCTCGTCTTCAGGGGAGGAGTCCACCTCGGAGTCATCGGACGATGAGTCCGATACCACCAGGCGTCGGGAACTCCTTCGGGTTCCCGTGGCCTTCTTCTTGGCCTTCTTCTCCGGCACTACGTAAAGTGCCGGGACCAGGAGCCCTGTCAAATGGGCGTCCGCTGGGTCTTCTGGAAGGGGAGCCGGACAGTTAACCTGTCCGGACGTCTTTTGCCAGTCCTGTTAAAGGCATTGGAAGTTTAGATCCCGCATAGAGTCAAACTATGAAAAGCAAATGTCCCATAAAGGATAACATGGCTTACCTCGCCAGCCGGACGCTGCGTGCTGAATCCGCGATCTTCGGTAGTGGATGCGGGAGCTTCGGCGCCCTTGAACAGCACCCTCCAGGCAGCTTTGTATGTAGTGTCGAAGAGCCTGCTCAAGGTCTGGTGCTGTGCCGGATCAAACTCCCACAAATTGAAGTCCCGTTGCTGACAGGGGAGAATCCGGCGGACGAGCATGACCTGGATCACGTTGACAAGCTTAAGCTTCTTGTTCACCAGGGTCTGGAGACAGGACCGGAGTCCGGTCAGCTCCTCCGAACTACCCCAAAGCAAGCCCTTCTCTATCCAGGAGGTGAGCTGCATGGGGATGCCAGATCTAAACTCGGGGGCCGCTGCCCATTTAGGGTCACGCGGCTCGGTGATGTAGAACCACCCCGATTGCCACCCTTTGACGGATTCCACGAAGGCACCCTCGAGCCAAGTAACGTTGGGCATTTTGCCCACCATGGCGCCTCGGCACTCCGCTTGGCTGCCCTTCACTACCTTTGGCTTGACATTGAAGGTCTTTAGCCACAAGCCAAAGTGGTGCTGGATGCAGAGGAAGTCCTCACACACGACGATAAACGTCGAGATATTGAGGATCAAATTTGGAGCCAGATCGTGGAAGTCCAGGCCGTAGTAGTACATGAGCCCCCGGACGAAGGGGTGAAGTGGAAAGCCCAGTCCGCGGAGGAAGTGGGGAAGGAATACGACCCTCTCATGGGGCCTGGGGGTGGGGATGAGCTGCCCCTCGTCGGGCAGCCGGTGCGCGATGTCGCTAGATAGGTATCCGGCGCCGCGCAGCTTCTCGATGTGCCCCTCTGTAACGGAGGAGGCCATCCACTTGCCTCCCGCTCCGGACATGGCTGGAGAAGGTCGAGGTGAGATGTGCGGACTTGGGCGCTGGAGCTCGAGTGCGCGGAGATGAATAAGCAAAGGAGGAAGAAGGCGTAGGTAAAAGAGGTGGATCCTTATCCCCTTATATATGGGCGGGCGAAACAATACGTCCCCACCGGCCTGGTAAAACTCACTTATATCCCAAGCGCCACAATAAATGGCGCAGTTGGGTTACCCACGTCCGTATTGATGGGAATACCGGAATAAGGGGAACACGATCTCTGCTTTGACAAGACGTGCCAAGGAAACCGCTTCGCTAAACGCGCTGAGGTGGTATAATAAAAACGATTCAAGTAAAGGCTTGGTAGTGGTGTGACGTCATGCCACAAAATACATCAGCAGATTGAACTTGTGTGAATATTATTCTCTCTACGGTAGTATGTGGAATTTATTTTTCAGAGCCGGATACTATCCTGGTGTTCACTATCTTCTATGAATTATTCGAAGGAGGAACCCGCCTTGCAATGCCGAAGATAATATGCACGCCGGACTCGTCGTCATTGAAGCCTGGTTCAGGGGCTACTGAGGGAGTCCTGGACTAGGGCGTGTCCGGATAGCCGAACTATCATCATCGGCCGGACTCCAAGACTATGAAGATACAAGATTGAAGACTTCGTCCCGTGTCCGGATGGGACTTTCCTTGGCGTGGAAGGCAAGCTTGGCAATACGGATATGTAGATCTCCTACCATTGTAACCGACTCTGTGTAACCCTAGCCCTCTCCGGTGTCTATATAAACCGGAGGGTTTTAGTCCATAGGACGAACAACAATCATACCATAGGCTAGCTTCTTGGGTTTAGCCTCCATGATCTCGTGGTAGATCCACTCTTGTACTACCCATATCATCAATATCAATCAAGCAGGAGTAGGGTTTTACCTCCATCGAGAGGGCCCGAACCTGGGTAAAAACATCGTGTCCCTTGTCTCCTGTTACCATCTGCCTAGACGCACAGTTCGGGACCCCCTACCCGAGATCCGCCGGTTTTGACACCGACAGTCGACCACCTTGGTGGAGAAGGCCACCAAGGTTGAGGATGGGATGTATAAATGCACCTCCTGTGTGGAGGTGGCATATATCTTGAGGAGGGTTCTGAAGGAGAAGGCATCCCGCCTTGCGGAGGTGGCAAGGGCCGTGAAGGCCGGGAAGGGTAAAGGGAAAGCTGAGGATGAAACCTGAGGATGAAAGCTCTTCTCATGGTGGTAGTGAGGCGCAAGCCATGGAAGGGGTTGCCGGGGAAGAGCTTACCCGGGACAACCTTGTTGGGCTTGATGACTTGGGCGCAGTGGCAATAAAGCTTTAGGAAGAGGAGGTTGGCGAGGTCGCAGGCTCGAGGAGGAGGAGTGGTTGGTGGTTGGCCCTCAAGCCCCCGAGCCAGTTTCGGTCCAGCGACCCCGTAGGCGCGCTAGTAATCGGGCGGCAGCAGCCCCCAATCTAGTGCTAGTCGCCAAGAGGGTGAATAAGACCACCACAAAGGTAACTAAGGTGGAGGTGGCGCTTCATCAATCCCCTCGCCTTGCCAGGATCAAGACCTCTCCCACCGGGCGAGCGGCGGATGTGCAAGTTGATTCCGGCTCCAGTTCGGGCTCAAGTTCTTCACAGAGCTCGTCTCCCCCAGAGCCCCAGGTGCCACGCCGGGCACCAAAGCTGTCGAAGAGCTCTGCCCCTCCACCTCCAAAGAGAGGAAGGGATCCCTTGCCTCGTGTGGAGTTCAACTTGAACTCCATGCTCATTGTAGAAGAGTAAGGATGATTCTTCCTTTCATGAATAGCTTCGGCTTGTTTGATTACCCTTGCTAACTAACCTCTTGTTTTGCTGTTGCCACCAGGGAAATGGAGGAGGACACGGAGACCCTCATCCATCATCCCCGAAATAGGCTCCGACACGTTGGGTGACTGAAGATCGTGGGGAGCTCGGCCTTGGTGGCGGGCGAGATGGGGAAGCCCGTGCAAAGCCCCTAGTCCAGCCCTCGGCCCAGAAGTGGGGGATTGGTTCTTTCCCCGGTGGTGGTGGTGAGATGACACAAGGCGAGCCCCTCCTGGAGGGTCATGTCTCCCCTACCGACCGAGTCGAAGAACCCCCGACAGAGCCCTCAGTGGGTGAAACCGTGCATAGAGCTGCCGCGGCTGATGCGGCAGGAAGGGAAGTGCATGGCCCGACAATGGGTATTGCCGGAGAAATTGAAGTCCCTACCCAAAAGGCTTCTCTAGGTACTCCACTTATGTTCTTTTTCCTTTCTTGTCCTAACTACTTCTTCTGATTTCTTCATCACTTCAAACTTCTGTTTCTTTGTTGCCCAACGTCCTTCTCATCCGCAGGCCCCCAAGCCGAAGAGTCGGAACCATTGGAGGTGGCGGTCGACATAGGCAAAGCTACCACAAACGAGGCTATTGAGATTGCTGCCACAGAGGGATAGGACCTTGCTGCCGGGAATTCCCATGATTCCTTGGTGGTGGTGGAGCATTCTTCGGAGGAGGCCCCAGAAAAGGAGGTCGTGCTTGAGGTGAAAGTTCCTCTCTAGACCATGGATCTGTCTCCTTCCCCTGGAATCAATATGGACACTCCGCCTCCTTCCTCCAACATGCTGGCCATGGTGCTAGCATTGCCTGGAACTGGATCCCCCGGCCCATCCTTGACGATGAGTGCAGAGCTTGATGAGGAGTTTCAACGCCTCCTGGCACCGCTGTACCAAGAATCTGGGGAGGCCGACGACTCAAGTGCCATCGCAATGGACTTGTCCTTCTTGGAGTCCATGCCTATGGGCATGAAGGAGATGCAGGCCTGGCACAACCATAAGTGACATGCGCTCAAGGATCGGCACGAGTCTGACAGCAGGGTGAACCAGAAGCTGAAGGATAAATGTCTGGAGTTGTGCAAGTGGCATCACAAGTAGCTCAAGGTGCTCCTGAGGCAGCAAGAGACGCTCCTGATGACGCGGGACGATGTCATGGCCTGTGAGGTGTGACTGGCGGACCGTAAGGCATCCCTGGACGCCAGAGAGCAAGAGATCTCCCTCCATGAGGAGAAAATCAAAGCCACTCTTCGCACCGAGGATAACAATCTGGAGGTTCTTGTGCGCCAACATACCAAGGATCTGGAGGACAAGCACGAAGTTGCACTGGACGCCATTGCCTCTGACTCTGCTATCCAACTGAAGAAACTCACTGACGACCTGGCCGCCGTGTTTGCCACCAAGACGGATCTCGACCAGCAGGTGGCTAAGTTGAGGGAAGATCTTGTCGGGGATGCCAAGGAATTGGAGGCTCTCAAAGAAGAAGCACGAAAGGCGGAGGCTCTCTTGGCTGACACGCAGCTGCAACTCTCCTCCAAGACCCAGAGTCTTGATACAGCCAACAACACCATCGCCAATATGAAGGCCAGGATCGGGTCCTTGGAGAGCGCGGCAGAGTCCGCCGAATCCCGCCAACAGTTGTTGCCCAAGGATCTAGATACC
The DNA here is from genome assembly GCF_002162155.2 of Triticum dicoccoides. Lineage (NCBI taxonomy): Eukaryota > Viridiplantae > Streptophyta > Magnoliopsida > Poales > Poaceae > Triticum > Triticum dicoccoides. The sequence goes on along the minus strand of NC_041391.1, from coordinate 338,423,472 downwards.
GCCAAGGGTCTCCAGAAAGATGCAGAGGACAAACTGAAGAATCAGTTTGATGTAGGGTAGAACCCTAGGGGCCGATCTTTCACGTTTGGAGAGGATCCCTACGAGGAACATGAAGAACACAAGGAGGGGAATGAGGAAAAAACACTCAACCAACAAGAATAAGGTCACACATGCGCTAGATCATCGAGGCACAAAGTAATACAAGGTCCATGTCCAACAAAGGACGATACATAGGGTAACCGGTTCTTCTCCGTGAGGAGGTCTTGATGATGGTCTTCTTCGGATGGAGGTCTTGAATCCAGGTGGATCTTCTTCGAAGAGGTGTCGGTCCCTCACGAGGAGTAGATCCGGATGGATGAGCGAAGCTCTATCTCACAAATGAGCTAAATCAACGCTAACCCTCTCTAGGAGGAGGAGGAGGTCTATTTATAGTCTAAGTGCAAAAGAGGGGCGAAGTGAAGGGGTACATGGGCCTCAGCCCGCAACTAGATACAGCCAGGGACCGGACGTCCGGTGGGTGTCGGACGTCCGGAGGCTCGGGACGGTCCGGATGTCCGGAGGTCTTTGGACTTCCGTAAATATTGTTCTATTGCCGTGGCGCCGGTCATCCGGTGGCGCTCGTTCGTCCTGGACCTGGGGTGTCTCGGGCGTCCGGTCCGCGTCGGTCGTCCGACCGCTGTAGCATTCGTGGGCTGACTCTTCAGGCTGGTGGGTGCTCCAGGCGTCGGACGTCCGGCGGGGTCCTGTCGTACGGAGGCTGTAGACTTTAGTCCGCTTCTTCTCTTGGTCTTTGTACTTGGCATCCTTGCTAGCTCGTCCGTTGGATGTGGTGGCTCCGTGGCTTTCCTCTAAGTACCTGATCATGCATAGCACACATGTTGGAGGTAGTAGCCATGTCTCACATGTAGAAAGTGAAGGTTCAGAGAGGAGTGAGTTCACCTTGTGTCCAATGGCGTATGTTCGAGGTCTCATCATATATCCTCTTGGGGTTTGGAGAGTAGTCGAAGTGTACATGGGGATGAACGTGGGATGCTCCGCATCATCACCCCCCCTTGGGAAAGATCCGACCTCAAATTGTGATCCTCATCAACATGGAAACAGTTGTCATGGATGGACTTGTACTTTGACGGAGTTGAAGGCATGACACAATCCAAGTACTCCAAGGTGTCTCCAGTATGTGGTACATGCAAAATGAGCAAACACAAGCGACACTCGGAAATACAATGGTTAGCGCACGCAAAATGTCCATCAATTAAGTGTGAGTCCGTGCGAAGGGATAGTGCGTGATAAAGTGCATGAAGCTTATCAAGATGATATAGAATGATATGCAAAGCATTCATGGGATAATTAGCATGGTGCACAAAGCGACAAATTCTACCATTGTGCAAAGTGATGTCATAGAGGGACGGTTCATCAATAGCATGAATATGGCAATGGATGTCAATGTGTGTAAGCTATCATGCAATTGATGGTGGACAATATGATCATGATGTATGAATATGCCATCAAGGAAGATCACAACAAATTTGCTAAGGAAATGCACAAGCTCACAGATCATGGATGACATGGGAATACCAGATGCAACAAGGCAATCATAATGTGAGTCAATCCATGCATAGGGTGCAAACTTGTGGTGAGTATGATATGTCCATCGAGCATGACATGAGGAAGAAAAATCAACAAATATGGAGGTGGTGGTACAAAAATTCAAAGGAGTGTTGATGTACCAAAGCTCGATGTCGTCGCCTGAGTGGAGTTTCGAAGGTGCATCCAATAAGTGCGAGCGCTCCTCAATGTGAAGGTCCATAGAGCCAAACTCCAATGGTGCTCCTCCATCCAATAGATGTAACATGTAGACAACAAGAAGGAAACAACAATGAAAGAGTGACCCATCCAATATGCGTATTTGAGGATGGCTCAAAAAGAAGGAGTTCGCCTCAAGAATGTTCCCGAAGAATGTGTATTTGAAGATGTGGGAGTTGCACATCATGTATGCCTTCACATAACCAATATGTCTCATGACGATAATGCCTTGTGAATCCTTCAAAACGAAAGATCATGCCAAACACTCGAAAAAACAAATGAGGTTAGCGGAAGTGCAAAACCTATCATTCGTGTGGTAAGATACCCAACAAGTGTATGCATCATGCTAATCATAAGAAAGGACAAGGGAGTATTGCATAGTATGGAGGCATATGATGCGAGAACAACCATATGCAATAGGCTCAATCAAACAAGCATGCATCACAAGTAAGGTGTCAAAGTCTCCAAGATCAATAAGCATAGCAAGTTGGCAATCAATACAAGGTGATATGAGAGATGCAACTAATGGAGACAAGAGATAATGATCATGACAAATCAAGTGAGAGGCATGAACATATATGTCATCAACCCAAGAAAGGGAGTAAAACTGGAACATGGGTGATGCGACAAAGAAAGCAATCATAGTGATCAAAAGCAAGCTAGTAGTGCTAAGATGCAACATACTAGAGGAAATCATGGAAAGCATGTCATGCTTGCAAATAGTAGGCATGAATAATGCACATGACATATCACAAGCATGAAAGAAAGATGTGAGCAAAATATCATCAATGTATTGGCGAGAGACCATACGTAAATAGCAATGACACATCATGACTCTCCCAACACAACAAACATCAATAACATGGGGCACAAAGAAATCATGGTAATAGCAACAAGTATCTCCACCAAGCATGCAAATACACATAGAAATAGCATAATGGTGAATCAAGGGTAAGTGCAAGCAAGGGTCACAATTGCATGGCAAAGGCATGGAAAGAGGCATAGCATGCAAAGTGAAGACGAGAAAGTGGGCATAACATAACAAGTGATACATAGCCCAAAGCCGTGTGAGAGTCAAGTAGAAGAGATGCACGTAGTCGTTACGCGAAGGGAACGGTGGTAAGGATAGTCCACGGGATCCCAAATCGTCGTTGCTCTCAAGAGCTCGTTTTTCAACTCTTGGGATTGAGAGGTTGACGAGTATATGTGAGTACCTACACAAAACAAAGGCAAAGGGAAAATTGTGTGTGCCTGATAGATGTACACATCATCCATCATGATGCGCACATGCTTGTGTTGGTTAGCACACAATATCCAATGCTCAAATAAATGAGATGCGTGATACAGAAGCATGTCATCCATCATGATGGGTTTGTTGTTATGTATTTCATAATGGAGACTCAAAGGATGTAATGCATCATGAGAAATATCTAGAGCATTGTTATTCATGGAAAGCATATGGTGCAAGCAATTAGGAGAAACATGCAAAGGATGGAATGCATTGAAATCTCCTAATATGTTTGAGGAAACTATGGGGGTCTCCTCATGAGCATTAATGGAAAGATCACATGGAAAATATTGACAACATCCAAAACAATGCATATTTGGAACAACTTGATCATGGCATGGCATAGTAGATGAATTGCACAAATCATGTAAAGTAAGCATGGCAATATCATCACATGAAAAACAAAAGCAAATGACCATCATCTCGTCATCTATGCCATAGGTGCAAATAGTTACTATTTTGAGATTGAAATGATGCAATATGGGAGATCTTACTCATAGCATATGACAAGTTCAAAGGATTATCAAACATGATGTGACCAAAAGAATTTTCACATGATATCCTATGGAGCATAGCATCACAACTAGGCAACTCAGCATGCTCATCATCATATTCATCATAAATTGCTAAGTCATGACATGAGGAAGTCGCACTAGCATGAAGCATGGGAATAGGTGGATCAACATCATGCAAGCAATCAATGTCAGGAGAGTCCACTAGTGGTACAAGAGAAGCACCATCACCTATGTTACCTTTGGAGCATTGCTCATGTGTTGTAGGTGAGGTGTTGAAGATCCATTCGTTGTCATCTTCATCTTGATGGAACCATGTGGGGGTGCATCATCGTCCATCATGGCCATCGGTTTTCCCATTGGAGGGATGGACTCATCGAGGGTAGGCATGTCGTCATGTAGGAGACCTAGCACCAAAGAAGAAAACACACTAGGAGTAGAGGTTAAGTCGTTAGAAATCATAGTGGGCTCACATGTTGTGTCAACTACCTCACTCGCTAAGTGTTGTGGCTCACTCACTCCCACAAGGATGCTCTCACTCATATGGTTGGTGGAGTCACTCAAATGGCACTCAACCTCACATAGGATGTGTGGCATGCTCTCATGTGTGGGGCTAGTGGTGGTCACACTCATCCTCTCATAGGAAATGCTCTCAATGTCATATATGGTGGAGTCACTCATCTCACTCATGGGGTGGTGGCTCTCCTCACATGCCAAATGGGGCATCTCAACATATGTGGGTGTCGGAGAGATGTAGGTGCAAGTGTATCCATGCTCAACTCCTATCGCCGTGGTCAAAGGGGGTGGCCCTTGCTCGACCTTCTTGTCATCGTCTTAGTGTGGGAGGCCCATATGATGTGGCACCTCGTAACTCATCTCCATGACCGAAGGGAAATTTCCATGCTCGGCCATCTTCCTTGAGGGGCTTCCGAAGATGGAAGTGTCGCCCTCGCTTTTAGGTGGTCGCCTTGGACTTGATGAAGTTTTTGTAGGTGTACTCGTGGGAAGTAGGCGAAGATGTCGTACGTCGAAAGGCGAAGATGCCTTGATAGCACTTGGCGAAGATGCCGAAGTGGTGGTGGTAGCCGTAGCTCCGTCTTGGTGGTGCTCGTCTCGTGGTCTTCTATTTTGCTCATGAAGGTTGGACTTGGCGTGAAGTAGGGCTTGTTGGGACTTGTGCATTTGCGCTTGTGGAGCATCTTCATGATGATGATGTCGTTGTCGTGCTTGAGCTCGTAGTAGATGCCGTTCGTCGTCATGCACTTGTTGCTTGGAGGTGACTTGTCCTTCATGACAATGTGGATCACGAACATGATGGTGTTCGCCATGTAGATGTGGACGTGGACGAATTGCACTTGCATCGTTTTCGCGCTCCGAAGACTTGTGTCTTGAACGTCACCGCCTTGAATATGATGAAGGGGAAGAAGACTTGATCAAGGCCAGAATCTCCTCCATCCTTGCATCTTGCTCCTCTTCATGTGCGGAAAGCTTCTTGTCGATGTAGTCCCTTTTCCTTGCTTGGGAGTGACGAATGTCGATGGAGATGTTCTTGATGCGCTCACGCAATCTTGATTGTGCGCCTTGTATTTGTCGTTGTAGATCGAAGATGGATGCTTTGGTGATGTAGTTGTTCACGCCGTCGTTGTTGTCGTAGACCGGAGATGAAATGCCTTGCCTATCCATCACAAGACTCGAGAAAGTATGAGTGGGAGAAAGAGAAGAACTAGACCAAATGTACCTTGACCGATGTTGAAGATGGATCAATGATCACTCAAATGTGTAACAAGGAAATAGCACAATTGGTACCAATTCTTATCGGTTCTCACACCTACACAAGTAAAGATTATGGTGGAGCTCGGCGAGGATAGTGGCACAAAAAAAATGTGATGAAAAATGTTAGCAAGAGTCAATAATGTTGAAAGAGATTCACAAATTGGCAATCGAAACAAGTAGACCAATAGCAATATAGATGGCACACGGAAACGCACACATGAATAGATAAATGGTGTCATGCAACCAAGTTATGAGCACAAAATGTGGAATCCATGGAAAACGCTCGTGTTGCACAACTCAAGAGAGACGCTAGCACGATTGCTCAATAGGCGGATACGACACTTGTGCACAACCTATAAGGTGCAAAATGGATAAACTCTCTATCCCAAGTATGCTATGTATGTATGGTTCCCGGTGTTTCTCTCTAGATGATCCAAGATGATCGGATATGACAATCTTATGTGCAATGTGGTATGATGCTATGACACTTGCTTACAAGCTCTTTGCTCTCTCTCTTTTGCTTAAAAGCTTATTCTCTTTTTTTTGTATGGCCACTTTTGCACAATGCACAAACCAAGATAGCAATTGTGTATATGCGGGAAACAAACTTGTGACACAAGATATGGTACCAAGATATGCACCACGATGATATGGTATGTATGATATGGGAAGTATGATCACTAATGTGGACAAGTCACGTTGCCGGCAATACTCAAATGGCTAGTCTCGATAGGAAAGTAACGCAAAATGGGCTAGGGGTTAACAATGCAATTGCAAGGGGAATATACAATGGTGTCGTCAAGGTTACCGTCCTTGGAGATGATGAGATGTGGTGTTACCGATGTCGACCCGTACCTAGTTAGCCGAAACACCCTAGCAAACGGAAAAACCGCAAACTCAAAATCTCCAAAGGCAAATGTAAAATGGTAGTAGCGGAGAGCGGTGGTGGTTTGCACTCGGCAATGCGGAAGTGGAATGATGGGCTATACATGTGTCGGAGTTGAAGTTGTCGTCCCTAAGTAGCCGAAACACCTTAGGAGACCCAAGCCACAACTCAAACAAGCTCAAAAAAATTGGGTTAAGTTGGGTTGTCGGAAGTGTATGGTGGACAAGGTTATGTGGAAGTCGAGGTGGTGGTTGATGAAGAAGCAACCGTCCCTAAGTAGCCAAAACACATTAGGAGACTCGAATCACTACTCAAACAACCACTAATGCTATATGGATCAAAAAGGGTTAGGTTGCGGAAGTCGGTGGTGGTGTAGCGGATGATGTGGTCGAAGCCCTAGGAAAAGATGTCAAAAATTACAATATTTGATGGATTCAAATGATGTTGGTGGTATTTTTGTGGGAAGGGGGATGTCAATAGCTTCAAAACGAGCTAAAGAACGTCAAAATCGGAGTTCGGATGAATTAGTTATGGACAAAACAAAAATCAGCCGAAGTCTCAAACTACAGGTTACGGACGTCCGTAAATGGACGGATGTCCGGTCGTCGGACGTCCGTTCGGGCTCGGAAATTCGTAAATTCGGTTTTGTTGGTCGGTTTCGGTCGTCCAGTAGATTACAGACGTCCGGTGCTTCGTGGGGGGGTCCGGACGTCCGGAAAACGCCGTTCGTCCGGTGGGTCGGGGTCAACGCGAGATCCAAGATCCGGGGCGCGATTTTGGGCGGAATTTGGGGATTTTGGGTCAAAATTGATGAGATTTCGTGGATGAAAGATGGGGCAACTTGGGGAGATGCTAGATCCACTCGAAACCAAGCATATCCATGGATCAAAATCAACAAAACATCATTAAAACCAACAAATCACAAAAAAAATTGTGGCTATTTTTTGTGTGGATTTTTAAAATTAGGACGAAAACAACAAAATCAAGCTAGAGAACACGGGGAGGGGCTCCAAAAACGTGATCAACGTGGCTCATGATACCAAAATGATGTAGGGTAGAACCCTAGGGGCCGATCTTTCACATTTGGAGAGGATCCCTACGAGGAACACGAAGAACAGAAGGAGGGGAACGAGGGAAAAACACTCAACCAACAAGAATAAAGTCACACATGCACTAGATCATCGAGGCACAAAGTACAAGGTCCATGTCCAAGAAAGGACGATACATAGGGTAACCGGTTCTTCTTCGTGAGGAGGTCTTGATGATGGTCTTCTCCGGATAGAGGTCTTGAATCCAGGTGGATCTTCTCCGAAGAGGTGTCGGTCCCTCACGAGGAGTAGATCCGGGTGGATGAGCGAAGCTCTATCTCACAAATGAGCTAAATCAACGCTAACCCTCTCTAGGAGGAGGAGGAGGTCTATTTGTAGTCTAAGTGCAAAAGAGAGGCGAAGTGAAGGGGTACATGGGCCTCAGCCCGCAACTGGACACAACCAGGGACCGGACGTCCGATGGGTGTCGGACATCCGGAGGCTCGGGACGGTCCGGACGTCCGGAGGTCTTCGGACTTCCATGAATATTGTTCTGTTGTCGTGGCGCCGGTCGTCCGGTGGCGCTCGGTCGTCCGGGACCTAGGGTGTGTCGGGCGTCCGGTCCGTGTCTGTCGTCCGGCCGTTGTAGCATTCGTGGGCTGACTCTTTAGGCTGGTGGGAGCTCCAGGCGTCGGACGTCTGGCGGGGTTCGGTCGTCCGGAGGTTGTAGACTTTGGGCCGCTTCTTCTCTTGGTCCTTGTACTTGGCGTCCTTGCTAGCTCGTCCATTCGATGTGGTGGCTCCGTGTCTTTCTTCTAAGTACCTGATCATGCATAGCACACATGTTGGAGGTAGTAGCCATGTCTCACATGTAGAAAGTGAAGCTTCGGAGAGGAGCGAGTTCACCTTGTGTCCAATGGCGTATGTTCGAGGTCTCGTCATATGTCCTCTTGGGGTTTGTAGAGTAGTCGGAGTGTACATGGGGATGAACTTGGGATGCTCCACATCATAGTCCGAGCAAGTCAGCCTCTAGATCAAGAGCCTGATCGATGTCGCCGATCGCCTTGCTGCCCAAGCTGTGGCGATGGGTATCGATGGCCCAACTCTCTCGACCAGCAAGCACGAGGTCCCAAGCGCCAAGCTAGGAGTCTTCTTCAATAGGTTGATCAAGAAGCTGAAGGCGCACGAAGAAGGGAGGGCCGAGCGCTTCACGACCGAGTCCCGGAAGCTTGCCCACGATGCCCTCTTCATGGTCTTGAGCAACATCGCTTGTCGCCACCTAGACCTCGATCTTGATGATAGATTCAGGAAGCTGCCGGCGAGCGCCAATGTCACAGCTGCCAATGAGAAAGCCGCTTCTCGAGCCACCAGGGTACTCCATGTCAAAATTGCTTCGCCCGGCCGGCACACCAAGTAACGGGTCGTTGTTGCTCCTGTGCTGTCCTGAAATGAGACATGATGTCTGTTCTGTTTTTAGGCACTATATCTCTTGTGTTTGCGTGAAACTGATACTCTTCGCCGAATCTCAAATCCGCATTTATCCGTTTGAGCTTTATATGCTTGCGTTCGCATGATAAATTCCTATGTCTGTTCTGGATACCTGCTGGTATCATGTTGCTGCAATTGTCATAAGGGTCTGGCCCTTATCACTCATCTTGGCGTGGATGCATCCCGGCAGGTTTTTCCTAGGCAGCTCTCGATGCAGCCTCTCGTCCTGTGAGCATGGCTCAGGACAGGATGATGGTGCGATCGAAGAAACTGACCAAGGTTCCATCACATTAAGGTTTTCACAATACGTATGTTCACTAAAGTCAAAGGGGTAAACAACCGCAAAAATCTAAATGCATCAACAAGAAATGATGACATAGACTTAGATTTTTGTTCTTAGTCCCTTTCTCTACCGGGCCACACGTGCTTGGTTTGCTCGCGACGTCCGGAGGAGCAGAAGCTGAATAGGTAACTTTCTTGTTCCCGGTAGAGACTGATACATGCCAAGTGCGCCTAGCGGGTAGTGGGGTATGGTGCCGGGCCCTTATGGCCCTCCATTCCTTTTCCCCTTCCTCTTCGAAACAGCGAGGTGGCGGTTGTCGCATGGATCATGTCCATGCAGACGGCCTTGCCATAGCACGTTGGCTGAGGTATCATCCAATGGATTCATTCCTGCGCTTCGCTCGGGATTTCCCAAAACAGGGTAAATACTGGACCGAGCATTGCACGGATATCATCGACATTGATGACGCTAGGGCCAAAATGGCTTGACTGCTGACAAAGGGAAGGGACATAAAAGAGGGACCTCATGCTCGCGCGCATTGCCCCCTTCCCCTGAATGACACTCGAACAACGGGTGTGCCGCATGGGTCGTCGAGGGGAGCACAACACCGTTCTGCAACAATCTCCGCCGTAGCTACGGCTATAGTAGGATGTGGTGACGAGCTAGCACGGGCGTGGGGACGACTCTACTTGGCTTTCGTATCTTCGTAGGAGTCGTGGACGTCAAAAGCTTTGAGTGGGCTACCATAGACAGGGCGCGCTGTCCATGCTGTCTGGTTAGCGCAAGTGATCCCCCTGCGTGGCGCGCCAAAGCTATCGTGGGAAACCACGGCCACCTACGGGACCAAGGGTCCCTTGCTGGTTCGGTAGGGGGGATGTCATGTTGCACAAAGAGTAGAGGAGCGTGGGCCAGCATGGCAGGGATCACACAAGCAATTTTACCCAGGTTCGGGTCGCCGCGAGGCGTAAAATTCCACTCCTACTTTGGTGGATTGATGATGGAAGAATGGTGGTGGAGCATAGTACACTTGCCCGACTTTTCCAACCCTTTCTACGGTTGCCATGGGCATCCTTTTATAGATCAACGGGTCACCACAATGGCAAATCAGTCATTATGCACTAATAAGATAGCAAACAGTGCTATCATACCTAACTCTGTAGGCTGACAGAGCGCATTAAATGCACCGCTCAACATCACATTTGTCGGATTACGGGTTCCGCAAACCCTTGAAAGGTTCAAACTCTAGGGTGCGTGCGGAGATATCAACCTACCCAGCCTTCCTACACGTGATTCTCCTAAGCCTAGCACGATGAGCTCGAAGAGACAAAGAGAAACAACAGTTTATCCTGGTTTGGGCCACCTTGCGCTGTGATACCCTACTCCAGCATTTAGGTGGATTGCCTCAATGGGCTGAGGATGAACTAGTACAGTGGATGAGCTGGCCTCAGGAGGTGAGGTGTTCTTGAGCTCCTGAGACTTGGTGGGACGGTCGAGCTAGAATGGATCTGATCCCCCTCTATGGTGGTGGCTCAGTCCTATTTATAGTGGCCTTGGTCCTCTTCCCAAATGTTGGCGGGAAGAGATCCCACAACGGCCGGATTAGAAAGGGGACAAGTAGTACAGCTTATCATGATAAAAGTAGTCTTTGTCTGCGAAAATCCTCTGGTCGTGACGTTGCGGTGGGCTCGGTGATGACCTCCGTCATGCCGTCCTGGCGGTCTTGGTCTTGTTGCACCATAATGGAAACCTTTGGCTGATTCCTCGGGACTCCGCGCCTGCAGCTTGCCTCCCTTGCACCGAAGAGGAAACTAGCGCTCTGCATCCGCTGGCGCTCGCCTGGTCTTGGTTGTCATGGCTCACGTCAGCTGAGCCTCATGAGGTATACCTTGCATAGAACTCTCTGCCCCTCGGGAGCCAGCCTAAAGAGGCCAATCCCCTCAGGGTCTTGGCGTCGTCCACCTCGCGAGGCTTGGCCCGTTGTGAGGGTCTTGATCTGTTGATGTCGAAGCTGGGCCGCACCAGGCCGTTGATGGAGCCACGTGGTGGCCGCAGGTAGGCAAGTCTAGATACCCCCATATCCAGAATGCCGACAACATTGTTGTTCACCCGGCAAGCCTGACCGGGCTTATTTTGCCAGCTTCACGTCTGCTTGTTCAACGCGTCGCAGGACGAGTGTCATCTGTAGGCTTTCCTGTAGAAAGATGCTGCCATGTGGCAAATGGCTGCCACTTAATCACTCTGCGGTTTGACACCGCATTGATTGACGATGTGGGTCGTGGTGGAGTGGTTGATGAGGTGTTTATTTCCTCCATGAGTCCCGGCAGGCCCTGCCAGGACGTCTTGGACGTTTTCTTCCGGGGGAGGCTCTGCCCTTGCCAATCTCGTTTGCTTGGCAAGGTAGGCTTTTCCCCTCATGGTATCTTGCTTCTCCGGCTTGATCTTGGTCCTCTTGTTCTGCATGCTGGTCCTACAAAGATCTTGGTTTCTTGTACTCTGGTGTGGCCTGGTGCCATCCGTGCACAAGTCAGGGGAAAATATATACCCCTGCCTGTTTTCCCTGACATAAGCCCCGGGGCCCGATAAAGGGGTTGTCAATCCCTTCACGGTTACTTGCAAGGATGAGATCTAATATACATAGATATAAAAGATTACTAAAACATAAACAAAGTAAAACTAAATAAATTGCAGCAAGGTATTTTTGGATTTTTTGGTTTATAGATATGAAAATATATGATGGAAAATAGACGCAGGGGCCATAGGTTTCACTAGAGGCTTCTCTCTTGAAGGAAAATAATACGGTGGGTGAAGAAATTACTGTCGAGCAATTGATAGAAAAGCACAAACTTATGACGATATCCAAGGCAATGATTATGTATATAGGCATCACGTTCGTGTCAAGTAGACCGACTGCTGCCTGCATCTACTACTATTACTCCACACATCGACTGCTATCTAGCATGCATCTTGTAACGCCCGGATAATTATGCTACAGTAAAACTCTCCTAATGATGCCATGTCATCTACGTTACTGTTGCTAATCAAGTGGTAGTTCAAAAACCTTGCAAATTCAAAAATGAATTAGCGACAAACACCCAAAGTTTCCAAAAGTCAAAACAAAAATGTTCGGGGGTTGCCAAATATTGCATCGGTAATTATGGTGAAGTAAACACATTTTTATAAAATGCCTAAATACTTTTAAATGAATTTAAACAGAAAAGAAATAGTAAAGAAAATACAAAAGGGAAAAAACAGAAGACAAAAAAAAGAGAAAACCCTCCCCCCCACTGGGCCGACTGGCCCAGCTGGCCACCAACCCACCCGCACGGCCGCAACCCCTGCCTCCTGGACCGCAACTAGCCTGGTCGGCCCA
>NC_041391.1:338401097-338410776 GCF_002162155.2 Triticum dicoccoides | reverse complement strand
CCACTCTCCCCTTTGTCCTTGCGCCTCCCCCCTCAGATCCACCTCGCTCTCCCCCTCGTTCTCCACCACGTCCGAACGTTGCCATGGACCCGCCGCCGGGAACGCATGGACACAGCCATCGCCCCGCCTCGCTAGCGTGTCCGTCGGCTTCGCCATCGTCTTCCTCGTCCACTGGTGGCTGCAGCTGGAGCTAGGAGGCGCTGCTGCAACGGTTCACCTCCTTCCACATCTCCGGTCGCCGTCGTTCTTCACCAAATCCGGCGACGCCCCTTGCTGCTTCTAAACCACCACGGGCCATCTTGCATGCCGCACGGTGAGCTCCTCCGCCTCCTACTCCTCCTTGTTAAGCCCCTCGCGCATCGTAGCTACCTCATCGCCGTTGCCGTGAGCCCGTCGCCGCGGCTTGCCTCGCCGCCGTGGGCATGCTCTCCGTTGTGCTCGTCTGAGCACGACATCATGCTCCTGATGCTCACCGGAGCCCTACGCGCCCGCGCACTAGCCTCCCCGTGCCTCCTAGCGTGTTTCCCGCCGGGGACCCGACTGCGCCGCCACCTGCGCGCGTCGCCGCCGCCCTTCCGGTGACCAAATGGCCACGGGGCCGAGCCCTTTGTGCTGAGCGCCTCGCGCAGCTCCAGCCTAGCCTTCCCGTCAGCCCCGGCGCGCGCTGCGTCGCCGTCTTCCTCTCACGCCCGAACCACCTCGCCGCCGTCGAGCCTGTAGCGCTCGATTCCGGCCACCCCCGCCGACGTGCTCCCCTCCATCGGACGCGGCGCGAAGAGGCCGTTCCAGGCCGCGCTCGATTTGGTGCCCCATGGGCGAAATCCGACGCTCGCCCGAGCCGCGCCGCGCGAAAACGAACTCGCCGGCGTCTAAACGCCGACCGGCTGACATGACATGCATGGGGCCCCACCCTGGGTCACTGCCAGTGGGCCTGTGGGCCCCAACTGGCCAAGTTGACCGGGTCAACTACGCTGATGTGGCAGCTATTGTCACTGACATGCGGGCCCCATCCCATATAACAAATAAAAACAAATAGATAAACTACTAATTAATTAAATTGATTAATTAAAACCTAATCTCTCACTGACTACTGGGCCCTACCTGCTAATTAACCCATTTAATTAGTTTCAAAACTCTGTTAATGCCCTGACAATGACATGTGGGACCCACTGGACCCACCTGTCTGGTTTGACTGGTCAACCGACCAGTTAACCTGCTGACATCACTCTGATGTCATGCTTGCGTCATCAAACACTGTTCTGGATAATGTTGGCTTTAGATAAATAATTAAAATCAGAAAATGATTTAAATCTTTAGAAAATCATATCTTTTAATCCGTAACTCAGATGAAAATACTTTCTACATGAAAGTTGCTCAGAACGACGAGACGAATCCGGATATGCAGCCCGTTCATCCGCCACACACCCCTAGCATGCCGAACACGCAACTTTCCCCCTCCGGTACCTCTGCCCGAGAACGCGGAACCCCGAGGATACTTTCCCGGATGTTCCCCCCCATTCGTCGGTACCACCTACTACCGCGATTGGGCACACCTAGCATCGTTACTTGTCATGTCATGCATTGATATGCATTTGTTTGCATTGTATTCATTGTTTCTTCCCCCTCTTCTCTCCGGTAGACCACGAGACCGACGCTGCTGCTGCCCAGTTCGACTACGGAGTTGATGACCCCTCCTTCTTGCCAGAGCAACCAGGCAAGCCCCCCCCCCACTTGATCACCATATATCGCCTATTCTCCTCTATACTACTTGCATTAGAGTAGTGTAGCATGTTACTGCTTTCCGTTAATCCTATTCTGATGCATAGCCTATCATTGTTGCTATAGTCATTGATACCTTACCCGCAATCCTAAATGCTTAGTATAGGATGCTAGTTTATCATCATTGGCCCTACATTCTTGTCAGTCTGCCTTGCTATACTATTGGGTCGTGATCACTCGGGAGGTGATCACGGGTATATATTATACATATATACATACTACAGATGGTGACTAAAGTCGGGTCGGCTCGAGGAGTACCCGCGAGTGATTCACGGATTGGGGGCTGAAAGGACCTTTGTCCCGACGGCCCTCTGTGTGGATCTTTGTGGCGGAGCGACAGGGCGGGTTGAGACCACCTGGGAGACAGGTGGGCCTGGCCCTGGTCGGCGTTCGCGGTTGCTTCATAATAACACGCTTAACAAGATCTTGGTATTTGATCTGAGTCTGGCCACTGGCCTATATGCACTAACCAACTACGCGGGAACAGTTATGGGCACTCGACGTCGTGGTATCAGCCGAAGCCTTCTTGACGTCAGCGACGGAGCGGCGCGTGCCGGATTGGACTGGAACGCCTACTCTTGTATAAGAGAGGCTAGGTCTGCTTCCGGCCTCCCTCGCAACGTGCAGGTGTGCAATGGGCGATGGGCCCAGACCCCTGCGCGCATAGGATTTAGACCGGCGTGCTGACCTCTCTGTTGTGCCTAGGTGGGGCTGCGACGTGTTGATCTTCCGAGGCCGAGCATGACCCAGGAAACTGTGTCCGGCCAAATGGGATCGAGCGTGTTGGGTTATGTGGTGCACCCCTGCAGGGAAGTTAATCTATTCGAATAGTAGTGATCTTCGGTAACAGGACGACTTGGAGTTGTACCTTGACCTTATGACAACTAGAACCGGATACTTAATAAAACACACCCTTCCAAGTGCCAGATACAACCCGGTGATCGCTCTCTAACAGGGCGACGAGGAGAGGATCGCCGGGTAGGATTATGCTATGCGATGCTACTAGAGGTGCTACTTGGAGATGCTACTTGGAGGACTTCAATCTACTCTCTTCTACATGCTGCAAGACGGAGGCTGCCAGAAGCATAGTCTTCGATAGGACTAGCTATCCCCCTCTTATTCTGGCATTCTGCAGTTCAGTCCACTGATATGGCCTCCTTACACAAATACCCATGCATATGTAGTGTAGCTCCTTTCTTGCGAGTACTTTGGATGAGTACTCACGGTTGCTTTTCTCCCTTTTTTCCCCTTTCCATTTTACCTGGTTGTCGCAACCAGACGTTGGAGCCCAGGATCCAGACGCCACCTTCGACGATGACTCCTACTACACTGGAGGTGCCTACTACTACGTGCAGCCCGCTGATGACGACCAGGAGTAGTTAGAAGGATCCCAGGCAGGAGGCCTGCGCCTCTTTCGATCTGTATCCCAGTTTGTGTTAGCCATCTATGGCTACTTGTTTACTTATGTCTTTACTCAGAAATTGTTGCTTCTGCTGACTCGTCTATGATCGAGCACTTGTATTCAAGCCCTCGAGGCCCCTGGCTTGTATTATGATGCTTGTATGACTTATTTATGTTTTTAGAGTTGTGTTGTGTTATCTTCTCGTGAGTCCCTGATCTTGATCGTACACATTTGCGTGCATGATTAGTGTATGATTGAATCGGGGGCGTCACAAGTTGGTATTAGAGCCGACTGCCTGTAGGAACCCCCTTCCACACTCCTTGGCCGAAGTCGAGTCTAGTCACTACAAAACTTTTTACTAACTTGGTTGTGTGCCTTACGGGCCCACGTCGCCATTGGGTGGTATTAAGATCTTTTACTTCTCTACCTTTACTGTGGGGCTCTGAACTCTCTCCTACTCGGGTTAAACGAATTTACTAACTCTGACATTAGGATCCCGTTACCACGTTCACCCCAAATTGGATAAGCCATAGTTATTCTGTAGGATAGTATTTTGAATAGTGCCCATATTGTCATTTGACTCCATTGGAACATCTTTGTTTTCAGATGGAACCCACGAGGCAGGTCGTGCGCCACACTGCGGCCGTTGGTGCCTCAGGATCACCTGCTATGCTAGCTGAGATGATGACCTATCTGGGTTATCGCTGGCACCCTGAGTACACCGTCTATGAGGAGTACCAAGACTTTAATCAGGAGCAGTACCGTGCCATCGTCCACCTCTACTCTCGGGAGTATGAGTCCACTACCGTGCTGCACACCGCTCATGGTGTTGGAGTGACCATCGAGATGGCAGTCCACGATGCTGCTCATGCTGCTCTAACACGTCTTCATGGAGAGTATCAGGCGTTGGACACTTCCCCTTTCAGGCACATTCCTATCGCATCTGATGTTGGTGCGGAGGGATACTACAATGCCGCCTACTCCACCGTCACCCAAGAGCCCTTCCACCATCAGCGCCTGGTTCTGCATGCTGATGGGCTAGACTGAGCTAACAGAGCTCTTCGCCACGAGTTGTACACCACTCGTCAGCACCTTTACAGGGCTCTGACGCTGTTGCACCCCTTTGTCCGGTCTGCACAGCTGCTGCGTTCTGTGATCTACCCAGCCAGGACCGTGATGCCCCACGGTGTCGGTTGGCCAGAGGTGGGAGGCTACTCTCCCGCACTTGGTCCTCTTCTGCCACCTGAGCGTCGGGTTCTACACCAGAGTATCCGCGGCCCCCAGGCCACTGACGTGGAGGACTATTCGTTGCCTCACTACCAGCTGTCAGGCTACAGCTACCTTCACAGTACCTCCTGTGACTGATGTAGTCTTGCTCATCAGTATTAGATGCATTCGCCCGCGAGCCTGCGTGCCGCCTATGATGACTTAGTCTATTTACTGAACTCTGTGTACTGAACTCCATGTCCGACCCCTTTTGTAAGTTATGCCGACTACTATGTGGTATCTGTCGTGCTCCCTTTCATTATGCATGTTTCATCATGAATGATTCTTGTCTATGCAAATTTCTCAATACTGAACTACCCCTGTTATATATTAGCAGGATGGTTAGACCAGCTGGTCATGGTCGTGGCGGCAACGCCCCACCACCGCCTGAGTACATGGCTGGTATGGTCCAACAGCTCGATATGAATCGCCAGTTCATGGAGAATGTGATGGCTCAGTTCCCTCGTCCCAATATGAACGAGCAGCCAGCCCAAGTGACTCTGCAGGATTTCATGCGCCTCAACCCAATCGTGTACCGCAGCTCAACTCAGTCGCTGGATGCTGATGACTGGCTCCGTGACATCACCTATGAGATGGAGTCTGCTGAAGTAGCCCCTGCCCGCTATGTCACCTTTGCTTCCTTCTTTCTGAAGGGACCAACAGCTCAATGGTGGGACAGCCACAGGCGTACTCTGCCAGTTGGGACAATCGTCACCTGGCCAGACTTTCAAGCTGCCTTCCGTGTCCGCTTCATTCCTCAGGGGATCATGGACAGGAAGAAGCGTGATCTCCGCAACCTCACCCAGGGCAACAAAACTGTGGAAGCTTATCAGCGGGAGTTTCTAGACTTGTCCCGCTATGCTGAAGAAGACATTGCAACTGATGCACGTAGATAGGAGAAGTTCCGTGACGGCCTTCAAGCTAACATCATGCTCGCACTTCTAGTGCATGACTTTGCCGATTTCGCCACCTTGGTGAATAAGGCCATCAATGTCGAGACTGGTGTGCAGGAACACCAGAGCTCTCAAAGGCGCAACCGTGACACGGGCTCATCTTCGGGCCCGCCCTCGCAGAAGCGTAAGATATGGATCCCGAACAGCATGTACCGTCCAAATGCACCTGCCCCAAGACAGTCTTATGCTGCACCTCGTCTGCCTACTGCTCCATCTAGGCAGCCAAGGCTTCCAGCTCCACCACCCCGAGCTCTTGCTCCCACTCCCAATAATGGTCTGTGCTTCAGGTGTGGTCAGCCAGGACACCGTGCTAGGGAATGCAACCAGAATCAGAATCAACTGGCCCTTCCAGCAGTTGGTCGTGGTAACAACCAGCCCCGTAACAACAATGCCAAGTCTTATGGCCGTGTTCATGCCAACCACGTTGATCTGAACGAAGCTCAAGACCAGCCTGCTACTGTGATGGGTACACTCCTCGTAAATTCAGTACCAGCATCCGTTTTATTTGATACAGGAGCATCGCATTCATTCATGTCAGAAGATTTTGCATTCATGCATGGCATTAAAAGTGAAGACATGAACACTTCTCTATTAGTGCACACCCCTACGGGCCAATGTCGGACCTCCATGATTTGCAACGACGTCCCCGTTGAAATCGAAGGACTAGAATTCCTTGTCTCCCCCATCGTATTGAAGTCATGTAGCATTGATCTCATTCTACGAATGAATTGGTTAAAGGCGCATACTGCTTCTATCGTTTGCGCCACCAAGACCGTCCATCTGCTACACCCTTCTGATGAAATAATAAGCTACAATGCTCGTCTGGTTCAGAATGCCGAGGCAAGGCTCTATGCATTGAATTCATTGAACACTGCACCACTCGAGGGCATTGAAAACATTCCCGTCGTGCGTGAATTCCTAGACGTCTTTCCTGAAGAACTCCCAGGGATTCCCCCTGCTAGAGCTGTCGAATTCGTCATCGACTTGAAACCAGGCACCACTCCTATAGCCAAGCGACCCTACAAGATGCCGCTGCATGAACTCCTTGAGCTTAAGGAGGAAATCGACAAGTCTCTTCGCAGTGGTTTCATTCGCCCAAGTTGCTCTCCTTGGGGAGCACCTTCTCTCTTTGTCAAGAAGAAAGATGGGACAAACCGATTAGTCCAAGACTACCGTCCTATAAACCAAGATACCATTCAGAATAAGTATCCTCTTCCTCGGATCAATGATCTGTATGATCAACTGGCTGGTTCATTAGTGTTCTCTAAACTCGACTTGAGGTTGGGTTACCATCAGATCCGTGTTCGTGAAGAGGATATCCCAAAGACTGCCTTTGTGACTCGATATGGTTCATACAAGTACACCGTCATGTCTTTTGGCTTAACCAATGCTCCAGCCACCTTCTCTCGCCTGATGAACTATATATTCATGGATTACCTCGACAAGTTCGTCGTGGTTTATCTGGATGATATTCTGGTATTTTCCAAGAACGAAGAGGAACATGTTGAATATCTTCGTCTTGTGTTGGAAAAGCTACGAGAGCATCAACTTTATGCCAAGTTCTCCAAATGTGAATTCTGGCTTCCCGAGGTAACCTATCTTGGGCATGTCATCTCTAAGGATGGTATTGCCGTCAACCCTGAACGAGTCCAGGCTATTCTTGATTGGACTCCTCCGAAGAACGTCAAGCAAGTCAGAAGTTTTCTCGGTCTCGCCAGCTATTGCCGTTGATTCGTCGAGAACTTCTCCAAGATTGCTAGACCTCTGACTAACCTGTTGCATAAGGGCGTCATGTTCCAATGGACAGACAAATGTCAGGAAAGCTTCCAGGCACTCAAAGACAAGTTGACTTCTGCCCCAGTACTAGCTCCACCTGATACTAAGAAGGACTTCGTCATTTACTGCGACGCTTCACGCCAAGGCTTAGGCGCTGTACTAATGTAAGAGCGCAAAGTGATTGCTTATGCCTCTCGTCAATTGCGCCCTCACGAAGAGAACTATCCAGTTCATGACCTTGAGCTTGCTGCTGTTATCCATGCACTAAAGCAGTGGCGACATTACCTTCTCGGTAATCGTTGTGAGATCTTCACCGACCACCAAAGTCTGAAGTATCTGTTTACTCAACCAGATCTGAACCTCCGTCAGCAAAGATGGATGGAGATTGTTGCAGATTTTAACCTGGGTATTTCGTATACCCCAGGCAAGGCTAATGTAATGGCTGATGCCTTGAGCCGCAAGTCTTACTGCAACCACCTCCAGATTCACAAAGTTCAGCCCTCGCTTGTTGAGGAATTCAGGAAGCTGAACCTCCATATTGTTCCTCCTGGTGCTCTCACTACTCCTCCTCCTGAGAGCCGCAAGATGAACCTCCATGTTGTTTCCCAGGGTTCTCTCAATACCCTGGTTGCTATACCAGATCTCGTGGAAAGCATCAAGACGCTGCAGAAGTATGACTCTCAAGCCTACAAGATTAAACACTACCTTAAAGAAGGGAAGCCCTCGTTCTTCACTGTTGATGATACTGGCACCTTGTTCTTTAAAGGTCGCCTACTGGTCCCTTCAAAAGGTAACCTGGATATGACCCAGGAGGTTATGAAAGAAGCTCACGATACACCTTTGTCTATTCATCCCGGTAGCACCAAGATGTACCAAGACATTCGTCAGAGATTTTGGTGGTCTAATGTGAAACAAGATATTGCTCGTTATGTTGCTGAGTGTGACGTTTGTCGTCGTATCAAAGCAGAGCATCAAAGGCCTGCTGGAACTCTGCAACCTATCTCTATTCCCGAATGGAAATGGGACCATGTTGAAATGGACTTCGTCACTGCATTTCCCAAATTGGAAAAAGGTAATGATGCTATTCTTGTCGTCATTGACCGGCTTTCTAAGGTTGCACATTTTCTGGCGGTCAAAGAAATGATCACTGCTAGTCAGCGTGCAACTCTCTACATGTCCAGAATTGTTTCGCTTCACGGTATTCCACTGGTTATCAGTTCAGACCGTGGCAGCTTATTCACTTCAAGATTCTGGGCAAGTTTCTATGAAGCTATGGGAACTTATCTGTCATTCAGTACTGCGTTTCATCCGCAGTCGCAAGGGCAAGTTGAACGTGTCAACCAAATTCTCGAAGACATGCTTCGAGCTTGTGTTATTTCTTTCGGCAAGAAATGGGAGGAATCTCTCCCGTATGCTGATTTCTCTTATAATAATAGCTATCAAGCTAGTCTGAAGATGGCCCCCTTTGAAGTGTTATATGGACGAAAGTGCCGAACCCCTCTGAACTGGTCAGAAACTGGGGAACGTCCACTCTTCGGTCCGGATATTATCCAACATGCCAAAGAACAAGTCCGCATTATTTGCGAGAATCTCAAGACTGCTCAGTCGCATCAGAAGAGTCAGTATGACCGTAAACATAAGGACATGGTCTATCAACCTGGCGAAAAGGCCTATCTTCGAGTTACACCAATGAAGGGTGCTCACCGCTTCGGGATCAAGGGCAAGCTAGCTCCTCGCTATATTGGCCCATTCACTATTCTCGAAAGGCATGGAAAAGTGGCATACCAACTGGAACTTCCGCCAAACCTTTCTCAGGTTCACGATGTGTTCCACGTGTCACAGCTCCGCCGTTGCTTCAAGGACCCAATCCGAGGAGTGGATCATGAAGTGCTCGAATTACAACAGGACCTCTCCTATAAAGAGCATCCGGTCCGCATTCTCGACCAAGCTGAACACCGCACACGTCAGAAGGCGATCAAGTTCCTCAAAGTCCAGTGGTCGCACCATTCTGAAGATGAAGCCACTTGGGAACGAGAGGATCGTCTGCGTGATGAATACCCCGCACTCTTTCCTTCTACCTCCTAAATCTCGGGACGAGATTTCTTGTAGTGGAGGAGATTTGTAACGCCCGGATAATTATGCTACAGTAAAACTCTCCCAATGATGCCATGTCATCTACGTTACTGTTGCTAATCAAGTGGTAGTTCAAAAACCTTGCAAATTCAAAAATGAATTAGCGACAAACACCCAAAGTTTTCAAAAGTCAAAACAAAAATGTTTGGGGGTTGCCAAATATTGCATCGGTAATTATGGTGAAGTAAACACATTTTTATAAAATGCCTAAATACTTTTAAATGAATTTAAACGGAAAAGAAATAATAAAGAAAATACAAAAGGGAAAAACAAACAGAAGACAAAAAAAAGAGAAAACCCTCCCCCCCCACTGGGCCAACTGGCCCAGCTGGCCACCAACCCACCCGCACGGCCGCAACCCCTGCCTCCT
>NC_041391.1:338398901-338400549 GCF_002162155.2 Triticum dicoccoides | reverse complement strand
GCCGCCGGGAACGCACAGACACAGCCATCGCCTCGCCTCGCCAGCGTGTCCGTCGGCTTCGCCATTGTCTTCCTCGTCCACCGGTGGCTGCAGCTGGAGCTAGGAGGCGCTGCTGCAACGGTTCACCTCCTTCCACATCTCCGGTCGCCGCCGTTCTTCACCAACTCCGGCGACGCCCCCTGCTGCTACTAAACCACCACGGGCCATCTTGCGTGCCGCACGGTGAGCTCCTCCGCCTCCTACTCCTCCTTGTTAAGCCCCTCGCGCATCATAGCTACCTCATCGCCGTTGCCGTGAGCCCGTCGCCGCGGCTCGCCTCGCCGCCGTGGCCATGCTCTCCGTCGTGCTCGTCTGAGCATGGCATCGTGCTCCTGATGTTCACCAGAGCCCTACGCGCCCGCGCACTAGCCTCCCCGTGCCTCCTAGCATGTTTCCCGCCGGGGACCCGACTGCGCCGCCGCCTGCGCGCGTCGCCGACGCCCTTCCGTTGACCAAATGGCCACGGGGCCGAGCCCTTTGTGCTCAGCGCGTCGCGCAGCTCCACCCTAGCCTTCCTGTCAGCCCCGACGCGCGCTGCGTCACCGTCTTCCTCTCACGCCCGAACCACCTCGCCGCCGTCGAGCCTGTAGCGCTCGATTCCGGCCACCCCCGCCGACATGCTCCCCTCCATCGGACGCGGCGCAAAGAGGCCGTTCCAGAGTGCCTGACTGCGCTCGATTTGGTGCCCCATGGGCGAAATCCGACGCTCGCCCGAGCCGCGCCGCCATGAAAACGAACTCGCCGGCGTCTAAACGCCGGCTGGCTGACGTGACATGCATGGGGCCCCACCATGGGTCACTGCCAGTGGGCCTGGGGGCCCCAACTGGCCAAGTTGACCGGGTCAACTACGCTGATGTGGCAGCTACTGCCACTGACATGCGGGCCCCATTCCATATAACAAATAAAAACAAATAGATAAACTGCTAATTAATTAAATTAATTAATTAAAACCTAATCTCTCACTGACTACTGGGCCCTACCTGCTAATTAACCCATTTAATTAGTTTCAAAACTCTGTTAATGCCCCTGACAATGACATGTGGGACCCACTGGACCCACCTGTCTGGTTTGACTGGTCAACCGACCAGTTGACCTGCTGACATCACTCTGATGTCATGCTTGCGTCATCAAACAATGTTCTGGATAATGTTGGCTTTAGATAAATAATTAAAATCAGAAAATGATTTAAATCTTTAGAAAATCATATCTTTTAATCCGTAACTCGGATGAAAATACTTCCTACATGAAAGTTGCTCAGAACGACGAGACGAATCCGGATACGCGGCCCGTTCATCCGCCACACACCCCTAGCATGCCGAACATGCAACTTTCCCCCTCTGGTACCTCTGCCCGAGAACGCGGAACCCCGGGGATACTTTCCCGGATGTTCCCCCCCCCCATTCGTCTGTACCACCTACTACCGCGATTGGGCACACCTAGCATCATTACTTGTCATGTCATGCATCGATATGCATTTGTTTGCATTGTATTCATTGTTTCTTCCCCCTCTTCTCTCCGGTAGACCACGAGACCGACGCTGCTGCTGCCCAGTTCAACTACGGAGTTGACGACCCCTCCTTCTTGCCAGAGCAACCAGGCAAGCCCCCCC
>NC_041391.1:338346322-338398709 GCF_002162155.2 Triticum dicoccoides | reverse complement strand
ATCACCAGATATAGCCTATTCTCCTCTATACCGCTTGCACTAGAGTAGTGTAGCATGTTACTGCTTTCCGTTAATCCTATTCTGATGCATAGCCTGTCATTGTTGCTACAGTCATTGATACCTTACCCGCAATCCTAAATGCTTAGTATAGGATGCTAGTTTATCATCATTGGCCCTACATTCTTGTCAGTATGCCTAGCTATACTATTGGGTCGTGATCACTCAGGAGGTGATCACAGGTATATATTATACATATATACATACTACAGATGGTGGGCTGAAAGGACCTTTGTCCCGACGGCCCTCTGTGTGGATCTTTGTGGCGGAGCGACAGGGCGGGTTGAGACCACCTGGGAGACAGGTGGGCCTGGCCCTGGTCGCCGTTCGCGGTTGCTTCATAATAACACGCTTAACGAGATCTTGGTATTTGATCTGAGTCTGGCCACTGGCCTATACGCACTAACCAACTACGCGGGAACAGTTATGGGCACTCGACGTCGTGGTATCAGCCGAAGCCTTCTTGACGTCAGCGACGGTGCGGCGCGCGCCGGATTGGACTGGAATGCCTACTCTAGTATAAGAGAGGCTAGGTCTGCTTCCGGCCGCCCTCGCAACATGCAGGTGTGCAATGGGAGATGGGCCCAGACCCCTGCGCGCATAGGATTTAGACCGGCGTGCTGACCTCTCTGTTGTGCCTAGGTGGGGCTGCGACGTGTTGATCTTCCGAGGCCGGGCATGACCTAGGAAAGTGTGTTCGGCCAAATGGGATCGAGCGTGTTGGGTTATGTGGTGCACCCCTGCAGGGAAGTTACTTTTTTCGAATAGCTGTGATCTTCGGTAATAGGACGACTTGGAGTTGTACCTTGACCTTATGACAACTAGAACCGGATACTTAATAAAACACACCCTTCCAAGTGCCAGATACAACCTGGTGATCACTCTCTAACAGGGCGACGAGGAGAGGATTGCCGGGTAGGATTATGCTATGCGATGCTACTGGAGATGCTACTTGGAGATGCTACTTGGAGATGCTACTTGGAGGACTTCAATCTACTCTCTTCTACATGCTGCAAGACAGAGGCTGCCAGAAGCGTAGTCTTCGATAGGACTAGCTATCCCACTCTTATTCTGGCATTCTGCAGTTTAGTCCACTGATATGGCCTCCTTACACATATACCCATGCATATGTAGTGTAGCTCCTTGCTTGCGAGTACTTTGGATGAGTACTCACGGTTGCATTTCTCCCTCTTTTCCCCCTTTCCATTTTACCTGGTTGTCGCAACCAGACGTTGGAGCCCAGGATCCAGACGCCACCTTCGACGATGACTCCTACTACACTGGAGGTGCCTACTACTACGTGCAGCCCGCTGATGACGACCAGGAGTAGTTAGAAGGATCCCAGGCAGGAGGCCTGCGCCTCTTTCGATCTGTATCCCAGTTTGTGTTAGCCATCTATGGCTACTTGTTTACTTATGTCTGTACTCAGATATTGTTGCTTCCGCTGACTCATCTATGATCGAGCACTTGTATTCGAGCCCTCGAGGCCCCTGGCTTGTATTATGATGCTTGTATGACTTATTTATGTTTTTAGAGTTGTGTTGTGTTATCTTCCCTGAGTCCCTGATCTTGATCGTACACATTTGCATGCATGATTAGTGTATGATTGAATCGGGGGCGTCACACATCTAGAGTATTAAGTACATAAGAACAGAGTAACGCCTTAAGTAAGATGACGTGATGTAGAGGGATAAGCTCAAGCAATATGATGAAAACCCCATCTTTTTACCATTGATGGCAACAATACAATACGTTACTCTCTACCCCTACTTTGTCACTGGGTGAGAACACCGCAAGATTGAACCCAAAATTAAGCACCTCTCCCATTGCAAGAAAAACCAAACTAGATGGCTAAACCGGACCGATAATTCGAAGGGAAATACAAAGTTATCAAATCATGCATATAAGAATTCAGGAAAGACTCAAATAATATTCATAGATAATCTGATCATAAATCCACAATTCATCGGATCTCGACAAACACACCGCAAAATAATATTACTTGGATAGATGTCCAAGAACATCAAGGAGAACATTGTACTAAAGATCAAAGAGAGAGAAGAAGCCATCTAGCTACTAGCTATGGACCCGTAGGTCTCTGGTAAACTACTCACGCTCCATCGGAAGGGCAATAGAGTTGACGTAGATGCCCTCCATGATCGAATTCCCCTCCGACAGGATGCCAGAAAAGGCCCCAATATGGGATCTCACGGAAACAGAGGCTTGCAGTGGCGGAAAAGTATTTTGGTGAATGCTTCTGGTCATTTGGGAATATTTGGGAATTTATACTGCTGGAATTAGGGTTAGGGGACCTCCGAGGGGTCCACAAGCCCTCACGGAGCCTCCTAAGGCTTCTGGCCTCCTCGATGTTGTGGGAAACCACGGCCACCTATGGGTCCATGAGCCCCTTATGGTTTGGCAGGGGGATGAGCACGTTGCACAAAGAGCGGAGAACGTCACACAACACGACAGAGATCACATGGGCGATTTTACCTAGGTTCGGGCCGCTACGAGGCGTAAAACCCTACTCCTGCTTTGGTGGATTGATGGTGGATTTTGGTGGAAGTGCAATGCTTCTGCCCGACAGGATGGCCTCGTTGCCAGAGCAGTTACGCGCGTACGAGTGTACAAGGGTCCTTGTCAGTGTAACAAACCCTGGGTCTGCTGCCCGGACTGTGCATAGGCTCGAGGACAAGGGTAGGACACCTGGATCTAACCAAGCATGAGGGATCAATTCCTTTGAAGGATCCAAGTATGGATCGACAAGACCAAGAAGAGCCAGAGAAGCAAGATATCTCTAAAGAAAGAACCTTCCTTGCTTGGCAAGTGAGCCTGGCAAGGTTGGGTTTGCCCTAGAAGTAAGCTTCCAAATCATCCCGGCAGGCCTGCCTGGGCTTGCGGAGGCAAGCCACTCCACTGCTCCACCTCACAAGTGATGAAAGTCATCGATAAGTGCAGTGTCAAGCCCCCAAGTGACTAAGTGGCTGCTTTTTGCCACATGGCAACCACTTCCTATAGCAAATACCTCCATATGACACCCGTCCTGAGACGTGTCAAGCAGGCAGACACAAAGCTAGCAAAACTTGCCAGGCACGCTGTGATGTGACACTAGACGGTGCATTTAATGCACTTTGTCAGCCTGTAGAGTTAGGTACTGTTTGCTATCTAATCAGTATGTAAAGACTAATTTGCCACTGTGGTGACCCCTTAGTCTATAGAAGGAGGCGCATGGCGACTGTAGAAAGGGTTGGCTAATTCGGACCCTCACACATTCATACGCGCATAGCCACTCTTGCCCCGAGGAAACCCTGTCGGGCAAGTGTGTTGCGTTCGCCACCATTTTTCCACCATTAATCCACCAAAGCAGGAGTACGGTTTTACGCCTCACGTCGGCTCGAACCTGGGTAAAACTGCCCGTGTGATCTCTGCTGCGTTGTGCTACACTTCTCCGCTCTTTGTGCAACGTGCCTATCCCCCCACTGAACCAAAAGGGGCTCATGCCCCATATGTGGCCGTGGTTTCCCATGACATCTTTGGCGCTCCGGGTAGGGGGATCACTTGCGCGAACCCCAGAGCATCAGTAGCACGTCATCTTCATCGCTTTTTTTCATCGACAACATCATCGACTATGGCGCCCAAGAAGAAGCTCAGAGGTGCAAATCACCCGTCCACCTCAAAGGCTCTGCCGCCCGTGACCGTTGACGTCGCGGGGAATGCGGGGACGCGTGAGCATGTCAGGACCCCGACTCAATGCCACATCGATCTAGCATGTAACACCTCATATCACTTTGCGGCCTCACGCACGGTATTCCTACGGGTGTCGCCTTACCTTTGCCCGGGACCGTTTGCGCCTTTTGGCACACGTATATGACAGTGTCGCTAGCATCCATATGATAAGGAGCCCGGGCTGACATGGCTAGTCATAAACCCAAACTGGCACAAACTTACAGGGACAGGCATCCATTACCCAACATCGAATGTGTCGGTCATCAGCGAGTGAATCCAGGCTGTAGCACTGGGCTAGCAGGACTCCGGTGAACCGGGCTGTAGCGGGCTAACAGGACTCCGGTATTCATCGCGTGACATTTCCCCGAAGGGACAGACACAGGAACAAAGAAGGACACATGCCGGCCAGCCTAAGTGTTCCGGAGCAGTAGCAAGCTACCATGGCTCAGTGGAAACACTAGGAGACATTTCCCGGTAAGAGAGGCTACTAAGGATAAACAACTAGATAGTCAGATCCCACACATACCAAGCATTTCAATAACATACACACAATATGCTCGATATGTGCAAACACAACATGGCATCACAACATGACTCTACGACTCAAGTATTTATTCAATAGGCTCCGAGGAGCGAGATATTACAAACATGAGTCTCATGACCCAACATTCAGAGCATACAAATCAAAGCACAAGCAGAAGCTATCATGTCTGAGTACAGACATCTATAAATGAAAAGGGCTTGAAAGCCTGACAATCTACCAGATCCTGCCGAGGGCACAAGATCGTAGCTGAGGTAACAAGCTAAACGTCGAAGTCCACGTGGAACTACTAGTGAGACTGAAGTCTCTCTGCAAAAACATAAATTAAGCAACGTGAGTACAAATGTACCCAGCAAGACTTACATCAGAACTAACTACATATGCATCATTATCAACAAAGGGATGGTGGGGTTTAACTGCAGCAAGCCAGCTTTGACTCGGTGGCTATCCTGAACTACGACTGCAAGTAACTCTTTTGAGGTGGCGCACACGAGTCCACATATTCACCAACCAATACACCACTATGGAACCACTCCCGTCTCCCTACGAGAATGCCATCCATAGCACTCACGCTTATCTTGCGTATTTTAGAGTATCCACTTTCACTTGTCTATGAACTGATATAAGCAACCCAGAAGTCCTTTTCCGCGGACACGGCTATTCGAATAGATGATGTTAACCCTGCAGGGGTGTACTTCTTCATACATGTTTCCACCACTTAGCGTCTGCACACGACATGTCCTCGGCAGACTTCAAGCGAAAGCCGACGTGGGTGTAGACCACGACCTACCTAAACACTCAAGTCTCTAGTCCAGGTTTATCGCCTATTCAGGTTCCATCCATGAGGAGATCCGGCCGGAGTTTCGCTCACAGCCCCAAACGATGTGTGCAGGGTTCCCGAGATACCTAACGGGTATCCGGTACACCGGGCCACGTACCTACCGCAACACAGCCCACCCCTACGGTCAGCGATGTCCACGGCCTCCAGTAAGCTACAAACACCAGAAACTACTTGCAACTCCTGGACAGAGGACTAGGGTGAATAAGAAGTCGAGCGGGGTCATATTTCAGGGCCCAATGCATGGTAGTAGCTGAATCATGGATCACAAACACAGAACTCAGTTCCTGAGGACGGCTTCAATGAGACAACCCACCATGTACTCCTACATGGCCTCTCACCGTTACCTTTTACCAAATCGTGTTCACACACTTAGCTCACACACAGTAGGACATGTTCACACACCTCTGATTCATCCCCGATGAATCAGACCTGACTCAACTCTAAGCAGTAGCAGGCATGACAAACAAGCATGAATGAGTAGGCACATCAGGGCTCAAACAACTTCTACTCATGCTAGTGGGTTTCATCTAATTACTGTGGAATGACAGGTCATGCAGAGGATAAAGGGGTTCAACTACCACAGCTAGTAACAGATGAATCGATGTTGTCCTAATGCAATAAAAGAGAGCAGGAGCAAGAGAGTGGGATTTTATCGGAATGAACAAGGGGGTTTTGCTTGCCTGGCACTTCTGAAGATAACATTGAGTCTTCATCAGTGTCAACGATCACATCATCGGTACAACGTCTATCGAGGGGGAACAACACCGGCAAACACAGAAGAAACACGATCAATGCAATGCACAATATGATGCATGCTATGACATGGCAATATGAATGTGTTTTGGGCTAATGCACCTAGCTATGATTTAAATGAAGTTGGTTTGAATACATGATTCAAATTCCAACTCCACATATGATTATTTAAATGCCCTTTATTTGTTTTGTCCAAAACAGAGGACAAACATTGTTCAAACATGCATGAAAATGGTACAGATGGATTCCTAGAATTTTTCTGATAATTTTTCATATATAAATTATTTCATTTGGAGTTACGGTTAATTTTCTATGATTTATTGAAGTTTTAGCTATTTCTGGAATTTTCCTGATTATTTATAAAATAAAATAAATTCCAGAAAAGGAATATTGCGTCAGCATGGCGTCATGCTGACCTCAGCAGAGTCAACAGGGGCTGGTCCGGGTCAAACTTGACCAGGGGGCCCACTGGTCAGTGACACACCGCTGGCATAAGTCACTGACGTGTGGGGCCGGTCAAAGGCCACATCAGCGAGGTCAACGCCGACGCGTGGGGCCACTGTGATTAATTTTAAACTAAACAGGATTAAGCTGTGATTAATTAGGGGCGTGGGGCCCATGAGTCAGTGGCCTAGGGGGTTGGTTAGTGAGGGGGGGTTAGCCGCTAACGACGGCCACGTCGGATTCGCCGGCGGTTGGACGACGGCAACGACCCAGAGCGGCGGTGGCTCGCCGGAGTTGCGCCAGGGACGACGGATCGACGTGCCAAGGGCACCAGGAGGTGGCCCGTGGCCGCGCGCATCCAGGGGAACCAACGGAAGGGTGCGGGGTGGACGGAGTTCGCCGGAAGCGAGGTTGTGGCGGCGGCCGGAGTTCGGGCGCCGATGAAAACGATGACACCATGCACGGGAGGATCTACGGTTAGCACCTACGCGTTCTATGAGAGCTCACGAACCCAACGGAGGCACGCACGGGACCAGATGGCCACCGGAGCCTCGTCAGCGATGAGCTTGTGCGGCTGCGTGCTGTCGGGGGAGAGAGGCGCGGCGGCTACGGCATGCTAGAGAGAAAATGGAGAGGGGGAGGATGATCAGGAGCTCACGTGGAGTGCAGTGGTGGCCTCGGCGTGGGGGAAGCTCGGACGGTGACGGGTCGATGATAGAGATCCGCGGCGGCCGATGATGAAGACGACGATGGCGGCAACGTTGCAAGGCTTCCGGAGGGCCGTGGATCGGTGGGGAGGAAGAGGGGGTCGAGGCGGAGCTCCTCAGCTCAGCGGAAGGGCGAGAGGTGGCCGGTGGCTATGGATGCGACTGCGGCGCCCTCCGTTGGCTCTCGGTGGTGCTCCAAATCGAGAGAGGGAGAGAGCTAGAGCAAGCAGAGAGAAAGGATAGCGGTCGAGGGGGTCGAGGGCGTCTCCGTGGCGTTGCGGGAGACGTCCAGGGGGGAGGAGGAGGCAGCCAGGCAGGGAGGAGGTGGCCGGGGCGGGTGGCCGCGCATGCCGGGCACGTGCCCGTCCTCCTGGCAGGGAGGAAGACGACAGGGGAGGCCCAGATGGGCTGGGCCGCACAGGAGCTGGGCCGGCTGGGCTGCGAGGTGAGCGCCAGGTAAGATTTCTCTCCTCTCTGCTTTTCCTATTTCTGTTGTTTTTTTTAATATTGTTCTGTGTTGTTTTAGTTTAGTAAAATACTAAACCATATAAAATGTTCCAGTATTATTGGGCATATATTATTTATATATCAAATATATATCCAATGCAAATAGTTATTGAATTAATTCAAAGGCCCAAAATAAATGTTTCAGTCACTCCAAAAATATTGGTTTGCATTTTATTCTTGCCAATATTTTCCAAAGCTGAAAAGGAACATTTCCTTGGAAACATTTGAAGCAATTTTTAATGTTGATCATCTTTTTTTTTAAATGATTTCTGAGGCTCTCCAATTCCCCAATTCAAATTTAAAGAAATTTGGACATGATGCATGGATGCAATGCCACTAGTTACAAGCAAGCTCTAGGGCTGTGACAACTCACCCCCACTAAACAAGAATCTCGCCCCGAGATTCAAGACGTGAGGTAAGAGGAAAAAGGGAAGTCACAACTATCACAATCTTCATGATCCATTTGCCCTTCTCAAAGAGGTTGATTCATTCCATCATTTTGGTCTTGCCGTCTTTGCTTTCGAGATCTTCACTCGACACAACAACAGAAAGAAGGGGGAAACCCTACAGGATTTACTCTTCTTTGAAGATCGAGCAACTCAAGATCAGTTCATGGAGAGACGTAAGAACAACTCTTGAGTTGAGACACCAAACACACATTAGGAATGATGGTAAAGAAATGGATGACGAAGGTTCAAATTGGTAGGCAACTATTCCACGCTTAGGTAAAATGGTGGAGGGTGTCAAGGTGGCAAAGAAATAACTGCCAGGATTCCATAACGGGCACCTTGGCAAAAGTGACGCAAAGAACTATTCCCTTAAGTGGCAAAAAGAATTACTTTTGATACAAAGATCATTGAATCTCTTCATACCAGCCTAAGGCAATCACAAACGATCGTTTGGTGGAGTGCAAGGAATGGTACACCCGGACTAGAATGGATGATGTGGACTACCTTGTTGAAGACAACGCAATGGATGATTTTTGCTTATCACCGGAAATGGAAGAGACCCATGGTCGAATGGCACATTGGCGGTGCAAGCTGGGAACAAAATGCAAATGCTGGGAATGATTCTGGTAACTGGGGGAAGAACCCAACAATAGAGAGTGAATTCACTGTTTGAAAAGGTCATAGCATTGTCGAGGAAACTGAGAGCACTATACAGTTAATGCCGGCGATCAAACCTAGCACTTGCGCGTGCTCTCAAGAACTTGAGCATTTCCATAATCATCAAGATTTTACCAATATCCGTGTCAAGGATCCTGGCAACACATCATACTACCATGATGAATACCGGTGGAAGATGTAGATGCAAAGGAAGATAACACTTTCTCAGATTTCACCTTAGCGAGGCCAAGGGGACGAAATCTGGATGATCGACCGAGAGACATTTAGCACTCCGCTTCTAATGTTCTCCTTGATGTGCTAGCGTAATCCACCCATAGATATGGTTTGATATCTAGAACATCAAGTAAAAGGTTGGACTTCGGGATCTCGAAAATCCATAAGGAACAACTAGGGAGTAAATCCTACGAAATCCCTATGGGGAGGTGGCCAACTTCCTCAATCAAGATATTATAATAACAGGTCTTCCGGCTGGGTGTGTTGGCCACGACATCCACTTTACCGGTTTCCGAGGGACCGATATTATAGTTCTTGGGAAATGTTCCAAACCATCATATCTGCCTGAGATTCAGATCTGGTTGGTGTCAGGATATTCCAGACTCATCGAGTCTAGGAAGAAAAACGAAAGTTTGCAACACAAATCGATGAGATGACGTTGCGAGATTCTCGGGAAATGAACTACGATAGTAATCTCCAAAACATGAGCTGGTTCTGCTACAAACATGTGAACACGTTGTCCCAGACAAGCATGATCCCATGGTAGTCTTACAATAAAACACTACCGAGTTCCGGTGGGGAACCATCATCGAGGATATCGAAGTCCTCGCATAAGTCTTGCTCTTAAGAAGAGACTTCTTCTCCTTGAACAAATCAATCAGTGGCTTGGTGTGCTAGGACTACATATGGAATGAAGGTTGCAAGTCTTCGAACCACAGAATAGTTCGCACGTGTGCATGACTGAATTGGGATGATTCCAGAGGAAGCAAAACTAACTTTCTCAAATTCACGGCGGCAACTTTCACCAAATGCACGTGTATAAGAGGAAGTCACTCCTTTCATCAAACAAATACTTCATGAGCTAGCATAAAGAAAATGCTTTCAAAAGTTTCCAACACTAACTTGATGTCCAACAAGATTATGGAGGAGATAAGGATGTTGTCAATGGGCTCAACAACAATTCATCTGGGTTTCCTTTTAAAAGGAATTCCATAGTTAAGTGAACAAGTGATAGCATTGGTCAGACCCAAAGAATATAATGATGTATGCTCGAGGAAAAACCACGAGTAAGACAACATTACGAACATCGTTGGTTCTGACTTGATTTGAGGATAGCCCACACCCAAATCAAAAGTTGGACAAGATGATGGTCCATTAACTGATCACGAGGGTCAGTCGATGAAAATATCATCCTTCTCCAATCACACACACACACAAGAAGATATCCCTTAACATGAACTAAGTCAGACAAGCTTTTATCTTCCACTCTCCAAGTTGATGCATAGCTTAACCAACTAGCTCAGGGGTATCCAACACGGATTCTTGGAGAAAGGGTGGTTTACAGGATAAACCAACTTGATCACGAGCTCAACATAACAGTCAGGTGACAACCTGGTGATACTTTCAAGAAGATATTCGGAAAATCACGAACCACCGATATGTTACTAAGATCGAGAACAATCTTGCTTTTTAGGGCAAGACGATATGATCAAATGAGCGAGGACTTGACAAAATCCTAACTCATCAATCGAAATGTGCACCAGGAAGATGGACAAGGTAGCACGATCAATCTTAGAATGATGATTCAAGAACCAACACGTTAAGAATGAGGTTATTGTCCATTTAACTACCAAGCAACAAGGTTGCTAGGAGTATTGATTTCACACATCATAGTTCACCCGTCGGCATTCCGGTTGCATCAACACGAGGACCGAGGAATGACTATCGATGGCGAGAAGTATCACTGTACCAAGAGTCCATAGGATGGTGTGCAATTCCTACAATAATCCCGATATAAAAGATGGTAATACCCCAAGGTAGAACAGAGCAAAAGCTGGATTGGCATTTTGATCTGCGGAGTACAACTGCTTTGACCCAATCCTAGATATGGATGAGGTACTGGAGTTTGTTTCTCCAAGTCATTCAGGACAGAATGGCTTAACGGACCACAAGATTAAAAAGCATCGATGAACGAATGCACATATACTCTTGACTATCAATTGATAGACGAGGGTCAGAAGATAACTAGAGCGGGACAACTCAAAGGAACATACAGTTTTTTGAGTTGTGGATGCATAGATTAGTATGTTGGACCAAGTTCAACATGTTTCTTCCGGATAAGCCATGCAGAGAGGTAGGACTGGCAGAGTCGCAATATAGAATGGAGAACTTTTCGAGATCACTCTTGTTGTGATCTTTTGGTTCAACAAACTTCTGCCATAAGTCGTTCATAGTATTTGGAGGAAGGAAAATACCATGGACCTCGAGGACTAATGCAAAAGTTACTAATTTCCTAAAGGAACTAGCAAACACTATCAACACGAGGTAAGTAGTGTGAATCTCGGGTTCAAAAACCCGAAAGTAGAATACCTACTACTAAGTAGCATCACGGGATGCTTTCGGGAATAAAGGCCAGAAGCATCACACTGGGACACAAATCATGGCTAAATTACTAGATGATCCCCTAAGACACCTAGGGTCATAATAATAACTCCCACATAAATGTCAAGGCAATAGAATACCTCAACTCAACAATTAGTGTGATTGAGCTGGCATAAAGGAACATCGAAACCAGAGGGAAAGGATTTTGCAAAAGCATCAGACTCTTTGGAAACCTGGGATGACTCGGACAACATAACAACTGTAAATGCTCAAAAGATTTGAGACAATCACAAAAATGGTGGCATAACCACTCAGAAGCACAATATCAAGGTCTCGAGATCAACAAATAACATACAGAAATAGTAGGAACTGAACTGGGGCTTAAATCCAACAATTCTGTAAGTCTACGGATTAGTAACACGTGATCCTGATAGAAAGAAGAGAAAGCCTAGTTTCTTAACCCCGTAGGAAAGATAAGATGACTCAGATCAGAAGGCCATAAGGTATAAGGAGTAAAAAGAGCCTTACGTTCCATCCCACAATCAATTCCCTTATATAACTAAAGAATTTCTAGACTCAACTTCGACCAGTTTGGCTTGGTAATCGTACAGGCAGTCAAGCTCTGATACCAACGCTGTCAGGACCCCGACTCAATGCCACATCGATCTAGCATGTAACACCTCATATCACTTTGCGGCCTCACGCACGGTATTCCTACGGGTGTCGCCTTACTTTTGCCCGGGACCGTTTGCGCCTTTTGGCACACGTATATGACAGTGTCGCTAGCATCCATACGATAAGGAGCCCGGGCTGACATGGCTAGTCGTAAACCCAAAGTGGCACAAACTTACAGGGACAGGCATCCATGACCCAACAACGAACGTGTCGGTCATCAGCGAGTGAATCCAGGCTGTAGCACTGGGCTAGCAGGACTCCGGTGAACCGGGCTGTAGCGGGCTAACAGGACTCCGGTATTCATCGCGTGACATTTCCCCGAAGGGACAGACACAGGAACGAAGAAGGACACATGCCGGCCAGCCTAAGTGTTCCGGAGCAGTAGCAAGCTACCATGGCTCAGTGGAAACACTAGGAGACATTTCCCAGTAAGAGAGGCTACTAAAGATAAATAACTAGATAGTCAGATCCCACACATACCAAGCATTTCAATAACATACACACAATATGCTCGATATGTGCAAACACAACATGGCATCACAACATGACTCTACGACTCAAGTATTTATTCAATAGGCTCCGAGGAGCGAGATATTACAAACATGAGTCTCATGACCCAACATTCAGAGCATACAAATCAAAGCACAAGCGGAAGCTATCATGTCTGAGTACAGACATCTATAAATGAAAAGGGCTTGAAAGCCTGACTATCTACCAGATCCTGCCGAGGGCACAAGATCGTAGCTGAGGTAACAAGCTAAACGTCGAAGTCCACGTGGAACTACTAGTGAGACTAAAGTCTCTCTGCAAAAACATAAATTAAGCAACGTGAGTACAAATGTACCCAGCAAGACTTACATCAGAACTAACTGCATATGCATCATTATCAACAAAGGGATGGTGGGGTTTAACTGTATCAAACCAGCTTTGACTCGGTGGCTATCCTGAACTACGACTGCAAGTAACTCTTTTGAGGTGGCGCACACGAGTCCACATATTCACCAACCAATACACCACTATGGAACCGCTCCCGTCTCCCTACGAGAACGCCATCCATAGCACTCACGCTTATCTTGCGTATTTTAGAGTATCCACTTTCACTTGTCTATGAACTGATATAAGCAACCCAGAAGTCCTTTTCCGCGGACACGGCTATTCGAATAGATGATGTTAACCCTGCAGGGGTGTACTTCTTCATACATGTTTCCACCACTTAGCGTCTGCACACGACATGTGCTCGGTAGACTTCAAGCGAAAGCCGATGTGGGTGTAGACCACGACCTACCGAAACACTCAAGTCTCTAGTCCAGGTTTATCTCCTATTCGGGTTCCATCCATGAGGAGATCCGGCCGGAGTTTCGCTCACAGCCCCAAACGATGTGTGCAGGGTTCCCGAGATACCTAACGGGTATCCGGTACACCGGGCCACGTACCTACCGCAACACAGCCCACCCCTACGGTCAGCGCTGTCCACGGCCTCCAGTAAGCTACAAACACCAGAAACTACTTGCAACTCCTGGACAGAGGACTAGGGTGAATAAGAAGTCGAGCGGGGTCATATTTCAGGGCCCAATGCATGGTAGTAGCTGAATCATGGATCACAAACACAGAACTCGGTTCCTGAGGACGGCTTCAATGAGACAACCCACCATGTACTCCTACATGGCCTCTCACCGTTACCTTTTACCAAATCGTGTTCACACACTTAGCTCACACACAGTAGGACATGTTCACACACCTCTGATTCATCCCCGATGAATCAGACCTGACTCAACTCTAAGCAGTAGCAGGCATGACAAACAAGCATGAATGAGTAGGCACATCAGGGCTCAAACAACTTCTACTCATGCTAGTGGGTTTCATCTAATTACTGTGGAATGACAGGTCATGCAGAGGATAAAGGGGTTCAGCTACCGCAGCAAGTAACAGATGAATCGATGTTGTCCTAATGCAGTAAAAGAGAGCAGGAGCGAGAGAGTGGGATTTTATCGGAATGAACAAGGGGGTTTTGCTTTCCTGGCACTTCTGAAGATAACATTGAGTCTTCATCAGTGTCAACGATCACATCATCGGTACAACGTCTATCGAGGGGGAACAACACCGGCAAACACAGAAGAAACACGATCAATGCAATGCACAATATGATGCATGCTATGAAATGGCAATATGAATGTGCTTTGGGCTAATGCACCTAGATATGATTTAAATGAAGTTGGTTTGAATACATGATTCAAATTCCAACTCCACATATGATTATTTAAATGCCCTTTATTTGTTTTGTCCAAAACAGAGGACAAACATTGTTCAAACATGCATGAAAATGGTACAGATGGATTCCTTGAATTTTTTTGATAATTTTTCATATATAAATTATTTCATTTGGAGTTACGGTTAATTTTCTATGATTTATTGAAGTTTTAGCTATTTCTGGAATTTTCCTGATTATTTATAAAATAAACTAAATTCCAGAAAAGGAATATTGCGTTAGCATGGCGTCATGCTGACCTCAGCAGAGTCAACAGGGGCTGGTCCGGGTCAAACTTGACCAGGGGGCCCACTGGTCAGTGACACACCGCTGGCATAAGTCACTGACGTGTGGGGCCGGTCAAAGGCCATGTCAGCGAGGTCAACGCCGACGCGTGGGGCCACTGTGATTAATTTTAAACTAAACAGGATTAAGCTGTGATTAATTAGGGGCGTGGGGCCCATGAGTCAGTGGCCTAGGGGGTTGGTTAGTGAGGGGGGGTTAGCCGCTAACGACGGCCATGTCGGATTCGCCGGCGGTTGGACGAGGCGACGACCCAGAGCGGCGGTGGCTCGCCGGAGTTGCGCCAGGGACGACGGATCGACGCGCCAAGGGCACCAGGAGGTGGCCCGTGGCCGCGCGCATCCAGGGGAACCAACGGAAGGGTGCGGGGTGGACGGAGTTCGCCGGAAGCGAGGTTGTGGCGGCGGCTGGAGTTCGGGCGCCGATGAAAACGACGACACCGTGCACGGGAGGATCTACGGTTAGCACCTACGCGTTCTATGAGAGCTCACGAACCCAACGGAGGCACGCACGGGACCAGATGGCCACCAGAGCCTCGTCGGCGATGAGCTCGTGCGGCGGCGTGCTGTCGGGGGAGAGAGGCGCGGCGGCTACGGCATGCTAGAGAGAAAACGGAGAGGGGGATGATGATCAGGAGCTCACGTGGAGTGCAGTGGTGGCCTCGGCGTGTTCGGGGAAGCTCGGACGGCGACGGGTCGACGATGGAGATCCGCGGCGGCCGACGATGAAGACGACGATGGCGGCGACGTTGCAAGGCTTCGGAGGGCCGTGGATCGGTGGGGAGGAAGAGGGGGTCGAGGCGGAGCTCCTGAGCTTAGCGGAAGGGCGAGAGGTGGCCGGTGGCTATGGATGCGACTGCGGCGCCCTCCGGTGGCTCTCGGTGGTGCTCCAAATCGAGAGAGGGAGAGAGCTAGAGCGAGCAGAGAGAAAGGATAGCGGTCGAGGGGGTCGAGGGCGTCTCCGTGGCGTTGCGGGAGACGTCCAGGGGGGAGGAGGAGGCAGCCAGGCAGGGAGGAGGTGGCCGGGGCGCGTGGCCGCGCGCGCCGGGCGTGTGCCCATCCTCCTGGCAGGGAGGAAGACGACAGGGGAGGCCCAGATGGGCTGGGCCGCACAGGAGCTGGGCCGGCTGGGCTGCCAGGTGAGCGCCAGGTAAGATTTCTCTCCTCTCTGCTTTTCCTATTTCTGTTGTTTTTTTAATATTGTTCTGTGTTGTTTTAGTTTAGTAAAATACTAAACCATATAAAATGTTCCAGTATTATTGGACATATATTATTTATATATCAAATATATATCCAATGCAAATAGTTATTGAATTAATTCAAAGGCCCAAAATAAATGTTTCAGTCACTCCAAAAATATTGGTTTGCATTTTATTCTTGCCAATATTTTCCAAAGCTGAAAAGGAACATTTCCTTGGAAACATTTGAAGCAATTTTTAATGTTGATCATCTTTTTTTAAATGATTTCTAAGGCTCTCCAATTCCCCAATTCAAATTTAAAGAAATTTGGACATGATGCATGGATGCAATGCCACTAGTTACAAGCAAGCTCTAGGGCTGTGACAGAGGACGTGGATGTTGCGGGGACGTCTTCGGTGCAGGCGGCATTGCCACCACCATCCCCATGGCAGATGCAGGAGCGGGAGGCACCGGGGAAGGACAGCATCGGCAACATCCCAGTGGCCATGCTCCACGAGGTACGGATGAAGGAATTATTCCGTCTGAACCCCTTATCCTCGCTGAAGGGCACAACTGCAGTGGTGGCACTCGTTTTGGGGCGAATCGCAACCTTCCCGCCGGCCCCCTGTGGGCGTGACTGCAGGGCACGCGCCACTCCCGGAACGGGTTGACCCAGCTACTGTGCCCAACGGAGCCACTAGCCCTCAAACACCTCCACCGCGTCACCAAGCCATCCAAGCGGCTGGTTCGCAACAACAAGGGCGTAACGCGGTCGCCACCGGCACCATCAGGAGCTGAGCGACACTGTGATCTACATCGTCATCAACTATGCCAAGCACTGCTTCAAAGGCCATGGCGCGAGCTCAACTGCTGTTGAGATTTCTGCCAGTGGCCGATCAGATGGATGAGCGGCGAGCCACCATCCAAAACCTGATTTGTTTCACCAAGGCGGGACGATCACAGCGAGCTGGCCTGCCACGGCCTCCCCACGCAATGACAATGACACGTGCAGCTGGCGTACGGCGGGGCAATCCCCGTGGTGCAATCCCCGCCACGGCAAGCAACATGGGAGCTACAAAACCAAGATCACGATGATGTCTTGATGGCCTCTTCTGACACTCAAGAGCGTCAAGGCCAACGGAGGGCCCCGGAGGACAAGCGACATGTGCGTCATCATTAAGCGGTGCCGCGACGACCACTGCCAGTCCAATGGGCGCAATGGCCCCGACGTCGACGAGCTCATGCTTGAAGATGGCGGGTGCCTACCTTTCGAGGTTGGGTGTCCTTCCTTCACCCGTGAGCTGCG
This sequence comes from Triticum dicoccoides, assembly GCF_002162155.2. Classification (NCBI taxonomy): domain Eukaryota; kingdom Viridiplantae; phylum Streptophyta; class Magnoliopsida; order Poales; family Poaceae; genus Triticum; species Triticum dicoccoides. The sequence continues at coordinate 338,381,704 of NC_041391.1, read as the reverse complement.
GCAAGTCTGTTAGCCGCCCGCTCACATGTTCAAGCCAGTGATACTCGAGAAATATGATCGGAGACTGAACCCGGTGGAGTTCTTGAGCATCTACACCATCACTGTTCAAGCTACCAGGGGAAGAGATGAGAAGGTGTTCGCCAACTGCTTCCCTTTGGCGCTCAAGTCAAATGTGAGGTCTTGGCTGATACACCTGCCGGAGAACTCCACTTCGACCTGGGATGACCTGTGCCATGAATTCCTTGGCGCCTTCATGGGTGGCCACCAAGAACCAGGGCAGCCCAGCGACTTGCAGCTTCTCCAGCAAAAAGGAGACTCTATGAAAGTACTTGTAGAGATTCAGCCTAGTCCACAGAAACATTCCAAACATGCACCCGGCAGTTGTGATATCTGCTTTCCAGTCCGTGCAACCGTAGGATACGTTCCAAGATGAATGTTCGGTTGCCCAAGACTATGAAGGAGCTTTACACCTTGGCGGACAAGTGTGCTCGGGTGGAGGAGGGGAGGAAACTCCTTGGAGAGGAAGATTGCATCGACATCGATTCAGAGGATGACGACAGGACTACCAGTCGGAAGAAGAAGAACAAGAAGCGCAACAAGAAGTGCAAGGATAAGGCGGTGGTGACTGTTGAGGGATCGAGCACGCCTAGTACCGGCAAGAAGGCTAAGACTGAATCCCCGGCAAGGAAGCTGCCACGTGCGCTGACTGCAGAGAGGCTGCGGCTACCGAGAAAGCTGGCAAAAGTGATGGACTGTACTGCAAGATTCATCGGACCAAAGGCCATGATCTCCAGGAGTGTCATCAAGTTGAGCAGCTCGTCAAGAGGCAGAGGGCTGAGTATGAGAAGCATGATAAAGTAAAAGGTCAGAATGGTACTGGCGGGAAGGGCTGGAGCGGTGAAGCAAATTGCCCCAGCAAGGCTCCTCGTAACCAAGGGAAACACGCCAAGGGCCAAGATAAGGAGGATTGCAATGATGAAAGTGATGAGGGAATGAAGAGGAAACCAACAAGCAGGAACTCCAGAAGGCCATTGACGCCATGTGTATTGACAGGGGTGCATCTTTGAACTCCTCTCACCGCCAACTCAAACATTGGGCACGTGAGGTCAATGCCATGGAGCCAGCGACAGGTTCTTGGGAGCTGCTCAAGTGGTCACGCATGCCCATCAAATTTGATAAGAGGATCACCCCCACCGCATCATTGCAGTAGGTTGCTTGCCATTGTTGGTCTCACCAACAATCCGCAACCTCAAAGTCACAAAGATGTTGGTTGAAGGCAGGGCCAGGTTGAATCTGATTTCCCCAAAGGTTATGAACAAACTTCAAATAGTAGAGGAAGAGCTTAAGGCCACGGGCACGTTTCAAGGAGTCAGTCCTGACAGGAGTCTGTTGGGAAACGTAGCATGCAATATCAAAAAAATTCGTACGCTTATGCAAGATCTATCTAGGAGATGCATAGCAACGAGAGGGGGAGAGTGTGTCTATGTACCCTCGTAGACCGAAAGCGGAAGTGTTTGACAACGTGGTTGATGTAGTCGAACTTCTTCTCGTTTCGACCGATCAAGCACCAAACGTATGTCACCTTCGTGTTCTGCACACGTTTAGCTCGGTGACATCCCTCGAACATATGGCACCTCAGTGTCGAGGAAGTAGATGAGTTCAATCAGCATGATGGCGTGGTGACGGTGATGCTGAAGTGATCCGCACAGGGCTTCGCCTAAGCACTATGAGAATATGACCGGAGGTGTAAACTGTGGAGGGGGGTGCCGCACATGGCTAACAATAGTTTCTGTGTGTTCTAGGTGCCCCCTTCCCACGTATATATAGGTGGGAGGGGGAGGGGAACAGCCTTGGGGTGCCCCAAGTAGGAGGAATCCTACTTGGGGGACTAGTCCAATTTGCGGCCCCTTACCACATTTTCCGGAGGGGGGAAGAAGGAGGAGAGAGGAGGGAAGGAAGGGGGAGGCCGAATCCCTCCCCTTCCTTCTCTCTTCCCCTCTTTCCTTCCTCCTCTGGTTCAGCCCATATGGAGGCACGGCAGCCCCTGCAGGCTGCTATGTTTCCCTCTCTTGGCCCATTAGGCACATATTTTGCCGGGGGGGTGCCCGGAACCCCTTCCGGTGACCCGATATGTACCCGGTACCCTCCGGAACACTTCCGGTGTCCGAATACTATCATCCTATATATCAATATTTACCTCTCGACCATTTCGAGACTCCTCGTCATGTTCGCGGTCTCATCCGTGACTCCGAACAACATTCAGTCACCAAATCACGTAACTCATATAATACAAAACCGTCATCGAACGTTAAACGTGCGGACCCTACAGGTTCGAGAACTATGTAGACATGACTGAGACACCTCTTCGGTCAATAACCAATAGCAGAACCTGGATGCTCATATTGGATCCCCCATATTCTATGAAGATCTTTATCGGTCGAACCGTTATGACAACATACATTATTCCCTTTGTCATCGGTATGTTACTTGCCCGAGATTCGATCATCGGTATCTTCATACCTAGTTCAATCTCATTACCGACAAGTCTCTTCACCCGTTCCATAATGCATCATGCTGCAAATAACTCATTACTCACTTTGGTTGCAAGGCTTCTTATGATGTGCATTACTGAGAGGGCCCAGGGATGCCTCTCCGATACTCGGAGTGACAAATCCTAATCACGATCTATGCCAACCCAACAAACACCTTCCGAGATACCTGTAGAGCATCTTTATAATCATCCAGTTATGTTGTGACATTTGATAGCACACAAGGCATTCCACCGGTATCCAGGAGTTGCATAATCTCATAGTCGAAGGAATATGTATTTGACATGAAGAAAGCAATAGCAATAAAACTGACCGATCATAATGCTAAGCTAACGAATGGGTATTGTCCATCACAAAATTCTCCTAATGATGTGATCCCGTTTATCAAATGACAACACATGTCCATGGTTAGGAAACTTAACCATCTTTGATCAACGAGCTAGTCTAGTAGAGGCTTACTGGGGACACAATATTTGGTCTATGTATCCACACATGTATCAAGTTTTCGGTTAAAACAATTCTAGCATGAATAATAAACATTTATGATGAAATAAGGAAATATAAAATAACAACTTTATTACTGCCTCTAGGTCATATTTCCTTCAGAGTCATCCTAAGGGAAAGATCATGTTGCCCGTGACATTCGGATGAGAGTTGAACTACAGGACTAAGAAGGTTGTGTTCGATGTGGTCAACCTCCCCTTGCCGTACAATGGAATCCTTGGGCGCCCGGCCCTGGCCAAAAATTCATGGTGGCATCCCACTATGCCTAAAACACCTTGAAGATGCCAGGGCCAATGGGCGTCATTTCCATTCTGTCAGACAAGAAAGACGCAATTATTTGTGTGGATAGGATGTACCGGGACGCAGTCGCGGCAGAGGCCGCTAAGGCTACAGTTCCCGCCATGGAAAGTGAAGGAAAGAAGAAGGCTAACAGGGGCGCCGACAAGGAATCCAAGAAGCGTACCTCTTCAGAGTGTGCCACACATGTGGATGACATGCCGGAGAGTTCCAACACTAAGAGGTCCAAGGCTGCTGCACCCCAAGTGATAAAGGTCCCGGCAGGCCTGGCTGGCGCTGATGGTACTTTCACTATCAGTGCCACCCTTGATGACAAAGGAAAGTGCGCTCGTTGCCTTCCTGCGGCGAATATCAATGTCTTTACCTGGCAACCATATGATATCCCCGGTGTTCCCAGGAAGGTAATCGAGCACCACCTTGTTGTCTGCCCACATGCCCGACACGTCAAGCAGAAAGTTCAGAACCAGGCCTTGGAGCGGCAGCAGTTCATTGCCGAGGAGATCAAGAAACTTGAGGTAGCTGGTTTGGCCAGAGGAGTACTACATCCAACATGGTTAGCAAACCCAGTGGTTGTGTGCAAGGCTAATGGGAAATGGAGGCTTTGCATAGATTTCACATATCTGAACAAGGCATGCCCGAAGGACCCATTCCCCTTGCCATGCATCGACCAGATATCGGATTCCACTTTCGGGTGTGAATTGCTCTCCTTTCTGGATGCATACTCTCGATATCATTAGATCATTATGTCCAAGGAAGATCAAGAAAAGACCTCATTCATCACCCCATGTGGCACATACTGCTTTGTGCGCATGCCTTTCAGGTTGAAGAGTGCCGGGTCCACTTTTGCAAGAGCAGCCCAAAATTGGTTTTAAATCACATTTGCATAGGAACATTGAAGCTTATATGGATGATATTGTGGTCAAGACCAAGGAAAGATCAACTCTCATCCAGGATTTAGAAGAGACATTTGCTAATCAGTGCAAGATCAACTTGAAGTTGAACCCAGAGAAGTGTGTGTTTGGTGTTCCCTCCAGCAAGCCACTTGCTTTCTTTGTGTCCTGCTGTGGGATCAAGGCCAACCAGATAAGATCAAGGCCATAAAGTAGATTCAAGCACCCAAGACAATTAAGGATGTGAGGCGTTTGATAGGATGCGTTGCCGCGCTTAGCAGATTCATCTCCATGTCTGCCGAGCGCACTGACGGATTTCAGGTTTCGCAAACCCTTGAGAGGTTCGAACTCTGGGGTCTGTGCGGAGATCTCAACCTCTCCAGTCTGCCTACTCACCAATCCCATAGCCTAGCGCGTCAAGCTTAGGAAAGGGGACACATTAGTTTACCCAGGTTTGGGCCACCTTGGTGTGTAAAACCCTACTCCTGCTTTGTGGTCGATTTGCCTTGTGGGGCTGAGGATGAACTTGTACAGTGGAGAACAACCTTAGGAGGTGTGTTCTTGAGCTCAAGTGAGCTGCTGGGGGTGGAATGGATGAGGTCGACTTGATCCGTCCTCCCTTTTCCCATGGTGGCTAGGTCCTATTTATAGTGGCATTGGTCCTCTTCCCAAATGAAGGCGGGAAGGGATCCCACAATGACCAAATTTGAAGGGAGACAACTAGTACATCTTATCCTGACTAAAGTGCTCTTCGCCTGCAAAAGCCTCTGGTCGTGATGCCGCGGTGGGCTCGGCAATGACCTCCGTCCTATCGTCCTGGCAGTCTTGGTCTTGTTGCACGGGAATGGAAACCTTTGGCTGCTTCCTTGGGACTTCGCGCCTACTGGTTGCCTCCTTTGCACCAAAGAGGAAACTGGTACACTACGCCCGCTGGCGCCCGCCTGGCCTCGATCATCATGGGTCACGTCACCTGAACCTCATGAGGTGAGCCTTGCATAGAAATCTCCGCTCCTTAGGAGCCAGCCTGAGGAGGCTGATCTCTTGGGACGTCTTGATGTTGTCCGCCTCGCGAGGCTTGGCCCCTCGTGAGGGTCTTGAGTTGTCGATGTCGAAGCTGGGGCATACCAGGCCGTTGATGGAGCCACGTCGCAGGCCGCAGGTAGGCATGTCTGGGTACCCCCGTGTCCAGAACACCAACAGTAGCCCCCGGGCCCAAGGCGCGTTCAGACTTGGCTTCTAGGAGAAGCCAAAGGGTAAGTGCGGAGCGCCGCGGGCCTTAACCGCCTGCGGCCTTGGGACGTGGGCGTCTCCGCTTCCCCCACACTACCTCGGCAACCGTCCCTGGTTTGACAAAGGCTGGCGCCTGCCGTGAAGCCTTCATTGCCTTCCTTCCGTCTTTCTCCAGATCCCCGTCTCCCTCTGTGCTGAGAATCCTCCAGATCTGCTGAACTTCTCCACCAAGCTTGCGCCCGATGGCCTCCGACAAGGCGAAGTCTCCGGCCCCACTGCGTGCTCGCCCCCCTGGTTCGAGCCAGCTTTGGGCGCATCCACCGTCACCGAAGGGAAGCACCTTGCCACTGTGCTCCAACTGGCGGCGAGAAGCGACAACGAGGGGGGAGAGGCGGTGCTCCGGGTCGGCTCTGCCAAAACGGAACCCTTGGGTCGTACCTTCTACCCCTTCGTCCTGCATAGTGTTTATGCTGGGTTGGTCCCCCCTTTCTCCAGCTTCTTCTATGCCATCCTTCGCCATTACGGGCTCCACGCCCTCCATCTTCACCCCAACTCCGTCCTCCTCCTATCAATCTTTGCCTTCTACTAAGAGGTGTTTGCATGGGTGATGCCCGCCGTCGTGTTGCTTCGCCACTTCTTCTACCTCCGGGTGAACGGCAGCCAGTGCACGGGGTGCACCTACTTCATTGCAGCCAACAGCAGCAACGTGATCTCTCGTGCCGGGAATAAGGTGGAGGACTTATGGAACAAGTGGATCTTCATGGATGCCGGCGGCGCCTAACAGTGAGCACCGCGCTGTGGCGCCTAACAATGAGCAGAGCTTGCCGAGGGATGCAAGCAGAGGCTGGCACAATGATACGTGGCAAATAAGACGAACTGTGCAAGCGATGTCGGTGACATCAAGCACGAATCATATTAGAGTTGCGTGTGCGATACGTGGCATACAGTTGATCCATCCTAGCGGTTTGTGATGGAATAAGCTGTGTGTATTATGGGCAAACTCTTGCTGGTATATAACCTCAAATTTAACCAACAAAATGTTAATGCATACTACGAAAATTATATAGATGAAAACTATATTAAAATACAAACCCAACGATATAATCTTTGGCGACATGCATTCCTATTTTATTAATTAAATCCTACTTATAAACCAGGATGGGGTTATAGTCGGTAATTAAATTGCAAATGTTTTTTATTAACCGTATGTGTATGTGTCATTTCGTCATCCTCTCGCACGTCTTGTCACCCGCCTGCCACAGACGGTTCGAGCGCAAGATTGAGCAGCGCGCGGGGGCGTTCTTTTGGCCAAATGGTGGTCATCCCATTCCCGCGCAACCGTGTAGGTTCCCGCGCAAGCTTCCCGCCCGACTCGGTGAAATCCCCCAAAATCCCAATGCTGCATGGAGGAGGGCACAATATGGGCATTCCGCTTCACCTTGTTCAACAACCAGAATGTATGTTGCCTCTTTCTTTACCATCTTTAATAGTACAAGTATACAATTGTGGTTCATCACTCTTTATTTGGTTCTTATGTAATTCTTGATATGTACCTATGGATCGAATAATACATTGGTTGTATGAACCTGATGGATATGAATAAAGCTATAGCATAAATTCAAATTCAAATTCAAATCCAGTATAATTTGATATAGCAGCACTTAAATTACGGTGAAATAACGCTCTCCAGGTTGTTACGGCATACACGGTTGGTAAAACACAAACGTTTGCGATATACACCATAATCCGAGACGGTCCACAGAGAAGAAACATGTGCAAGCATGCACACAGTTGCCATTTGCAAAGCAAGTGCGATGTCAGACAATATCACAAACGGTGCAGGCAAACTAAACGTTTGTGATAGCTGCCTTATCATACACGATTCGCAACCATGAACTGTTTTTGATGAAGTATGCATCATAAATGTTGCACCACAGAATAGCGTGTGCGATACTTGTCATATCCGACAATGTTACAACGGTACGATGTTTTGTAATCCTATCCGACACTCGTACGACGATTAGCTGATCTTCTTAATTAGTTATCGCATACGGTTTGGTAAAAGTGAATGTGTGTGATTGTATGCTTATCATACACGTTCTATAATAGTGAACCATTTGTCATGGGTCGCACATCGTAAACGTAACATCACAGAATACCGACTATGATGGCAACGCGAGCACAAACGAGTAGGGGTACTGTATATGCATCTTGGCTCCCTATCCCCGACGGTTTCTGGGTCATGTGGGAAGGACCCCCCCTATTGCCCACACTCACTTGGCAAATGTTCCAAACGCCATCGCAGAAAGGGGTTAAAAACCATTTGTATAGCACCGACGCATACCAGTGATAGCATGAGGTATGATGTAAACATGGTAATAGCAACAAGGATCTCCACCAAGCATGCAAATACACATAGAAGTAGTGTAATGGTGAATCGTGGGTAAATGCAAGCAAGGGTCACAATTGCATGGCAAATGCATAGAAGCAAGCACAACACGCAAAGTGAAAATGGTAAAATGGGCATAAGGTAACAAGTGGTAAATAGCCAATAGCCATGTGAGAGCCAAGTAAAATAGATGCACGAAGGGAACGGTGGTAAGGACAATCCACGGGATCCCAAATCATCGTTGCTCTAAAGCGCTCATTTTGTCAACTCCTGGGATTGTGAGGTTGACAAGTATTTTTGAGTACCTACACAAAATAAAGGCAAAGGGAAAATTGTGTGTGCGTGGTATATGTACACATCATCCATTATGATGCATACAAGCATGTGTTGGTCAGCACACAATATCCAATGCTTAAATAAAATGAGATGTATGATATAAAAACATGTCATCCATCATGATAGGTTTGTTGTTATGTATAGCATAATGGAGACTCAGATTGTGTAATGCATCACCTTTAATATCTAGAGCATTATCATGCGGGGTATGCATATGGTGCACACAAGGATACACAATAATTTTCAGGGTTAATTATCCTTTTGCCCTCAGTGGTGTCTCTGTGCTCAGCTTTGCCCTCAGATGCAAATTGTGCTCAGTTTTGCCCCTAGTCCATGCACATCTACTATGACGAGGCTAAGTAGCCATATTTGAGTCCATTCCGTCCGCCAGCGTTAGTGGTTGTGGGTCCAGAGCTTACACGTGAGACCGCGGGGACGTGGGTCCGGAGCTGACATGTAGGCCCGTGCAACTACATCCCCAAATCATTCGTAGCTCACTCTGCCCATCCGCTTCCCCGCCGGCCGGCTGACCTGCGCCACCGCTGCCACTTGCGCCGCGGCCACCACCTGCCCCGCCACCAGCTGCACACCTACTCCACCGCTACCTTTCTGCGCCTATGCTCCACGGCTACCTGCGATGCCCACCACCTTCCTGCGACGCCACGGGTGGGGCGCCCGCCACCTGCTCGACCCGCGGCGCGGCCTCCTTCCATGCGCCCGGCCGGAGCGCTCAAAGGTGGGGGGCTGCTGGAGCTATTTGAACTAGGAGGAAGAACCCTAGGGCGAAATGGAGAGCAGCGGCGACCCCAGAGTATTTGGCGAGGCAGGCATCGGGCCGGAGATCCGCCGCGTCCATGACTGGGTTCCCGAGGGGTAAGTCTCGCCTCCTGTTTAGATTGAGCTTAGTTGTGCATTTGAACACTCGATTCGAGTAGGTTTGCCCAATTAGTGTGCTGATTGCGTCTCTGTTTTTCGCCAGTTAGGATGGAGTTGCGGTTTGCTTTCTTGATGCACATTAGAAGGGACCGGTACACGCTCGATGCAAAGTTTCAGAAGAAATACCAAGGAGGTTTTGATTATCGGTTGCCAATGGCTAGTAATTGGAGTTTCAGACAATTTGGGGAGGTAATTTGTAGCCAATATCCTTGGGGTTTGCTTGATGAAGTGGTATACAAATACTATGATGGGGAAAAGAAATGGGTGACAATTAGTAATGATGAAGAGCTAGCTACCATGTTTTTTAGGCATAAAGAGAAAGATAATTTTCATGTGAGGCTTCAAGTTGATGTGCTTGACCATGCATTTGGACCTAGGATGACGGGTGCAACATCTCGGGGAGAACCAAGTCGTCGTAATGGCATCTCTAGCCAGAACAGTTCAGTTGGTGCACGATGTCGTGGTGGCTCGAAAAGTGTGGGCAATAGCAGTAGGGTCCCCCTTGAAGTGGAGCCTGATGACTACAATTCTGGGGTTGATGAAGAGAAGCTATATTCTGATGTTATTCGGAATTTACGACGGGCACCTCGGGCTGATAAACAAGATGAGGCTCACAATGCAGTCAGTGTGGATGATGACGCGGTGGGTGAGGACGAAGACCTTGCAGCTATTGAATGGTACCCTTTGAACCCTCATATGGAAGAAGGTATAGTTTTTGCATCCATGAATGAGTGTAGATATTCACTTGTGACATACTGCATCAAGGTAGAACGTACTTTCAAAGTTGACAAGAGCGATCAAGTACGTTACAGAGTGCACTGTCCGACTGAGGGTTGTCCATGGAGGTTGCTCGCATCTAAAATGCGAAATAGCACTAATGTTCAGGTCAAAGTGAACCCTTTTAAGCACACATGCCAGGAATAAACCCTTAGGAAGGATACAATCAGTAGAGCCAAGTCAAGATGGGTGGCAGAAGAAGTAAAGAAGTGGGTGAAAGAAGACCAGCAAGTGGGTCCAAAGGAATTGCAGGAGAACATCAAAGATAAATTCAAGATAGATTTACCATACATGAGGTTGTTCAATGGTAAACAACATGCTATGGATTCTATTTATGGTAACTGGCAGGAAAGTTTTCAATTGTTGTATTCATTCAAAGGTGAAGTGGAGAGGACAAGCCCAGGTAGTATTGTAGATATTGATCACCACACCGTGGAGTACACATTCAGGGGAGTGACAAAGACCAAGGAATGCTTTAGGAGGGTTTTTGTCTGCTTTGAGGCTTATTTTGGCACTAGGTGTAAACCTCTACCAGAGCTGAGGCATATTTTCCATGACATTTTGGTCTTTGATTTAAATCACGGTGTATTTGAATTGGATTACTTAAATTGCTATTAAATATTTAACAGCTCCAAAAAAATTCTAACCTTAATTGTTTGGCTCTGGAATAATTCATTAGCTGCATTTCATTGATCAAAAGTTTTTGAATTCCTCATTTCTTCTCCTTTTTTTCAACATATTTAAATGTTGGTCACTTCTTCTCTTTTTCTTCAACATTTAAACAAATTTGACCAACATTTAAACTAGGTGAATTTCTCATACAATTTCAAGATTACAAATTCCTCCATAATTCATGCCTTTCCATACATTTTCAACATTACAACTAGTTCGATTACCATACCTACAAATGCCCAAAAGTATTTGCAAATGGTTATTGATAGTGCTTGATCTTCAAGCTTCCTAACCTTCTTCTTCAATATCCTAAGCTCAACAGCTAGCTCTTTGTCAGTGTGTGCTTCGCCCTCCAACTCTTCTTCCGGAGCTCGTGCTGCGGCCACTGCGGTTTGGGGCAGCATGTGCAATCATTCTTCATGCTCTTCTTGCAGTTCATTTATCAAAGTCTTGGCCAGAGCATCGACCCGAAGAAAGAAGCATGTCACCTACATGAATACGGAACAGATCAACCCATTGCTCAAAGATCCCGACCACGAAAATGGTGCAATTTCCCCGATTCTTACCCCATTCTCGCTGCACACGTAGAACAGACGATTCTGGTTCCTTGCTGTGTGAGAAACCCTCCGATCAACGCTCGCCCGGCACCGCAGACAGACAAAGACAGGCATCTCCTCACGCACCCGGCTCTGCATCCACGAGGTGGCGCGGGAGCTTGCGGAAAACATGGAGCTCGGAGCCAAATGGGATCTCAACGCCGCCGCGCCCTCCACAGCTAGCTTCCCACTGCCACGCCCTCCACAGCTAGCTTTCCACCGCCATCGTGCTCTTGCTCTCTCGCCATGGTCAGCACCGTGCTCTCTGTCACCGTGGTCACCGCCGATGTCGCCCGCTTATATAGCACACCCGCAACGGCTCTATGCTCAACGACTCTCTGCTGGGTCCCGCATGCCACGCGTGCAATAGTCTGAATAAAATTGGCTGCCTCTGCCGCCTGGTCCCACCTGTAAGGGCCGAGTCAAAACATTGACCTGACGGAGACGTCAAAGTTCACAGAACGAGTCGGTGCGCACGGACTAGGGGCAAAACTGAGCACAATTTGCATCTGAGGGCAAAACTGAGCAGATGGACACCACTGAGGGCAAAAGGATAATTAACCCTAATTTTCATGGCATGGCATATGAAATGAATTGATTTTTTTTGCAAAGGTAGCATAGCAATACCATCACAAGAGAAGCAAAATCCAATAACCATGATCTCGTCATCTATGCCATAAGTGCAAATGGGATCGATTTTAATTGGTATGCGTAGTTACTATGATGAGTTTGCAATGATGCAATATGGGAGATCTCACTCATAGCATATGACAAGTTTAATGGATCGTCAAACATGATGTGACCGATAGAATTTTCACATGATATCCTATGGAGCATAGCATCACAACTAGGCAATTAAACATGCTCATCATCATATTCATCATAAAAAGGTGGCAAATATAAGCATGTAGAAGACATAGTATGTGGTGAATCCATAAGGTGATCAACATCATCCAAGCAATCAATGTCAAGATAGTCCACTAGTGGGAGAACTGAAGTACCATCACCTATGTTACCTTTAGAGATCTGCTCATGTGTTGTAGGTGAGGTGGCAAAAATTGACGATTGGTCAATAGCTTCATCAACTTGATGGTACCATGTGGGGGTGCAATATCATCCATCATGGTCATCGATTTGCCCATTGGAGGAATGGACTCATCGAGGATTGGCGCTTCGTCTTGTAGGAGATCTAGCACCAAAGAAGAAAACACACTCGGAGTAGAGGTTAAGTCATTAGAGATCATAGTGGCATCACATGCCATTGCAACTACCTCACTCACTAAGTGTTGTGGCTCACTCACTCCTAGTAAGATGCTCTCACTCATATGGTTGGTGGAGTCACTCAAATGGCTCTCAACCTCACATAGGATGTGTGGCATTCTCTCATGTGTTGGGCTAGTGGTGGTCACACGCATCCTCTCATAGGAAATGCACTCAATGTCATATATGGTGGAGTCACTCATTTCACTCATGGGGTGGTGGCTCTCCTCACATGGCAATTGGGGCATCTCGTCATATGTGGGTGTCGGAGAGATGTAGGTACAAATGTCTCCATGCTCAACTCCATTCGCCGCCTTGGTTAAAGGGATAGTCCCATGCTCAACCTCCTCATCCATAAGACCTCCAAAGATGAATGCTATAGGAAGTGGCGAATCATCACTCTCCTCCGAGACCAAAGAGAGGGTCTCATGTGCGGTCTCGTAGCTTGACTCAGAGTATGAGTCCCATTGGGGCTTCATCTTCATGTTGTTGAAGAGGTTCGTGTTTGCTGTCGTGGTCGAAGGGGATGGCCCTTGCTTGAACGTCTTGTCCCGTCTTGTTGTAGGAGGCCCATATGATGTGGCACCTCATAGCTCGTCTCCATGACCGAAGGGAATTTCCCATGCTCGGCCATCTTCCTTGAGGGGTTTCGGAAGATGGAAGTGTCACCCTCACTTGTAGGTGGTCGCCTTGTACTTGATGATTTCAATGTAGGCGTACTCATGGGAAGTAGGCGAAGATGTTGTACGTCCAAAGGCAAAGATGCCTTGATAACACTTGGCAAATATGCCGAAGTGGTAGTGGTAGTTGTAGCTTCCTCCTGGTGGTGCTTGTGTCGCGGTCTTCTCATTTGCTCATGAAGTTTGGCCATAGCTCGATGTAGAGCTTGTTGGGACTTGTAGGTTTGTGTGTGTCGAGCATCTTCATCTTGATGGTGCGTTGTCGTCCTTGAGCTCATAGTAGATGTTGTTCGTCGTCGCGCACATTATGCTTGGAGGTGACTTGCCCTTCATGACGATGTGGATCATGAATGTGATGATGGTCGCCATGGAGATGTGGACATGGACGAATTGCGCTTACATCGCTTGGCCGCTTCGAAGATGTTCAACTTGAGCATCTCCGCCTTGAAGGTGACGAAGGGGAATAAGACTTGTAGTTGGCCACCATGTCTCGTACTTGATCCATGTGTTCGTCCAACTTGGTGTCGATGTAGTTCCTTTTCCTTGCTTCGGAGTGACACTTATCGATGGTGAGTCGCTCAATGTCTTGCATTGCTCATTGTAGTCCAAAGAGTGGATTTCTAGTGACATAGTTGTTTCCGCCATTGTTGTCATCAAAGACCAAAGATGAGGTGCTTTGCCTATCCATCACAAGACTCGAGCAGAGTGGAAGAAAGGAAAGAACTAGACCAATGTACCTTATCTAATGTTGAAGATGGATCAATGATCACTCAATAATGTATTATGGAAATAGCACAACTGGTACCGGATCTTGTCAATTCTCACGCCTACACAAGTAAGGCTTATGGAGTAGCTTAGTGAGGATAGTGGCACAAAAATTTGATGCAAAATGTTAGCAAGAGTCAATAATGTTGAAAGAGATTCGAAAATTTGCGAGTGAAACAAGTAGACCAATAGCAATGAATGGCACACGGAAACACACACATGGATAGATAAATGGGGTAGTGCAACAAAGGAACAAGCTCAAAATGTGGAATCCAAAGAAAATGCTCTTATTGCACAACTCTAGAGAGATCCTAGCATGATCGCTTAAGAGGCAGATACGACACTTGTGCATAACCTATAAGAGAAAAATGTAAAACCTCTATCCCAAATATGATATGTATATATGATTCCCGGTGTTTCACACATAATGATCCAAGATGATCAATAATGGTATATGATATGCAATGTGGCGATGCTATGGCTATTGCTTACAAGCTCTTTGTTTTTCTCTTTGCTTAAAAGCTTATTCTGTTTTTTGTTATGGCCACTACCTGAAATGCACATACCAAGATAGCAATTGTGTATATGTGGGAACAATCTTGTGACACAAGAGATGATATGATGATACCAAGATGAGGATACCGAGATGATATGGTATGTATGCAATGGAAGGTGCAGAATCGATGATCACTAATGTGCACAAGTAATGTTGCCGGTAATACTCAATGGCTAGTCTTGATAGGCAACTGACACAAAATGGGCTCGGGGGGTTAACAATGCAATGGCAAGGGGAATATACAATGGTGTCATCGAGGTTATCGTTCCTTGCTTATGGTTGGAGGTGCCAAAATGATGAAGTGGCCTTTGTTGATGACGACCTCGTGGCGATGATGAGTGGTGGTGCTCTTGATGTAGAACTATTCTTAATTAGCAAAAACACCTTAAGAAACGGAAAAAACGTAAACTCAAAATCTCAAATGCAAATGTCAAATGGTGGTAGCGAAATGCGGTGGTGGTTGCGAAAGTATTGGCGGAAACCCAGTCAAAATGAGTTAAGTTGCCGGAAAGGTATGATGACCTATACACAGTGCCAGGGTTGAAGGCATGGTCCCTAAGTAGCCGAAACACCTTAGGAGACACAAACCACAACTCGGACAACCTCAAATGCAATGATAAAAATGGGTTAGGTTGCGGAAGTCGGTGGTGGTAATGCAGATGATATGGTGGAAGCCCTAGGCAAAGATGCCAATTTTCTAAATTTTTGATGTAGTCAAATGATGGTGGTACTATTTTTGTGGTATGGGGAATGTCAATAGCTTCAAAATGAGCTAAAGAATGTCAAAATCTGACTCTGGATGAATTAGTTATGGTGAAAATGGTGAAACACGGGAGGCTGAAATCCCAGGGGTCGGACATCCGGGGGCTTGGCCAAAAATCCGGGGCCGGATGTCGAGAACCGCGTGCGATTTTGCGCTCCAGGAGACAGATGTCCGGGACTACGGGTTGGATGTCTGGGGGGGCAGATGTCCGGGGCCATGGGTCGGATGTCCGGTCTCCAAATCCTAGGATGAACTCGAGGAACTCGATTTGGGGGCGGAAATTGATGATTTAGGGGGCCAAATTGCAGAGATTTCATGGATGGAAAGTGGGGAAACTTGTGGAGAAGCTAGATATGACTGCAACACATCAAATCCATGGATCAAATCCAACAAAACATCATCAAACCAACAAATCACAAAAAAATGGCGGTTGTTTTTTTTTGACCTTGAAGACTGCAGGGCTTGCACCCCACAACATTTTATTACTGCAAAATAAAAACAGAGCTAGTACAAGGTATCCTCAAGATGAGGAATAAAAAACAACAAAAGAAAGCTATACAAGTTGGCTAGTCCTGATATATACAAATATACAAAAGAGAACAAAAGCAACTCCCCTCAAGGAGGAAGGAAATCAATCCATTTAAGTAAGGCCTCCTTGTGCTTCTGTTTGATTCTCTGAGAAAGCAGAGTGAGATCATGAATGAATCCATATCTCCATGCTCTGAAGGAAGGCTTGATGTTCCTGAAAGCTCTGTCATTTCTAACCTTCCAAATATTCCACCAGGCAGTAAAAACCACCTCCGCAAAGAAAGGTTTGTTGAACTCATTTCTAGCATGGAAGGCAATCTCCACCATGTCCTCACTGTCTTTCCAGACAATTTGCAGATAGATCCAGACGCGAGCACTGAAGTTGCACTAGAAAAAAAGGTGGTTTCTGTCCTCCAAAATCCCTGTTGGACATAGCACACATTGTGGACCCTCATTAATCTTCCATTGCCTTCTCTGAATCATGTCCTTGGTGTTAACCATGTCCATTATAACTAGCCAAGCAAACATCTTGATCGACATGGTACAGCAGCTCTTCCAATTCCAGCTCAAAATGGGGTTTGCTACCATTGGCTGGTAGGGAAAATCATAAAACTTTTTTGCAGTATAAGATGACTTCTTTCCATGCCTCCATTCCCAAGAGTCATGGCAGCTAGAGTCCAAATGGAAAGACCCCATTAGGGTCGAAAGCTGCTGCAATTCTTGAAAATCTTGTTCAGTGAGGGGCAAGTAAAAGAGATCTTGCAAGCTACCAGCCAGAAAGACTTCCTTGACTGAAAGGTTTTTGTGGAGACAAAAAGAATATAGTCTAGGAAATCGATCCTGAAGAGGCACATGGTTGTTCCCAATTTGCCAATAGTCAGACCAGAACAACACAGTGTCTCCACTACGAACATCAGCCTCAGTAACTGCTCTGAAACTATCCATCAACTTGCAGACATCCCTCCACCAAAAAGAGCCACAAAGGGTGGTATCATGAGGAATTCGTTCAAAATAATAAGAATCCCAAATTAATTAAACCCAAGGCACATCCTTTTATTGTAAAATTTATTCAGAAATTTCAGTAGCAGAGCTTGATTTTGCAAACCTAGATTTAAGATACCAAGTCCCCCCTTTGTTTTGGGCCTGCAAACAAGGGGCAAAGCTGCCAGAGAATGGACCTTCTCCTGACCATATTTCCTCCATAAACACTGCCTTTGGATCCTTTCCAACTGCATCAAAATACCCTTAGGGATTGATAGGGTACAAAGGAAGAAGATAGGCAAAGAGGAAATGACAGAATTTACTAATTGCAACCTGCTTCCCTGAGGCAAAAACCAAGAACTTGCTGTCAATCTTCTCTCCATACAATCCACTAATGGAAGTAGATCCACAATCTTAGGCCTGGTAGATCCACAATCTTACAGCCAAAGAAAGTAGCAAGATCAATAGCATCCTGGTCAATCACATTACTGGGATACATGGAATATTTATGAAAGTTAATCTGAAGACCAGTTGCCTCTGAAAAATGGCGGTTATTTTTGGTGGGGATTTCTGAATTTAGGACAAAATCAAGTAAAATTAGGCTAGAAAACAGAGGGGGGGACTCCAAAATCGTGATCAACGTGGCTCATGATACCAAGATGATGTAGGGTGGAACCCTAGGGGACGATCTTTCACGATTTGGAGGGGGATTCCCGAAGAACACGATGAACACACAAGGGAAAACACGAGGGGAAACAAGAGGAAACACTCAAGTCAACAAGAAACGATCACACATGTGCTAGATCCATGAACATAAAGACAGATACATGATTCAAATCCAACAAAGGGCGGTATAAACGGTACCTAGTTCATCCCAATCCATTAGGATTTGAGGTCTTGAATCCAAGATTGATCTTCCCTAGATGGGGTCTTGAATCCACTAGGGATCTTGTCACATGGAGGTATTGAACTCCGTGGGAGTGGTCTCTCTCTATCTCTCTCTCTCTCAAGAGAAGGGTATGTAGGAGCAAAGCTCACATACAAATGAGCTATCACTTTGCTAACCATAACTAGGAGGAGGTGAGGGTCTATATATAGTGCTAGTACAAGTTGGGGCGAATGGATTGGTACATGGGCCTGTGACCCGTTACACCGCGTGTAGAGGGGATGTCCAGGCATTGGGCCAGATGTCCGGGCCTTCAGGAAGGGCCAGATGTCCGGGCCTTCAAGACAGGCCGGATGTCCGAGGCTGGCTCCGGTTGCATTCTGTGAAGGAGGGGCCGGATTTCCGGGGGTCGGGCCGGATGTTCGGGCTGGGCCGGATTTTCGGGGGTCGGGCCGGATGTCCGGGCTAGGACGGATGTCTGAGGCCTGGAGCTGGCTTGCGGCTGGTCAGCTGCTGGTGGCTGGTCTTTATGGGCCGGATCCTTTAGTCGTGCTCCTTCATCCATGTACTTCGGGACTTGTCCTATGCTGTGAGCATCTCCATGGTCGTCTCCTTGGTTCCTGATCACATGTAGTGTCTTTGTATGAGGTAGCAATCATGTCTCGCATGAATGGAAAGGGAAAGCATTTAGGAGCGGGTTCACCTGGTGTCCACTAGGGTATGCTTGAGGTCTTGTCGTATGTCCGCTTGGGGCATGGCGAGTAGTTGTAGTGTACATGGGGATGACCGTAGGATGCTCCGCATCACCAGTCTAATGTGCTAATGTAAGTGACTGGGCAGGAGCGTGGCACATGGGTAGTCTGAGGGAACCGTGTTTGTTGCATCTAGAATCGCATACGGTTGTTGCATCCAACATTTCTGTTGTTTATAAATTTGGAAAAAAACACGGGAATGGGTCAGAACACGAATACACTTGCATGTGGACCAAAAATATTTATGAAAAGTCTGGTTTCATGTCGCACATGTCTCACAAAGTGCACTATATTGCTAGTATGCCACCCTCCCCCCCCCCACACACTTCGTGTCGGCGGGAGGGGAATCCTAGCTATGAATGCATGCCCCCAAATAACTAGGTTTGACATCTCAACCTACCGCAACACTAAACCTATAGGAGTCCATCATGGTCAAACCCCCCTTTTGCTTTTGGTCAAATATGGACCGTGTGCGGACCCACAAATGTGTGCTTGTGGCGTGAGATGGGTGAGAACACATACGAACCACCTATGGGTGGCCCAACTATATGTATGAAAAGGGTGGTGTGATATTTAAATACCCAATTCACAACTTTGATGTGGCAGATGTGCCTCGCAAATTAACTGGACCTCCCTAACCCCACGGAGTTTCAGGAAGTGTGAAGTAGCCCCGCCCCCCTGAGGGAGTCTTGGATTAAGGGGTCCTCGGACAGCCGGACTATTAACATGGGCCGGACTATTGGGCTGTGAAGATACAAGATAGAAGACTTCTTCCCGTGTCCGGATGGGACTCTCCTTGGTGTGGAAAGCAAGCTTGGCGATTCGGATATGTAGATTCCTTTCTCTATAACCGACCTAGTATAACCCTAGCCCCCTCCGGTGTCTATATAAACCGGAGGGTTTAGTCCATAGGACACAATCATAATCCCATAGGCTAGACTTCTAGGGTTTATCCATTACGATCTCATGGTAGATCAACTCTTGTAATAATCATATTCATCAAGATCAATCAAGCAGGAAGTAGGGTATTACCTCCATAGAGAGGGCCCAAACCTGGGTAAAACATCATGTCCCCCGTCTCCTGTTACCATCGACCTTAGACGCACAGTTCAGGACCCCCTACCCGAGATCTGCCGGTTTTGACACCGACATTGGTGCTTTAATTGAGAGTTCCAATGTGACGCCGAAGACAGGATTGATGGCTCGCCTTGTTATCAAGGATAACATCACCTCCGGAGGAGCCCTAGCCTCAAGCCAAACCCTCCGGCTTGGCGGCTTCACTATGACTGCCCGTTCGGCCGTGGCGCCAACGATGACTTCTTGGGTCATCGAAAATTGCCTCCGCGTCAACCCATAATACTCCAAGTAGATGGATCCGACGGAGCTGTCGTCTTTAAACGAACTCATGGATCGCATCGCCGCCTTGGGAGTCACTACAGACTATGATCGAATTGGGCTTAAACCCGATCAGAGAGAAATAGAATCTCCACCGATCACCCATTAGATAGCGGTAGTGGAGGAGCAACACAATGACTCTTCCTCTATATTGAGGATGAACTATGTCCAGATTTTCGAGCTCACAGAGCCGACCACCCACACGCGGGAAGACCTGCCCCATACTCCGAACCTAGAGTCGGTCTGTGGGCCTGAAAAATTGGTTGATGTCCCGGAGCCTGAACTGTTAAGCTTGGAAGTTTCTCAAACTCCGAATCCTAGATTGGGTCAGGGTTCGGATTTAAAAACACCCACCCACCCAGATACAAGCGATCTTATCCACATCAGACATCAGTCCCAAGAAACGGTCCATCACTTTCGGGCCACATTCCTCCTTGTCAAAGACAAGATCAAAGACTGTCATGATGAAGATGCAATCTCATTATTCTGCTAAAATTGCATGGATGAGGGAATCCTCAATGCAATCAACCGCCGTCACGTATCACACTTTGATGACTTGGCAACCATAGTACAGAAGTACTACGCAATGGAAAGTGCCTGGAAAACTCAGGTAGCATCTTGGGAGCCACCGGTTTCCACCCAACCCCTCGTCTGGACAAAAAGGATGCACCGTTGCCGGTCGCCTGATCCAATACCAAAAAAATCGGAACACATTACGGGGCGCGGAACCATTCTGTAGGGATGGCTCGATAGGCCAGGCAAAATACACACAACACCGGATACCGTACCAACCTGCAGCCTTAGAGCAAGTTGGATACTCCGGCAAGAGGCCAAGAGCGGCGAGGATCTCCTCACCAAAAAGACCGCAGAGCAACATCCCACGGAAGACAACAACCCTACAGTATTGACAGTCTTCAAGACTTTTGCCTCAAATAATAGGCGCAAAAGGGCACTCCGATGCCTCGCTGAAGTCTGCCAAGTTGCAGCAATAAACCCCTGGAACGACACGGCCGTAACTTTCAATGCCAGTGATGAACCAAAATTCAGAACAGTCCGGGAACCAGCTGCGTTGGTCTTCAGTCCGATCGTGGAAGGATTTCGGCTTACCAAAGTGCTCATGGACGGTGGCAGCAGACTAAACCTCAGTTACGAGGAAACTCTCAACAGAATGAAAATAGACAGGAGCCACATTGAGCAAAGTAACACGACCTTCCGGGGAATCATTCCCAGGCGGGAGGCGCGATGCGCAGGAAAAATCACACTCGATGTGGTATTCGGCATGCCGGAGAATTACCGGTCCGAAGAGATAACCTTTCAAGTGGCCCCATTCAACAGTGGATATCACGCCTTATTAGGGCAAGATGCATTCGCATGCTTCCAAGCTATACCCCATTATGGGTACATCAAGCTCAAGATGCCAGGGCCCAATGGTATTATCACTCTTGCCAGTGATCCAGACATAGCACTCCGCGCCGAAAACAAAACCATAGCCCTGGCCCTCGAGGCATTGTCTGAAGCCCTCGCGGCCGAAGAACTAACCACATTGCGCTCCGCGATGGATAGGGATGACGTGATCCTAGACAAGCGACCGAAATCCACCTCCTTTAAACCAGCAGACGAAATAGTCAAATTCCAAGTCCACCCGACGGACCCAAAGAAGACAACATCCATCGGGGCGCTGCTGGACCCAACGGTTGACGCTGCACTACCAGCGTTCCTACGCGAAAATTGGGACATATTTGCCTGGCACCCTTCTAATATGCCAGGGATCCCACGCAGGCTGGCCGAACACAGCCTCAATATATTGAAGGGATATAAGCCAGTCAAGCAAACACTGTGGCACTTTTCAGAACCCAAACGACAAGCTATGGGGGAGGAGCTAGCCAAGTTACTCGAGGCTGGATTCAGCAGAGAAATAAAACACCCGGACTGGCTAGCAAATCTGGTGATGGTACCAAAGAAGGATAAATCTTGGCGCCTATGTGTCGATTTCAAAGACCTCAACAAGGCCTGCCCTAAAGATCCCTTCCCCCTCCCCTGCATCGATCAGATTATCGATGCTACCGTAGGACACGACTCACTGTGTTTCCTCGACGCATACTCCGGATACCATCAAATCAAGATGAAGGAGTCCGATCAAGCCGCAACGGCATTTATCACTCCATACGGGCCTTTCTGCTTCAACACTATGCCCTTCTGGCTCAAAAACGGCGGAGCCACCTACCAACGCATGATTCAAACATGCCTGGAGAAACAAATCGGCAAGACAATTGAAGCATATGTGGATGACGTAGTCATCAAAACTAGACATGTCGAGTCATTAATAGACGATCTGCGTCTCACATTCGACAAGCTCCGAACATATGACATCAAGCTCAATCCAGAAAAATGTGTTTTCGGCGTTCCCGCTAGAAAACTACTGGGCTTCATTGTTTCCAATAGAGGAATTGAGGTAAACCCATCTAAAATCCGAGCTTTGTCACAGTTGGCTACGCCAATAGACCTCAAACAAGTCCAAAAACTATGCAGATGTGTGGCAGCTTTAAGCCACTTTATCTCCAGACTAGGAGAAAAGGCATTGCCACTCTATCGCCTTCATTGACGCACCGATCACTTTGAGTGGACGGACACGACAATGACCGGATTGGAGGAAATAAAGGTTCTTCTAGCAAGCAACCCAATCCTGGCCATGCCAAACATCGGTGATCCCATGTTATTATACATATCGGCCACACACCAAGTCGTAAGTGCGGTGCTCGTCGTCGAACGAGAAGAGCACAGACACAAATTCCCGCTTCAGAAGCCGGTATACTTCGTATCCACTATCCTCACACCATGAAAATCCCGGTACCCTCATCACAAAAAAATAGCATACGCAGTCTTCATGGCATCCCGGAAGCTACGACCCTACTTTCAAGAATGCTCAATAACGGTGGCCTCCGAGGTACCACTCAATAACATAATAAACAACTGCGACGCCACGGGACGGACAGCCAAGTGGGCCCTTGAGCTCCTCCCATTCGACATAACATACAAACCGCGTCGGGCCATTAAATCGCAAGTACTGGTCAACTTCGTCGCTGAATGGACAGAGGCCGAACTCCCTAAAGAGTATGACACATATTCCAACTGGGTCATGCACTTCGACGGCTCCAAAATGCTGGCGGGCCTAGGGGCAGGCGTTGTCCTAACATCCCCTACTGGAGATACAGTTCAGTACGTCCTCCAAATATTATTCACGGACTCCAACAATGCAGCCGAATACGAGGCCTTATTGCATGGTCTTCGGATGGCCGTCTCCATGGGCATACAATGCCTGGAAGTGCGCGGGGACTCAAACCTCGCAATATCTCAAATAAATGGAGATTTCGATGCCAAAGATCCGAAGATGGCGGCTTGCCGTAACGCCGTTCTCAAAATGTCGGCTCGGTTCGAGGGGCTCGAGTTTCACCATGTGGCTTGAGAAAGTAATCAAGCGGTGGATGTCCTTGCTCTCATTGGTTCCAAGCGCGACCCCATCCCACCTAACATCTTTTTGGAAAGGATTTTCAAGCCATCTGTGGTGTGGCAAGGGGTGAGCGGCAACACCACTCCGGATCTGACTATAACCCTAGGTTCCGAACATGTCGACATCATCGGGGGCTCAGCCACCGAAATTACACCATCGACCCATCTCATCATGGCAGTCATTGCCCCATGGACCGAATCCTTCTTGGCCTACCTTAATAGGCGAGAACTTCCTGAAGATCTGAATGAGGCACGCTGCATAGTGCGGCGCTCTAAAGCCTACAAGGTTCACGAGGGGGAACTCTATAAGAAAAGCGCTACCGGAGTACTTCAAAGATGTATATCTGAGAAAGAAGGGCGGCAACTCTTGGCTGAAATTCATGCCGGTCTCGGTGGTCACCACGCCGCGGCTCAGGCTCTTGTAAGCAAGGCCTTTCATACAGGTTTCCATTAGCCGACGGCCCGAGCAGACGCACAGAACCTTGTCCAACATTGCGTCGGATGCCAGCTTTTCACCAACCAAAGACATATGCCACCCACCGCTTTACAAACAATCCCCATCACTTGGCCTTTTGCGATCTCGGGGCTTGATATGGTCGGACCCCTTAAAGGAGGAAGCCATAAGAAAAAATATCTGTTGGTCATGGTGGATAAATTCACTAAGTGGATAGAAGCCGAACCAGTTAAAACAGCCGAAGTCGGGCCAGTGATAGACTTTATATCCGGTGTTGTGCACCGTTATGCTGTTCCACACAGCATCATCACAAACAATGGCTCCAATTTCACAGCCGATGGGGTGAAAGCCTGGTGTGCTAATCTGGGCATCAAGCTCAACTACGCCTCCGTCTATCACCCACAAACGAACGATCAAGTCGAACGAGCCAATGGTCTTATTATGAGCGGCATTAAACCCAGATTAGTGCGGTCTTTGAAAGAATCAGTCAAGCACTGGGTCGAGTTGCTCGACTCCGTACTCTGGGGGTTGCGGACCACGCCCAATCATTCTACCAGATATACACCTTTCTTCATGGTGTACGACGCAGAGGCTATGTTACCCTGCGACATTGTTCATGACTCACCTCGAGTGCTGTAGCGACCAGTTTTCTAGGATATTAATTTCCTAGAAAATGGCCCTTGTGCTCACCAGCCCCAGGATTACTGTTAGCTGATGAGACACCAACTTGATACAGAAACTCCAAGAAAAATACAAAATGTGTAGTACAAGACCATTCTGGCCTATGAGTACAACAAATGGTTTCTAGTGGTTGATGGCGGAAGCGGTTTGTGGTTCATCAGTGTCTATGGGACTCCATTTCCCATAGGAACAGCTGACATGGATAACTCCTATCTTCGCGAGGCTGCTATCACCATTGCGTAGGTTCCGGGGCTGTCATCGCAACGCTCCTCTCCATGCAAGAAATCTGGCCAAGACAATAGCCAGGGACAAGCCAGTGAGTACTTTGAATGTACTCGCAAACATTATGAACACAGGTATAACATAATGAATGATAATCATGCTCTGAAATATTTCATGATCACAACGTCAGTCACGAAATAAAAAAAAATCCATGATGCACGCAAGTAGGTTATTGATATACAACATGAATATGCAATAAGGGAGTGGAAATAGAATGCACCGATCGGGTGTCTGAAGCGATGCCTCGAGAGGATAATAATATAAAGCATGCCTCAGTCGGGTGTCTGTGCGACACCACATAAAGGGCTTATAAATAAGTTAAATAACAAGCATGCCACAGTCGGGCATCTGAGCGACGTGACATAAAGGGCTTATAAAGGAAATAAGTAACAAACATGCCACAGTCGGGCATCTGTGCGACACCACATAAAGGGCTTATAAGTAATTTAAATGACAAGCATGCCACAGTCGGGCGTCTGAGCGAGACCACATAAAGGGCTTATAAATAATTTAAATAACAAGCATGCCACAGTCGGGCGTCTGAGCGACACCACATAAAGGGCTTATAAGAGAATAATCACAGTGAATATCCAGGAGGTAGAACCATCCCAGGGATACTCAATAATTCAACTAATGTAAATGGTTAGCCCATAATAATAGTAATCATAATCATCATGAGTCACAAGTCATGATCCATGTTCTGGTTTAGCAATTTTTCCTCCGAAGACCGACACTAAGACCGACACTTGACCCATCCCAGACTGTAGTCCTTAACCATGGACACGGCTATTCGAATAGATATAATCTCTGCAGAGGGTGTACTCTTTACCCACAAGTAACGGATTCCTTTAGTCCATCGGGACTAATTCCGTCTACGGTCTTTTAATCGAAAACACACCTGACCGCACACACCAGCCTAACTTACTGGTGTCTGGAATCACCCATGACACCCGTTAAGCAAAACTCTAAGTGGGGAGGCTACAACCTCGACTAGCATGGGATCACAAAATTTATAACATGCACAAACTAGGGGAGCTACCCCCTCGGCTCCAACCGGAAACACCCATGCCCCCGGACCAGGTGGCATGTCTACCGGATGCAGCCGGTATCTTCCACCATGGCCTCTCTGTGTGGTGTGTGCTAGGAAGGGGTTGACAACTTACTGAACCGTACCCTACCTATGGTAGGGACAAGTGGTAGTACGAAACAAGTATGGGGGTTACTGGAACAAGAATCGATCTACGGTCGACTCAGGAGGTTAAGACATTTCCTGCATGATAAGCATAAGAAATATATTTCACACCAATCAGACAGAATCACCACTCATCATACCTCACCATGCCTTACCGGACATAACCGTCTCGACGAAGAACTAGAGACAAGCTCATGTCTACCCAAGACAAAGACTTTCCCGGATTCCTCCCATAAGCATGAAAGGCATACGAGGGTGATGACTACCAGAAGCATATCAAATTCCAACAGCAAGGAATCATCATTATGCACTCATGAATGTGATCATAACACCACATAAAATATCGAATACTTCATGTCAAGGTGATGTCGTATTTGCATCAAATGATGCACAAAAAATATTATGCCGCGTTTCATAATGTTTGCCTTCAAGAGTATGTAAGCGGGGTGCACTTTTTTGAAAGTTGCTTCCTTCTTTAAAAATTCTATTTTTAAGAAAATTTAAATTAACACATAGTTTCAAAACAGTACAAAAAAGTTTTTTGTAAAATTTCCAAATAAATATGAAAATAAATTAGACAAAATTTGTGAAACAACAGAAAAAGAATCAAATCAATTGGACTTATATTTAAAAAGTTATGGCCAGTCAAAGTTTAGTCAAAATTTCTGTTTTTAATAAAAATCAGAAAAAGAAAACGGTTCGGGCGCTTACGCTTTCCTAGCGAAGGCGTATTCGGTGGAATATGTTTCCACTTAAGACAAGTCAGCAGAGCTGGGGTCACTGGCAGGTGTGGCCGTTGGGTCCACTGGTCAGGTTTGACCAGTCGCCGCGCCCCCCTTCATTCTATGGCCGAGCGGTGGCGGGGCTCCGGCGTTTGCCGTCGACGAATGGCGGCTCCCGTGGGATTCTGAGGGCGGGGATGGATCCGCTGGTCCAAGGTGGTCCTCCCAGTGGTCGATAGGCTGGCGGGGGTGGAGGGGGTCGCCGGCGGCGAGCTCCGCAGCGGACGGTGGTTTCGGGAAGATTGGGGTCTCGAGCTACGGTGGCTCCCGATCGGGGCTGAGGTGTTGGGTGGCTCCGCACGGTCGAGGGCAGTCGGACGGTGGCGCTGGAAGGACTAGGGAGGCCTTGCTCGTGACGGACGGGACCGGAGTGTGGTGGCAGCCGAACTGATCGGAGACAAGGAGGAAGGCCTCCCTCCGTCGATTGCTAGCTGTGGGGGCTCTGGAGGGATGGCCCGAGGTCGTCTGAGGGTCTGGTTGAGCTCGGGGGCTCCTTTTATAGGTGGCCGAGGTCGGTTCCTGCAGTTGTGGATAAGAACGCCGGCAAACCGCCATTTTGTTGCTGGCAGGGCGACGTGGCGGTGACGGGCGCTAGCGGACGAGCTCGTGGATGAGTTCGAGCTGTTCAGGGGCGAGCTGGCGTGCGGTTGTGGCTCGGGCGGCGCCGTCCATGGTAGGAGCATGCTGCGGACGCCGGCGTGCCGCCAAGAGGGCTCTGACGGCGGCGCTGTAGGGCGCCAGGTGCGGCTTGGAGGGTTCTGGCGAGCGGACGAGAAAGGGGCGTGGCCCTGCGGGCGAGCAAAGGCCAGGGCCACGACGCGGCGGCTCGGTTGCGCGCGCGTGGAAAACGTGCGCTCTGGGCGCGCCCAGAGCATGCATGCCATGTGCTCGACGAAATGCCAACGCATGCTAGAGGGCTTGAATGAGGCTGGTAGTTAACAGGTCTAGGTTAGAGGTAGCTAGGAGATTAGTCGACATGGCTGTTGGGTCAGGGGATCATGTCTACAATGTAAACTAAAAACTATGCCAAAACTGGCCATGCACACAAGGTGCTCGACAGAATGGCATGGGCATCTAGGCATTTCTTTGGGTGGCCAAAAAACTCCAGATCAGAGTCTCTTTAGATGATAAAGAGGGTGGCAAGGTTGGTTTGACAAAAACAGAAACTCCCTAGTGTAAGTTTTTGAGAAAACCAAATCTGGACAGAAAATAAAGGGCATTATTGCATGGACCAAAAATACTCCAATGGGTCCAATCTCCTGGGCTTAAGGGTTTGGTGGGCTGGTGTATAAGCAGGAGAAAAATCAAGGGCAATAGGGCAAGATGTCATGGCTGCAGTACAAAACACCAAACTGGACCAGAATGAAGATGAGGATGATTTGCTCAAATTTTTCAAAGAACACCAATGGGTTTTTGCATAAAGTTGAATTATACACTACTACTAACATCCCCCAATTTTGGTGGAAGTTTTAAAGAAATATTTAAATAGGCTGTAGTGCAAATTACAAACTGGACCAGATTTGAAAACTTGAGGTAGGGCTGAAAATCTCCAAATGACTAAAGGAGATTTTCCCATAAAAGTGATGTGGGAACATCACATGACATCCCCAAAGTTTGGTGGAACTTTTAAATAAGTATTTGCAAGGGTTGTAGTGCAAATGGAACTCTAAAACTTATGAAAAAATCATTTTTAAAGAAATAAAGCTTAGGAAAAATAATTGTAGAAATAATTCCACTGATAAAAAGAAATGGTCTTGGGAAGATATACAAGTCCAATAATATTTTTGAAAGGTTTCCACCTAGAAGGAAAAACTCAAAAAAATCAGAGGGACAGAGTGATCTGAAATTAAAAGATAAAACCAGAAAATAAAAATTTAATTTCCTGGCAAAATTTTAATTAATAAATCAAGGTCAAAATTTTGGGGTGTTACAAGTGCGCATGTATGAAGAGAGAGAAGCCGAGTTGGATCGGCAGGGTAGCTTAGATGCCCTGGAGGAGGAGCGTGATGTCGCAAAAGCACATTCCGCATTTTATCAACAACATGCCCGCATGTATCAAAGTAGGCAATTACGGGCCAAGACTTATAATGTTGGTGAACTCGTTCTACGCTTGCTGGAGAAGAAAAAGGACAAACTCAAGCCCAAGTGGGAGGGTCCCTTCATCATTGACGAAGTCCTCACCGGAGGAGCGTACCGCCTGCATGATGCATCAGACAATCGCCTAGAGCCAACCCATGGAACGCGGCCAGACTCCGAAGATTCTATGCCTAGCACCAGACTCTTTGTTCGTCTCCTTTTTCCCTTTTGTTTCCATTATTTATTTTCCTCTCTTTTCACATTTCCTTCCTTTTTTAAGCCATAAAGCTCTCGTGCGGCTAAGCCGTACTACTACGACGCACACATTCTCAAATATGTACGTCAATTATACCTGGGGGCTTCTTGTACAGAAGCTAATTACTATTATTATTTTTCCAAGCATCAAGCTCACCACATATGTGTCTTTTCTGCATATGTAACTTTTCTTCGCCATTATATGCATCGATATGACTTAAGTTTTGGCCAAGCTGGGTTGCCTGGCTCCTGTGCTTATGCCCTATGTTCCCGTTAGTTTGGCTAGGGCATAAAGGGAGCACCTCTGCAATTGTTACTGCCGGGTCATCCGGATGTGTACCTCAGACTAGGTGAAGCCGAAAGCTAGCATTCTTTAGGAAATATTCGGTCAACAGACTAAAGATGTTCTTTACTCGTTACACTATGAACCCCCAGATGTTACGTATGCTGTGATTTTTTCAATCACAGTCCGGACGTGCACGTTAACACATGTTGACCAAAGGAAATGAACCCTTAATGGAACTATTCTCTTTGGAAGATGTTAATTACAATAAAAATGTAATATAACATAGCTAGCTGGATACTTGTCTGTTCAAGCAACTATGACCCCTACGCCTGGTTTCCACGCATACCCCGGTCTACATTACCGAGCGGGTATTCGGAAGCACTCCGCACCTTCGGGTCCAGAGGTCGAAGCGAAAAGGTTCGCCATGACAATCATTTTACAATTCAGCTAGAGACATAATTTGTCAATTGAAGTACATAGTCACTTAAACTCAAAAACTTCTTCCTCTATGCCATCCAATAGGCTATCTAGCCTACAATCCTGTTGGGAATACTTGGCGGCTACTTGTACCTGGTCGTATACCAAACTAATGGGAATTTCTTCTCCATCTGACCCTAAAGGTCTGACACGGGCCATGTGATTCGGATCAAGCTTGGTATACCGTGTTTTCACCATGGCCCAGGCCTCTCACGCACCTTCCCGGCAGGCTGATATCTTCCATAATCGGAAGCACTGCCACGCTTCTTTCAATAGTTGTACCAGCTCCTCCATACTTCCTGGAGGGGAGTCGGATGGCCACAATACTCCACATCGCCTGCCGAGCTCGCTCGTGCATTTGCGACAGCTCTTGTAGCAGATCGCTCGAAGATCCGGATACCTCCTCTTCGAGACGGCCTGTCATTATACCTATAGACATAATTCTGTCAGTTCCTTCCCTAGCCGAATGATGCAGGGGTAAGTTTAAACACATACTAAATATGCCGCCTCGCAGCTTCTTATTCTCCTTCACGGAGTCAGCCAGCTAGGCCCGCACATCTTTTAGCTCTTTGCCCAGCTTGGTGTGGGAAACTTGGAGTTTGTTTTTCTCCTCCCTGACCAGTGTCATTATACGTTCGCCCGCGGCCAGTTGCCTTTGAGCTCCTGGACCTCCCGCTGGTGCGACTTCCGGTGCCGCTCCTGGATGATCTGATGACTCTGCCAAAATATATGCACCTGTATTAGTACCCCTGGTGTATGATTATGTTTTCTCGGTAGAGAGGAACATTACTAGATACTGCCTCCTTGGGTTTCTCCAGTTCTGCAGTAGCAACAGCTAACTGGGCCTGACACTTTTCGAGCTCTTGAGACAACAGGTTGTTCTTCTTTGTGAGCACCTGGTTGTACAATGATCCTTAAATCAGTTGTACCAATTGTTTCAAGCCTTGGGGGCTACTGGTATATGATTATCAGTTTGGCACAAATATGTACTTACACGCATATCTTTCAAATACTGGTTTGTGGCTCTGGTAAGGCCATCTCGAGCAGCTCGGATGTATGTATCACCCGAGTTGAAGGCGTTGAAAGTCTCTTCTGAAAAACCAGAGTCATGAAGAGTGGCCCGCCGGCGTCGATGATTCATGGAGCTCTCCACTTCTGAGTTTGTGACAGATACATCATCCGACTCCTCTGCAGAAGGGCAATCCGGTGTCACTTCTGCGTCAGCTCCAGTCCTCGAGACAGGGTCTGGAATCTGGCTAGTGGAAGCATGACCGGCAGGATCCCCGGACATAGTCTGGCGAATGTTTTTCCTGATAAGACACAACGGATAGTGTCATACTTCAAATGTGACAGCCAAGGAGCATATTTAAAAAATCATATCTCTTTGATGAGGGCTCGGCCGTGCCCCTATTTGCCTTCCTCTTCAAGGCCTGCCCGGTGTAGGCGCATCCTTCTTGCGAGTTGGCTCAGGTGCAGTGTGGCGCGCCGATTGCCTCCCCTTTAGAGCATAAGATAGTGCGGTGGGTGAGGTGGAATGAGGAAATTCTTTCGAAGGATAATTCTCCTGATTACTTACATGTGAGGCAGGGAGAAGGCTGGGATAGTCAGTGGTGATGGCCACTTCTGTGCCATCATGACTCGCCTGGTAGAACACTCCATCCCCGAGCTCCACAAATATAGCTGGATCTTCTGTGAATCCGGTGTCAAGGGCCCAGTTGTGGTCCTCTGGATGTGGTGCGGGACTGTGGAACTCCTTGGTGATCTTCCGCCATTCCTGTCTCAAATGGACGGATTAATATTTGTGGAAACTGACTCAGGGAGTAAACTGAGTAGTGGGATGGAAACTCACCCAGCTGGGAGGGTTGTACATGGAAAATGCATCTCTGGGCTTAATGCAGATGAACTCTTCTTTCTCCCCTTTGTATAATCTAGACAGTATTTTCGCCAAAGCGGTGGGAGTGTCCGGACCCTTCTGACCGCAGCGGGTGGCGTCATCTTCTCCGTTGAAGTGCCACATTGGACGCCCTCGGTATTAGAGTGGCTGAACCCCTCGTATTATGGATATCGCCATAACATTGACTATTGACAATCCGGACTAAGCGAGCGTCTTTATCTTGCTCATCAATTGACGGACTTCCGTGCTATCTTCCTCCCTGAGGCTCCAGGGACGCCAGCTGAGGCGTTTCTTTAGTGGAGCACTTGAAAATTTAGGAAGACCCATTTGGACTGGGTCGGGAAGGGAGACGTCCTCAATATAGAACCATTCGGAAGGCCATTCTTCGGATGCCTTCTTCGGCATGCCGGACAGATATCCGATCCCGGCGATGCGCCATATTTCAGCGCCGCCCACTTGAAATATTGAACCTTCTTGATTACGAGGGACGAGGCAGAATAGCTTCTTCCATAACTCAAAATGGGCCTCGCAACCCAGGAATAGCTTGCAAAGAGCGACGTAACCCGCAATATGCAGGATGGAGGCAGGAGTGAAATTATGCAGTTGGAGGCCATAATACTCTAGGTGACCTTGGAGGAATGGATGGATTGGAAATCCGACACCTCTCAACAAGTAGGGAACAAAGCATACTTGTTCCCCCTGGATGGGTTGGGGAAATTCTCCGCCTGCTTCCCACCGTCATAAGCCAATCCGGCTCGAACGGGGACTAGATCTGCGGGGGGAAGAAATCCTTGTGTCTTCAGCTTCACCAGTTGGTTATGGGATACAGAGCACTTTTCCCAATCGCCCTTTTTGGGGCCGTGGGGGCGGGAGGAAGAGCTGGGAGCGCTAGCCATGTCGGGGTGGTTTCTGCTGGCAAGCTCCAAGGATGCCTCGTTTGGTGGAGATGGTGTGGATTGGATCTGAAGATCCCCGTCTCTTT
Organism: Triticum dicoccoides; assembly: GCF_002162155.2. Taxonomy (NCBI): domain Eukaryota; kingdom Viridiplantae; phylum Streptophyta; class Magnoliopsida; order Poales; family Poaceae; genus Triticum; species Triticum dicoccoides. Next base: position 338,349,094 of record NC_041391.1, on the reverse strand, counting down.
AGATAGACAATTTTCTCTCATGGTCAGGGTGGTATGTGCAAAAATGCTCCGACCTATCGTATTCGCCCGACACGTGGAAGATGAAATCGTGAAGGTGCAGAAGCCGATGAGCGCGACATTAAATGAAAAGCCGGATACTGCTCTTTAAGTCAGGTAGTTTGAAGTAATCGGAGGAGGAACCCGCCTTGCAATGCCGAAGACAATTTGTGCACCAGATACCTCGTCATTAAAGCCTGGTTCAGGGTCTACTGAGGGAGTCCTGAATTAAGGGGTCCTCGAATAGCCGAACTATTAACACGGGTCGGACTGTTGGGCTGTGAAGATACAAGATAGAAGACTTCTTCCCGTGTCCGGATGGGACTCTCCTTGGTGTGGAAGGAAAGCTTGGCGATTCGGATATGTAGATTCCTTTCTCTGTAACCAACCTTGTATAACCCTAGCCCCCTCCGGTGTCTATATAAACCGGAGGGTTTAGTCCATGGGACACAATCATAATCCCATAGGCTAGACTTCTAGGGTTTAGCCATTACAATCTCGTGGTAGATCAACTCTTGTAATACTCATATTCATCAAGATCAATCAAGCAGGATGTAGGGTATTACCTCCATAGAGAGGGCCCGAACCTGGGTAAAACATCATGTCCCCTATCTCCTGTTACCATCGACCTTAGACGCACAGTTCAGGACCCCCTACCCGAGATCCGCCGGTTTTGACACCGACACCCCCCCCCCACACACACACACACAAACACACACTTTGAGTCATTGGGAGAGAGCATCTCACCAATACGTACTGTAACACGAACCAAGAAGAATCCACCTTGGTTGTGTAACCTCTCTTGTTGTTGGTCAAAGTGATGGACGTCCAGGCGACCCCACAGATTGGCTAGCTCACCGATAACCATGCAAGGAAGTAGTGCCCGATGACAACCACTGCCTACAAGTGGCGCAAACATATGTATGGAAGTGTTGTGTGGTGTATGAATACCCAATGCACAACTTTGATGTGGCACCGTGCTTTGGAACCGGAAAGTTCCCACATGGAGCGAGGGTTCACGACGCGTAGTATGCATGTCACCCCACTTCGAGCCAGTGAAGAGGATTCATCCGTACCCATGCACTCAAACTTAGGTCGGAATCTCACCGACCTACTATGGTAACACGAACCGAAGAAGAAGAATCCACCCTGGTAACCTCTCTCATTGTCGGTCGAAGTGATGGACGTCCATGCGGGCCCATGAATATATAGACTTGCTGCCGATAACCATGCATGGGAGAGTACTGTCCAAAGACAACCACTGGATGCATGTGTCCCAAACAGATGCATGGAGGTGATGCATGCATGTTTGAATACCATGCACAACATTGATGTGGCGCCTATGTCAAAAATCATATAGTCCCCACACAGAGCAAAATCGGTTCATGACGCGTCGTGTGCTGCGCCTCCCCCCACTTTGATCTGGTGGGAGTGATTCATGCGTACACATGCATGCGCTCAAACTACATTATGTAATCTCACAGCATGACCTATACCATAAGACAAACCAAAAATTAATCCCCTCCTAAGTCAAATTAACCTCTCTCGTTGTCAGTCAAAGTGATGGACCAAGCGGGCCCACAGATGGAAAGCATCGATATCGCGAATAACCGCGTGAGTGCATGCCAGAGGACAGCCGCCATCGCTTGCATGTGGGCCAAACATATGTATGGAGGTGTGGCTATGATGTTTGAACACCAAAAATGCACAACTTTGATGTGGCACCTGCCTCGAAAATCATAAAGTTCCCACATGGAGCGAGGTTCATGAGGCGTAGTATATGCTGGTCCCCTTCCCCCTCTTCGACACGTACTATATACTCCTACTGTAACACAAACCAAAAAGAATCCTCCTTGATGGTAAAATTAACCTCTCTCACTGTAGGTCAAGGTGATGCATGGATGATGACCTTGCGGGCCCACAGATGGAAGCATCACACATGATGAGTGTCCTAGGATAACCACCGCCTGCATGTGGCCAAAGAGGTGTTGTGTGATATTCGAATATCCAATGCACAACTTTGATGTGGCACCTTCCTCAGAAACCGAAAAGTCCCCACAAGGAGCAAGGTTAATGACGCGTAGTATATGCTAGTCCCCTCCCCCCTCTTCAACGCATACTATATACTCCTACAGTAACACAAACATAGAAGAATCATCCTTGTTGGTAAAATTAACCTCTCTCGATGTATGTCAAAGTGATCGACGACGACCTTGCGGGCCCACAAAAAGAGTCACATGTGAGTGAGTGTCCTAGGACAACCAACACGTGCATGTGGCCCAAGGAGGTGTTGCGTGATGTTTGAATACCCACTACACAATTTTGATGTGACACATGCTTCGCAAACCGGAAATGCCCTACATAGAGGTCCACAACATGTCATAGTCCCCTCACTTCGAGCTAATGGAGGGATTCATGTGTACGCACGCACTCAAACTTTGATCTGGAATCTCACCATGATCCACACCATAACACATCCCAAGATGAATCTACCTTCAGTCAAATGCCTCTCGATGTCCGTGAAAAGTGATAACCTTCGCAAGCTAACGAATGGGCGCATCACTGATAACCACACAAGGGAGTGTCCGATGACCACCATGCATGCATGTGGCCCAAACATGTATGTATGAAAGGGTTGGTGTAATGTTTTAAATTACCAATTAACTACTTTGATGTGGCACATGCCTCACAAAATGGTCAATCCCACACGGTGGCTCACGACTCGTAGTGTACTAC
>NC_041391.1:338328464-338346162 GCF_002162155.2 Triticum dicoccoides | reverse complement strand
ACACACACACACCGCACCACCACTGCCACTACGAGGCATGTTAAACTTTTTTGCCGGTGAACATATGTAACCAAAGGAGTGTTGTGTTAAAATTGGAAAAAAATCATAGATCATTCAGACGTTTTTATACATTGATTGATTTCCTTTGTATATAATGTGCAAAATCAAATTTGTGCTACATGCACACATGATAGTGCACCAAAATGGGTTGGAAAATCATATGTGTGTCCCTGGGTGCAGGTTTAGTCCCCATGCAAGAAATTTCAAACATTGAGAATCTTGATTTTTAAAATCCAGTAAATCCAGAACTTAGTTAAAATTCATGAAACTTATTGTGGTGTCATATGGACACCAATAGACCGTGATATTGTATTTTTGTCAAATTTGAGACAATTTTTGATATAATCTTATTACAAACGGGAGGTTATTAATAATTTGCAACCAGTATCGCAAACATATTATTTATTTGAACCGTGGGCATTAGACCAACAATGTACGTGCCATGCTTTGGTTAAGCAATAAAGTGTCTGAATTAATCATCAAAAAAAGGAAAAACAATATACATGCTGCCACGTGTCCCATGTGCCATGTGAGCAGGCATGAGCTGACGAGATGCATGCGAGCAGTCCACCATGCAGGAAGGCCGGGAGGTGTGCGGGCAGGTGTGTGAATTGACGAGAGGTGTGTTTGATGCGCCAGTGTCACTGGGAGGCATGCGAATAGCTATGTGAAATAATGGTAGGCATGCCAGCAGTACGCTGCAGAGGCTCACCGGGAAGCGAGTCAGCTCTTTGATCATCGCCCGCCTCGCTCCCACTGCTCCATATTAATGGCGCGCCGAGTCGCTGGTCATAATAGGCGGGCGCACCCCGCATTCTTGCTAAACACACAATCCTCTCTCTCCTCCTACATCCTTGATGCCGCTCTCAATCGTCAGCGCCGTTAGTGTATGAGGATGCCGCTGAAGTGCACCATCAGAGGGAGTGGCGATGCTGGGGCTGTTGCAGCACGTGATCATGGCGTGAAGCTAGAGACAAAGGTTGTCATCGCCACTGACAAGGTTTCGCGTGGGCAGAAGCGCGACCTTGATGTCGCCGACGGTGTTGTGCTTTCATAGACGGAGCCGGAGGACCATAGCGACTCCAGCGATGGCTCTAATGACGACAGAGAGCTTGTTAGTCATCTATACCCATTTATGTGGCAAATATATCCTAGGGTTTATCTGGTTAGTCCTACCTCCCCCTTTTTGGAATAGAAATCCTATGGTTATGTTCTCTCAATCCAAGAAATTTGAGTAAGTTTCGCTAGATCCGTGTAGTGTATTGATTGTTTGAATGGTACAAATGATAAGTGATTAATTGTTTCATCTATACAAATGATTTCTGCTAATAATCTGACTAGGGTTAGTGTTCATGTCAATAATTCCTAGCCAGATCTTGACAATTGATTTTGAATGTCTTACATATATGTTTGCGCCAAATTTTTTTCTTTCAAGATTGGTATGTACATAGATTATTGTGCTAAAGTATCGGACCATAATCTTTGGATGTGTCTTCAAAAATAGCCATAAAATCCTAATCCTACTTTACGACATGTAAAAATTGATTTGATGCCAAATTTGGGCAACTGTCAAATGTTCGCTAGAGATTAGTTTGTATTCCATTGTTCAGTCCCAATCTCACAAAAGGTAGCCAAGAGTCGGCAACTTTTTATTTTGCCAAATGTTGGTAGCAAACCAATCAGACTCTTAATTTTGTTGCAGTAAGTTGTGTGCTCTTTATTTATGCATTTCTTTCATCAAGATCACTTGATCATTTTGGGTTCACGCTGTCACAGGATATATTGTGTTCCATAAACTCTGCCTTCTGAATTCACATTCTTATAAAATATATGAAGCCACATTTTTTTAGTATATGTATAAGTGCTATCTGACGATGTCGACAGTGAGGACAAAGATGGCCAGAGGAGGTACAAGAGGCAAAAGCTCAGGGAGCTCTAGAATTAGGGCTTTGCATGCCCGTTTTGCAACCAAAAGCTTCATGACGCATATGAAAGTGTTCTAGCGCATGCAAGAGGACGAGCCGCTGGCTCCTTCAGGCAGAAATATTCTCACAGGTTGGCGAACACAGTGTACGCTGAGTACCTGGAGAAGCTTCACCTTCGTGTAGGCCTGCCGGCAGATGAGATGTGGGATTGAACTATATATGGGTATGTGGTGTCTTAATTATAACTATGCTTTAGTATGCTTAATATCGGTTGAACTATGATTCTGTACGCTTATTATCTATGCCTGAGTATGCTTATATCTATGTTTACTTATTTCTACATGTGGGATGTGGATCCAATCATTTTGGTTGATGGAATTTTATGCATATTAGGGTGAATGTTTAGCTTGGGTAAAAATTTCATATTCAACCGACGAAGGAAATATGGACCCACCCTGAAACTTGGTGGTTTCCCAAATTACAACTATGTGCGATGACTTCCATTTTCCTAGATTTTTTTTTGAAAATACACCAGAGTGATATTAATCAGCCACGATTGGCTCTACCAAATGGTTGCCTCTGAAATGCTTTTTGTGGGACAGAAAACCCTCACCACCCAATTCAAAAAGGTAAATAGAAACCCTCACCATCCCCACGTCACAAAACCTCACCCCGCCTGCCACCCCATCCCCATTCAAACATGCACTCCTCCGTGACTCTGCATGTCATCGCCTATCGTCGTGGCAAGCACTTAGCTTGACGCATGTCGCCGCCGCCGGCTGCCGGCAAACCCCACCGCATTTCACCACTGCCGCTTGTCGCCGCCTATCGCCATCGACTTTCTCAACGCTGCTCATCATCGACCCATCTCCGCTCGATTCGGGAATCTATAGTACTAAGGGTTTTTTCTCATGGACAACCAGGTAACTAATTTACTAAAATATTCGCTCATCTCTTATCCCAGTTAGTCTAACCCTTTTAATCACCCGGCCGAAATTGTCGTGAATTCATTTTTCTTCTAGCTGATTCGAGGGTTTTCTTTCATTCATAGAGTGTACAGTGCACGGACACATCAGGCCTTTGCGGCCTTGGCCAGACAGCCAAGGAGTTCCATCTCACCATTACCAGATGACTTCAGGAGGCGCACGTTATGTTCAATCTCACCCTACCTTAGTTGGCATGGCCTACTTTTCTAAACATATACTATATATTGCTACATTTGGATAAAAGGTGCCACTTGCATCATATACATCAAAGGGGATTTTTCTTCTTTCTATATTAGGCAAATTAATGATGTATTGTTCTTTTGATTACTCTCATATTTGCATGACATCATGGTTACACTATGTTTTTGATTATAAATTTTTGTCCTTTGATTTCAACTATTGTACTGTTCTTTCCATTACTCCGATATTTGCATGTTACCATATTCTTTAACAGTCTTACCATTTTCTGCAGTACATCCCTTGCTTTGCAACAACATTTGTAGTACACAATCCTTCCCTTTAGATAATTGAAGATTGCAGGGATGTCTTATTGAACACAAACCATGGATTTACAATCATTGCTTTTGTAAGACTTGATGAACATGGTCACTCCTGTTGCATGGGCCTTTGGACAGAAATTTGTAAGTTTTATGTAGTGAAAGCTGGCACTAAAATTGTACTGCACATAAAAGAGCCTGGTCATATGATGTATGCTAACTTCCCCGATGATATCATCCATCTAGACTTTGTTCGAACTATGTGTTCTTTTCAAGTATCTCCATGTTGACTTACCTAGAAATATCAAAGGAATTGTCTAGTATTTAACCAACCAATTGTTATTCCATTTTCCAACTCTACTCCTACCTAGTAACTTTTAGTTGCCAATACACTTTTCTTCTGCCCCATTCTAACTAAGTATTACCTATACTCCCACTTCTATCAGAAAGTGCCACCGCCAAGGAGACTCCAGAGTTGGTGGACGAGACTGCCAACAAGCGGAGGCGGGTCAACCAAGAACTGCAAGCGACTCTGGCAGGCCTAGACTTCATCAACAGCCTCCTGATACGTCTCCAATGTATCTATAATTATTGATTGCTTCATGCTATTATATTACCCGTTTTGGATGTTTATGGACTTTACTTTACACTTTTATATCATTTTTGGGACTAACCTACTGACCGGAGGCCTAGCCCGAATTGCTATTTTTTGCCTATTTCAGTGTTCCGAAGAAAAGGAATATCAAACGGAGTCCAAACGGAATGAAAACTTCAGGAGCGATCTTTTTAGAACAAACACAATCCAGGAGACTTGGAGTGGAAGTCAAGAAGTAGCCGAGGTGGCCACAAGGGTGCAAGGCCCGCCCTAGGGGGGTGGACGCCCCCCACCCTCGTGGCCCCCTTGTGGCTCCCCTGACTGACCTCCTTCGCCTATATATATCTATGTACCCCAAAATCATCCAGGAGCACCACGAAACCCTATTTCCACCGCCGCAACCTTCTGTACCCATGAGATCCCATCTTGGAGCCTTTGTCGGCGCTCCGACAAAGGGGGAATCGATCATGGAGGGCCTCTACATCATCGCCAAGGCCTCTCCTATGAGTTGTGAGTAGTTTGCCACAGACCTTCGGGTCCATAGTTATTAGCTAGATGGCTTCTTCTCTCTCTTTGAATCTCAATACAAAGTTACTCCTCAATCTTCTTGGAGATCTATTCGATGCAACTCTTTTTGTGGTGTGTTTGTCGAGATCCGATGAATTGTGGGTTTACGATCAAGTTTATCTATGAGAAATATTTGAGTCTCCTCTGAATTATTTTATGTATGATTTGTTATCTTTGCAAGTCTCTTGCAATTATCAGTCTTGTTTGGCCTACTAGATTGATCTTTCTTGCAATGGGAGAAGTGCTTAGCTTTGGGTTCAATCTTGCAGTGTCCTTTCCCAGTGACAGCAGGGGCAGCAAGGCACGTATTGTATTGTTGCCATCGAGGATAAAAAGATGGGGTTTATATCATATTGTTTGAGTTTATCCCTCTACATCATGTCATCTTGCTTGCGTTACTCTGTTCTTATGACCTTAATACTCTAGATGCATGCTGGATAGCGGTTGATGTGTGGAGTAAGAGTAGTGGATGCAGGCAGGAGTCGGTCTACTTGTCGCGGACGTGATGCCTATATACATGATCACGCCTAGATAATCTCATAACTATGCACTTTTCTATCAATTGCTCGAAAGTAATTTGTTCACCCACCGTAATACTTATGCTATCTTGAGAGAAGCCACTAGTGAAACCTATGGCCCCCGGGTCTATCTTTTATCATATAAGTTTCCGATCTACTTTATTTTGCAATCTTTACTTTCCAATCTATAACATAAAAATACCAAAAATATTTATCTTATCTTATTATCTCTATCAAATCTCACTTTTGCAAGTGGACGTGAAGGGATTGACAACCCCTTTATCGCGTTGGTTGCGAGGTTCTTGTTTGTTTGTGTAGGTACAAGGGACTTGTGAGGACCCTCCTACTGGATTGATACCTTGGTTCTCAAAAATTTAGGGAAATACTTATGCTACTTTGCTGCATCACCCTTTCCTCTTCAGGGAAAACCAACACAGTGCTCAAGAGGTAGCACCTCCTTGATGATATGTTGATAGTCATCATCTTCCTGCTCCCAATCAAATATGGTGCACGGACAACCGTCCTTTGCTGATGGTGGCGCCCCTATGGCACTCCACCCCTCTCAACCTCATAGACGTCCACAAGCTCTGCCATGGCTATCGCAAAAGCATGGATGCATTGTCCTAGATCCTTGGCAGACACCATGGCCCACTCAGAGGCCTTGTCGCAGGAAAGTTTCATTCCAATGGCAAGGACCGAGCTAAGCTTGACAAGTCGATGTAGGGAGGAACCCTAGGGGCCGGTCTTTCACGTTTGGAGAGGATCCTATGGGGAACATGAAGAACGCGCGGAAGAACACGAGGGAAAACACGAGGGAAAATAAGATAAACACTCAACCGACATGAATGTGATCACACAAGTGCTAGATCATCGAGGCACAAAGTAACACGAGATCCAAAGTCAACAAGGGACGATACAAGAGTAACCGTTCTTCTTCGTGAGGAGGTCTTGGTTGTCTTCTCCAGATGGAGGCCTTGAATCTGGGTGGATCTTCTCCGAAGTGGTGCGGTCCCTCACGAGGAGTAGATCCGGTACGGATGAGCAATGCTCTATCTCAAATGAGCTATCACAATGCTAACCCTAAAATGTAGGTGGGGATGGAGTATATATAGTCTAGGGGCAAAGAGGGGTACATGGGCCTCGGCCCTAAACTACTCGTAGAAAGGGAAGGCCGGATGTCTGGTGGCTTGCGAGGGGCCGGATGTCCGGGCTGAAAGGCCGGATGTCCGGGCTGGTGAAGATGGCCATTATGTTCTCTGCATGGGCGGCGCCGGATGTCCGGGCGGAGGGGCCGGATGTCCGGTGCTTCGGGAGGCGCCGGATGTCCAGGGTGAAGGCCGGATGTCCGGGCCGATGGGGCAACCTTGTGTGTTCCCTGGACGCTGGGGCTGGATGTCTAGGCAGATTGTCGGATTTCCGGTGAGGGGGGTCACATGTCTGGGCTGGACGCCGGATGTCCGGTCCCTGTAGCTTCTTCTGTAGAGTCCTGGCCATGTAGATCTCCAGGGGCCGGATGTCCGGGGTCCTGGCTGGATGTCCGGTTCCTGGAGGCTGTTCTCTCCTTCTTCCGTTGTTTCTCTTCTTCCATTGACTTGGGGTCTTGACCATCTTCATGTGTATCGTCGGGTGGGTCCTCTTGGTACCTAATCATGCACAACATTCCGGAATTAGGTAGTAGCCATGTCTCGAGAGGATCATATGAGATATCACTAAGGAGAGAAGTCACCTCGGTCTCGAGAGCTCTAGCTCGTGCTCTAGTCATGGGTCCTCTTGGTGCTTGGTGAGGCAATGGAAGGTCCATGGGGATGACCAAAGGATGCTCCGCATCCTCTCCCCCCCCCCCTTGGGAAAGATCCGACCTCGTATCGAAATCCTCATCACCACGGTACAGGGAGAGATCAGAGACGTTGAAGATGTCGCTCACGTTGTACTTGTCGCGTGGGAGATCGATCTTGTAAGCGTTGTTATTGTAGCGTGCTAGCACCTTGAAGGGTCCATTGGATCGAGGGAGAAGTTTGGACTTGCGTTCGTTGGGAAAGCGGTCCTTTCAAAGGTGTAGCCACACGAGGTCTGCAATGTTGAATATCATGGGATGCTTGTTGATGTTGAGCTTGGTTGCGAGCCGTTGTACTTGGCTCTCAATGGTGTGCCTTGTAGAGGAAGAGGTAGAATGTCCAATGGGGACAATGGGTTGAAGCCGTAGACGACCTCGAAGGGCGACTTGCCGGTCGTCGGACGTCTTCCACAGTTGTAGGCGTACTCGGCGATGGGTAGACACTCCTCCCACTCCTTGATGTTCTTCTTGATCAACACGCGAAGTAGAGTGAAAAGTGTACGGTTCGTCACCTCCGTTTGGCCGTCGGTTTGAGGATGGTAAGCGGATGAGAACAAGAGCTTGATTCCGAGCTTGGCGCATAGCGTCTTCCAAAAGTAACTCAAGAACTTGACATCGCGGTTGGAGACGATTGTCTTTGGTACTCCATGGAGGCGCAAGATGTCCCTGTAAAAGAGATTTGCAACGTGTGAAGCATCGTCTATCTTGTTGCAAGGAATGAAATGTGCCATCTTAGAAAATCGGTCCACAACAACAAACACGTAATCCTTTCCATTTTGAGTTCTAGGCAAACCAAGTACAGAATCCATGCTAATGTCTTCCCAAGGTTGATAAGGAATGGTAAGAGGCATGTAAAGACCATGGGATTGAGCTTTAGACTTAGCTTTGCGACATGTAGAGCATCGATTGGTGAAGCGTCAGACGTCGCGGAACATCTTGGGCCAAAAGTAGTTCTTGGAGAGCGTGGCGAATGTCTTGTCACGTCCAAAATGTCCCATGAGTCCGCCTCCATGAGCCTCTTGCAAAAGGAGCAAACAAAGAGAAGACTCGGGAATGCATAGTTTGTTAGCTCTCATAAGATAACCATCCTTGATGTAATATCATTCCCAAGATGTATGCGTCAAACATTTAGCATAAGGAGTAGCAAAAGATGGATCATTAGCATACAAGTATTTATGTGCTCAAAGCCAATAACATTCAATTCAAGTTTAGTGACAAGTGTGCATATGCGTGAAAGTGCATCCGCAACTACATTATCCTTACCCTTAATGTACTTGATCACATAGGGGAAAGATTCTATGAATTCACTCCATTTGGCATGACACTTGTTCAACTTAGTTTGACCTTTTAAGTAATTACGCGTTTCATGATCGGTATGGATGACAAATTCATGAGGTCTAAGGTAATGTTCCAAAACATGTAGCACATGCACTAAAGCATACAATTCTTTGTCAATTCCGATACCACTTGCATCGCAATGAACCTCAAAAGTTTTGTCAAAATTGGGCAAAGCAAGAATCAAAGCATGAGTAAGCAAAGACTTGAGCTCATCAAAAGCGGTGGATTGCAAAGATCCCCAAACAAAAGGAGCATTCTTCTTACTCAAGGCATGCAAAGGAGCGGCAATAGTGCTAAAATCTTTCACAAAGCAACAATAAAAACCTGCAAGACCAAGAAAGCTACGCACTTGTTGCAAATTGGTGGGTTGGGGACAAGTTTTAATTGCTTCAATTTTAGATTCATCAACATGGACACCCTTGGAAGAAATGACAAAACCCAAGAAAACAAGTTTGTCAACACCAAACGTGCACTTTTTCATGTTGGCATAAAGACGTTCCTTGCAAAGCGTTTGCAAAACAGCCCTAACATGCTTTAGATGCTCTTTCATGGATTTGCTAAACACAAGAATATCATCAAAGCAAACCACAACAAACACTCCAATATAAGGTCTAAGCACAAAATTCATAAGACACATGAAATTACCGGGAGCTTCCGATAAACCCATAGGCATAACTAACCACTCGTACCAGCCAAATTTGGTTTTGAAAGCAGTTTTCCATTCATCACCTTCTTGTATGCGGATTTGATAATAGCCACTTTTAAGATCAATTTTTGAGAAAAAGGCGGCACCGCTAAGTTCATCAAGCATATCATCTAAGCGAGGAATGGGTACCTATAACGAACGGTAATAGCATTGATGGGTCTACAACCGGAACACATGCCATAACTTCCATCTTGCTTAGGGACAAGTATAACCAAAACGGCACAAGGGCTTAGGCTTTCACGTACATGACCGTTGTTGATTAGTTGTTGTACTTGCCGTGGGATCTCCTTAGTTTCGTCGGGGTTGACGCGGTATGGAGCTTTGTTTGGTAGGGGCGCTCCGGGGATGAGGTCGATTCGATGCTCAATGCCTCATAGAGGAGGTAGACCCGGAGGTAGCTCATCAGGGAAAACATCTTGGAATTCCTGCAGAAGAGATTGAAACACTAAAGGTAGCTCGTGAGAGGTGTTAGTTTTTGGGTCCCCATCCTTGCACACAAGGACAAAGTGCATAACACTCGATGGGTTCTCACACACTTCTCTCATCTCACTTTTTGTGGCAAATAGGGCTAGGTTTTTCTATCTAGGCGAAGAGGCGCTCAAGTTTGGCTTGCGGCTCTCACTCACTTTTTGGTGGATCACTTTCAAACTCTTCTCTCCACGATGGGTGGCTTGCTTGTTGGCTATCACTTGACTAGGAGACATAGGTCGTAGCACATACTCCTTTCCTTTCATCTTGAAACTATAGTGATTGGTAAGCCCATTGTGGATGACACCACGGTCGAATTGCCATGGTCGACCAAGAAGGAGGTGGCAAACGGACATCGGGACGACATCACACTCCAAACTGTCCTCATATGCACCAATTTTGAAGGAGACTTGGACCGTATGCTCAACTCGTATAGTGCCGGAGTCACTTAGCCGTTGGACTTTGTATGGGTGCGGGTGCTTCATCTTGACCAATTGAAGCTTCGAGCATAGTTCTTCACTAGCAAAATTGTGACAACTACCTCCATCAATGATGACCTTGACGGACCTTCCATTGATGCTGGCCTTTGTGTGGAAGATGTGGCATCTTTGGTCTTCTTCTTGTTGATGTTGAAGAGTCAAGACCTTGGAGACAACAAGAGCGGGACTCGAATCCTCATCACAAAAGACTTGATCATCTTCATCCTCATTCACTCGCCGGTGCATGGCCACTTGCTCAAGGGCTTCCATCTGCTCGTCACTCATGGAGTCATAGGTTCCATCATCGTTGAGGATCATGGTGCGCTTGTTTGTGCATTCTTAGGACTTGTGGCCTCGACCGCCGCAAGTGAAACACTTGAAGGAGCTTGTCTTGACGGTCTCATTGGTCGGAGTAGATGATGAAGCACGCGGCTTGAAGTTGCTCGTAGTAGTAGGAAGACGACTCGAGCTTGTGGAAGCTTTCTTGTAACTTGACTTGTCGTCATTGCTTGGAGACGGCTTGGTTGATGTAGAGGTTGGAGGAGTTGTTAAAGCTTGGTTGTTGGAGAAGCCGTAGGTCTTGGACGAGTACTTGGCATACTTGAAGTCATCTATGCACTTGACCTTCCGCCTTTGTAGCTTGATTCACGAGCTCAATGAGGTTGGAGTAGGGTTGGAGGTCGGCAATCTTCTTGATGGGCTGATTGATTCCATTCAAGAAACGTGCCATAGTTTGCTCATCATCTTTCGTGACATTGGCTCGAATCGTGGCTATCTCCATTTCCTTGTAGTATTCTTCAACACTCTTTGTTCCTTGCTTGAGGAGTTGGAGTTTCTTGAAGAGATCGCGGTTGTAGTATGTGGGCACAAAACGTGCTCGCGTGACTTCCTTCATTTGAGACCAAGTGGTGATTGGTGGTTCACCTCTTGCTTTTCGGCGCTCAAGGACTTGTTCCCACCATATGAGCACATAGTCTTGGAACTCAAGTGATGCCATAGTGATCTTCTTCTCTTCCTCATAGTTGTGCAAACGAAAGATTTTGTCGACCTTCAATGCCCATGAGAGGTATTATTTGGGATTCCATTGAACTTGGGCATTGTGAATTTTAGCTTGTCATAGCGTTGCTCTTCATTGTGTTGTTGGCGATGGTGATGATGACGCCCCTGACATGGAGGGTAATCATCCTCATGTTGCTCTTGGCATGGAAGAAGTCCATGATCAACTTGCTCTTGTTGAACTTGAGGTTGAGGTGGAGCTTGACGAGCTTGTGGAGGAGCTTGAGGAACTTGACGTTGCACTCGCGGTTGGTAGTTCCTCTCTTGGATTTCTTCTCAAAGGGATTCCTCTTGATTGCGCCGTTCACGATTGCGGTTGGCGATGGCTCGACTTGATTCTTGAAGGGCATGTTGCACCTCCAGAGCTTGCACTTCAAGTTGTTGTTTTTGTTGAAGACATTGAGCCTTGGCGTCTTGTTCCTCTTGGTGTAGACGTGCTCGTTCTTCCTCTTGGCGCCATTGTCGTTGTCGTTCTTGAGCTTGTGCAAAATCGACTTGGTGTGGTTGAGGACGAAGTACTTGCTCATTGACTTGCTCTTGTGAATGCTTGTCATGTAGAGGATTGCGAGATGCATGACGTTCTTGACGCGCGGCTCGTCGAAGAGTGTTCGATGACGGTGTAATTGAGCCAGAGAAGGATTCATCAGAGTGTCGACTTGAGCGGCTTCATCTTGAGTATGAAGAAGTAGAAGGAGGACGGTTCACCAACAAGGCGCAGATCTCGTCCATCCTTGCATCGTTCTCTTGCTTGTGCCTATCGAGCTTGTTGTCGAAGTAGTCCTTGGTACGTTGCTTGGAGAGTCGCAAGTCGGTGGCGAGGTTGTCGATGCGGTCGGTCATAGCTTATTGCTCTTGATGCAACGCTCGTTGTGCACCAAAGAGGTGGCTCTTGGTGATGTATGATGACATGTCGTCGTCTTGCTCGATGAAGAATGGGTTGGTAGAAGTACTCGTCCTATCCATCATTCCAAGCAAAATGTGAGTGGTAGAAAGAGAAGAACTTATACCAATGTACCTTGACCGATGTTGACAATGAATCAAGTTCACTCAAATGCGGACAATGAAATAGCACTATTGGTACCAATTCTTGTCGGTTCTCACACCAACACAAGACAAAGCTTATGGTGGAGCTTGGTTAGGATGGTGGCACAAAATTTGATGCAATTGTAAGTGAGCTTCAATAATGTTGGAAAAGATTCACAAATTTGCAAATGCAACAAGTAGACCAAGCAAGTAGTGGTACACGGAAACACACACGCAAATAGATAAGTGGGATTGTGCAAACCAAAAGTGAGCCAAAATGTGGAATCCCTGAAAATGCTCTTGTTGCACAATACATGAGAGACGCTAGCACGATTGCACAACAGGCGGATACGAAACTTGTGCACGATCTACTAGGCAAAAATGCAATGACCTCTATCCCAAGTATGCTATATGTATGGTATTTCGGTGCTATGATCCAAGATGATCGTATATGACAATCTTAATGTAGTATGATGCTATGGTTCTTGCTTATAAGCTCTTTGCTTATCTTTCCTCTTTGCTTAAAAGCTTGGGTGGCTCTTTCACTTTTGAGCTCTTTTCTCATGCAAAACTTCACGAACCAAGATAGCAATTGTGTATGCTATGACAACTTTGTGACACAAAAGTTGATGCCAAGATATGCACCACTTTGGTATGGTATGTATGCTATGGAGTATGATCACTAATGTGCACAAGTCACGTTGCCGGTAATACTCAATGGCTAGTCTCGATGGGTAAGATACGCGAAAGTAAGGCCATGTGGGTATCAATGCAATTGCAAGATATGACAAAGATGTCATCGAAGTTACCGTCCTTGGCGATGATGAGTAGTCGATGGAGATGATCGGTGGTGATGTTGATGTCGAACCGTAACTATATAGCCGAAACACAATAGGACACGGGAACCACAACCCAAATCTCAAAGACCAAAACATGTCAAAATCGTCATAGGAGGTAGCAGTGAGCGGTGGAGGTGCTTGCGAAAGCGGTGGTGGTATGCGGAAGTAAGCGTGGGCACCGGGGCCAAATTGGGCGAAACTTGGTGGAAAATGGCGTGGGGGGTTGGAGTTGCTGCTGCCAGGGGCCGGATGTCCGGGCCAGCTGCCGGATGTCCGGGACACCGGATGTCCGGTGGACACGGGCGGATGTCCGGGCTCCTGGATCGGGGAAGAACTCCATGAACTCCACGGGAAAAATTGCAACTCCGGGGAAAAATTCGGACGAATTGGTGGATGGAAATCGCGGGAGAGATGGGGAAAAGCTAGATCCACTCGATGCAAAGCACATCCATGGATCAAATCCAACAAAACTTCATCACACCAACAAATCACAAAAATAAACTAGGGCTAATTTTTGGTGGAGAATTTTCGGATTTAGGACGAAAAGAGCAAAATCAAGCTAGAAAACACGGGGTAGGGGCTCCAAAAACGTGATCAACGTGGCTCATGATACCAAGATGATGTAGGGTGGAACCCTAGGGGGCGATCTTTCACGTTTGGAGAGGATCCTACGGGGAACACGAAGAACACGCAGAAGAACACGAGGGAAAACACAACGGGAAAACAAGAGAAACACTCAACTGACACGAATTTGATCACGCAAGTGCTAGATCATCGAAGCACAAAGTAACACGAGATCCAAAGTCAATAAGGGATGATACAAGAGTAACCGTTCTTCTCCGTGAGGAGGTCTTGGTTGTCTTCTCCAGATGGAGGCCTTGAATCCGGGTGGATCTTCTCCGAAGATGTGCGGTCCCTCACGAGGAGTAGATCCGGTACGGATGAGCAATGCTCTATCTCAAATGAACTATCACAATGCTAAACCTAAAACGTAGGTGGGGATGGAGTATATATAGTCTAGGGGCGAAGAAGGGTACATGGGCCTCGGCCCTACACTGTTCACAGACAGGGAAGGCCGTATGTCCGGGCGTCGGGTCGGATGTCCGGTGGCTCGCGAGGGGCCGGATGTCCGGGCTGAAAGGCCGGATGTCCGGGGTGGTGAAGATGGCCGTTCTGTTCTTGGGATGGGCGGAGCTGGATGTCTGGGCAGAGGGGCCGGATGTCCGGGGTGAAGGCCGGAAGTCCGGGCCGATGGGGCAACCTTCTGTGTTCCTGGATGCCGGGGCCGGATGTCCGGGAAGTTAACCGGATTTCCGGTGAGGGGGGCCGGATGTCCGGGCTAGACGCCGGATGTCTAGTCCCTGTAGCTTCTTCTGTAGAGTCTTGGCCATGTAGATCTCCAGGGGCCGGATGTCCGGGGTCCTGGCCGGATGTCCGGTGCCTGGAGGCTGTTCTCTCCTTCTTCCGTTGGTTCTCTTCCTCCATGGACTTGGGGTCTTGACCATCTTCATGCGCATCGTCGGGAGGGTCCTCTTTGTACCTAATCATGCACAACATTCCAGACTTAGGTAGTAGCCATGTCTCGAGAGGATCATATGAGATATTACTAAGGAGAGAAGTCACCTCAGTCTCGAGAGCTCTAGCTCGTGCTCTAGTCATGGGTCCTCTTGGTGCTTGGTGAGGCGATGGAAGGTCCAGGGGGATGACCAAAGGATGCTCCACATCACGAGTGGTTCTGATCCCCCGCCCTAGATCAGCTTGAGGAGCTCAGTTTCAATGGTGGGAATATGTGCTCAATGTTGATACATCTCCAACATATGTATAATATTTTTATTGTCCCATGCTATAATATTATCAATCTTGGATGTTTTATATGCACTATTGTGGTACTTTATATCATTTTGTGGGACTAACTTATTGATACGACCAGCATCATGTTTTCGTACTATTATTTATAGTGTTTTTATCCAATATAACACTTGTGGAGTAATTCTAATGTCTTTTCTCTTATAATATACAAGGTTTACACAAAGAGGGAGAATACTGGTAGCTGGAATTCTGGACCTGAAAAAGCTATGTTAGAGATACCTATTCTGCACATCTCCAAATGAGATGAAATTTTATTGAGAATTATTTTGGAATATTTAAAAAATACTGGAGAAAAGAAATACCAGAGGGGGCCACCCAGGTGCCCACTAGGCACCAGGGCACGCCACCCCCTCCATGCGTGCCCTGGTGGTTAGTGGACTCCCTGGCCCACCTCCGGTGCCCATCTTCTGGTACCTAAGGTCTTTTGACCTAGAAAAAAATAAGGAGAGGACTTTCAGGACAGAACATCGCAGCCTCGAGGCAGAACTTGGGTAGGAGCACTTTTGCTCTCCACTGGAGCGATTCCGCTAGGGACACTTCCCTCCGGGAGGGGGAAGACGAAGCCATCATCATCACCAACAACCCTCTCACCTTGGGAGGATCAAATTCATCAACATCTTCACTAGCAGCATCTCATCTCAAAACCCTAGTTTATCTCTAGTGTTCAATCTTGTATCAACCTTAGATTGGCACCTGTGGGCGACTAGTAGTATTGATTACATATTAAAGTTGATGCTAGTTGATTTATTTGGTGGAAGATTATATGTTCAGATCCATTATGATATTTATTACTCCTCTGATCTTGAGCATGAATATTATTTGTGAGTAGTTGCTTTTGTCCTTGAGGAGACGAGGGAAGTCATGTTACAAGTAGTCATGTGAATTTGATATTCGTTCGATATTTTGATGGTATATATGTTGTCATTCCCTTAGTGGTTTTATGTGAACGTCGACTACATGACACTTCACCATATTTGGGCCTAAGGGAATGCATTGTGGAGTAGTTATTAGACGATGGGTTGCTAGAGTGATAGACACTTAAACCCTAGTTTACGCGCTACTCTGTAAGGGGCTGATTTGGATCCATATGTTTAATGCTATGGTTAAATTTTATCTTAATTCTTCTTTCGTAGTTGCGAATTCTTGTGAGATGGGTTAATCATTAGTGGGAGGCTTGTTCAAGTAAGAACAGCACCCAATCACCGGTCCACCCACATATCAAATTATCAAAGTAGCGAACGTGAATCAAACAAACATGATGAAAGTGACTAGATGAATTTCCCGTGTGTCCTCGAGAACGTTTTACTTATTATCAGACACCGTTCCGGCTTATGCTTTACTACAAAAAGGATGGGCTACCTTGCTACACTTATTTTTACTATTATTACTTGTTACTTGTCACAAATTATCTTGCTATCAAACTACCTGTTACCGACAATTTCAATGCTTGCAGAAATTACCTTGCTGAAAACCGTTGCTTACCATTTCCTTCTACTCTTTGTTGGGTTCGACACTCTTACTTATCGAAAGGACTACGATTGATCCCCTATACTTGTGGGTCATCAATACTCTTTTCTGGCGCCATTACCGGGGAGTGAAGCGCTCTTGGTAAGTGGAAATTGGTGAGGAAAAATTTATATTACGTGCTGAAATTTACTGGTACATGTTACTATGGAGAACAAGCCTTTGAGGGGCTTGTTCGGGGAATCTTCACCTCGGCCATAATCACAAACAGTTGCCCTCAACCTACTGCACCTAGTGAAAATATTGGTTATGAAATTCCTTCAGGTATGATAGAGCAACTGCTAACTAATCCTTATGTAGGAGATGGAACAAAGCATCCTGATGTGCACTAGATATATGTGGATGAAATTTGTAGATTGTTTAAGCTTGCAGGTTTACCCAGAGATGAAGTTAAGAAGAAGGTTTTCCCTTTATCTTTGGGGGGGGGGAATCATTAACATGGTATAGGCTATGTGATGATATTGGAGCTTCGAACTGGAACCGATTGAAAATGGAATTTCACCAAAAGTTCTATCCTATGCATCTAGTTCATCGTGATCAGAATTATATATATATATATATAGTTTTTGGCCTCGTGAAGGAGAAATTATCACTCAAGCTTGGGGGAGGCTTAAGTCAATGTTATATTAATGCCCCAATCATGAGCTCTCAAGAGAAATTATTAAACAGAATTTTTATGCTCGGCTTTTTCATAATGATCGATCCATGCTCGATACTTCTTGTACTGGTTCTTTTATGAAGAAGACTATTGAATTCGGATGGGATCTCTTGGAAAGAATTAAACACAACTCTAAAGATTGGGAATTCAATAAATGTAAGGAGTCAGGTATAAAACTTTTATGGTTACTGATGCTTTTCATAATTTAGCACTAAATATGGACTTGACTTTGAGATAGTAGCTTCTTTTTGTGAATCATTTTCTACTCATGTTGATCTCCCTGAGGAGAAGTCATTTAAATATCATCCCCCTATTAAACAAAAGTTTTATGAACCAGTTGTAGTTAGGGATGAAACTATTATTTACAATGTCAGTACTGGAATGAGAGAATTTGCCATCAACTTATTCTTTGTCGTCAGCTTGCTGACGACAAAGAAGGTCTTTGTCGTCTGCTTCCAAAAAACGGACGGCAAATAAAGGGCCGACGGCAAAGAGGTGGGTGGGTGCAGTGGAGGCCCAAACCCTAATGGCCCACCAGTCCTCCTCTTTACTGTCCGCTAGAGGACGGCAAAGATTCGTATCCGTCCTCTAGCTGACGGCAAAGACCGTGCCCACTAATGGCCTCTAACGGCCGCCCCTTCCTCTCTCCCCGACCCCACCCCTCTCTCTTCCCTCTCTCTACACACGCGCGCCCCCGCGCCCGCACCGCCGCCGGCCCACCACTCTCCCTGCCCCGGAGCCCCACACCCCCGCCGT